>NC_134691.1:28785816-29096316 GCF_050947455.1 Rhinoderma darwinii
GGGCACAAACATGGCATCATTATTTTGTGAGGGCCACTAAGGTGGATATCACTACTTTATGGGGGCTACAATATTAAAAAAAAAAAATCATTAGGATCCCCAGACATAACTTTGCTTGGGTACCCAGAAATGCCAAATTCGTAGTAGTATTATGAGAGTAATGTTTTTGTTAACACTGTATTTGTGGGCACTGTTATGGGCGCACTATGGCTGGTATTGTTATGTGAATAAGGTGGCTGACTCTGTAGTGGGACACTTTTGCTAGCACTGTTATTAGGGCACTGTGGCTGACTTTGTAATGGGGCAGTGTGGCTGGCACTGTTATGAGAGTTATGTGACTGGCTCTGTTATGGGGGCACTGTAACCATGTCTGTTTTTACCTGTGTGTGTATATATATTCTTTATAATACAGTATATAAATTTATATTTTATAATGCACAAATTGTAAGAATGGTTTCTTTAGATTTCCCATGTGTGCTCTGCGGTTTACTTGGACTAAACACTTGACTAGACAGTGTGGGATACTGGCTTAGAAGCTCCATTTATTCCATGACTCTTGATGCACTGATGTCTTTAATCCTCTTTATACACAAGCCTTAGTGAGCTTTTATCATTATCCCAGCTATACAATTCACCGAAAGAACAATTCAGGAAGTGGATGAAATTATTCCCTCTCAGCCATGAAGAGCGCACATATCCGTCCCTCTCACTAAGCTTTTCCTTCTATAAGACGTGCATAAGGAGGTATTATCGGTATATTAATAAAATTAATACTATGTGGGTTATGGCCTGTATGTACACACTGGACCTTAGTTATCAAAAATATCTCATGTAAAATTGGCCTTGCATAGTTGGCAACATTTGAATTTTTTTCCAGGGACACTTAGGGTGTGGCGTCTTTGGTGGATGTGTTTTATAGGGGCGTGGCTTATCTGATGGGGCGTGGGTTCCAGAATTTCTGAATACAAATAAACGAACAACAATTTCTGCACTAATTTGGCTGACAGCTATTTTGATAGCCAGTATCTCTCTCTGGTTTTCCGGTTGTATACAGGCAGGTGATGTCTCACTTTATCGCTAGCGCTAGGCGATATGTGCTGACCACTACTGGTAGTGTAAAAATCAGCGTAGATAGTGCCACACTCTGTGCCCCTTGTAGTTGGTACTCCACACCGCCCCCAGTAGATAGTGCCACACACTGCTCCCTGTAGATAATGCCACATGGCCCCCCTATAGATATTGCCACACACTGCTCCCTATAGATATTGTCACACACTGCTTCCTGTAGATAATTCTACAGTGCCCCCTGTAGATAGTGCCACATGGCCCTCCTGTAGATAGGGCCACAGTGCCCTCTATAGATAGTGGCACACATCTCTTTTTTAGATCGTGCCACAATGCCCTCTGTAGATAATAGCACAGTCGCCTCCCTGTAGATGAAGCCACACAGCCCCTCTGTAGATAATGCCACAAAGCCCCCTTGCAGATGACGCTACACAGCCCCCTGTAGATGCCATGCTTTGGCCGGGGATTACTCTGCTTGAGGAGCCCCTGACGTCACTGTCCATAGACAGCAACATCAGGGGATACTCCTGCACTGGAATGTGATGACCCCAAAGCAGGAGTCCAGGACGGAATGCTACTAGCATTCTGCCTGGGACTCCAGCTCTGCTCCTGATATCACTGTCCATATATGAACATTGATGTCAGGGGCTTCCCCAGCCGGAGTCCTGGAGCAAATCCGCTTCTAGCACTCTGCCTGGGACTCCTGCTCTACTCCTGATATCACTGTCCATATATGAACAGTGATGTCAGGGGCTTCCCCAGCCGGAGTCCTGGAGCAAATCCGCTTCTAGCACTCTGCCTGGGACTCCTGCTCTTCTCCTGATATCACTGCCCATGTGTGGACAGTGATGTCAGGGGCTTCCCCAGAGCAGGAGTCTTGGAGCAGAGCGCTAGTATAGTCTCTGCTCTGGGACTCCTTCTTTGGGGAAGCCCCTGACATCACTGTCCATATATGGACTGTGAAGTCAGGGTCTCCGTCTATGCGCGAAATCCGAGGCAGAGCATCGACAATGCTCTGGCTGGGGATTCCGCTGCAGGAGGTGCCCTGCCCTGACTTCATTGCCCTTATAAGGACGGTGAAGTCAGCAGCTCGGTCTATGAGCGGAATCCCCGGCCAGGACATCGGCAACGCTTTGGCCGAGGATTCCGGCGCTCCAGGAGGAGTGAATGGCAGAGCAGGAAGCGCATAGTTTCCTGCTCTGCCTGCCATAGTATTTAATTGTATCTGTGTCCTGAGGATGCAGATACAATTGAATGTAGCAGTTGCCAGGACAAGTCCCAGGACATTAATTTGCCGGGACTGTCTCTGTAAATTCGGGACAGTCCTGGCAAATTCTGGACTGTTGGCAAGTATGGACTTGTTGCCCATAGCAACCAATTAGAGCCAAGCTTGCATCTGCTAACCTGCTCTGGTAAAATGAAAACTGCAGTGTGATTGGTTGCTATGGGCAACAAAGACAGTTTTTAATGTTAGTTTTGATAAGAGGCCTAGTGTATTTATAATGAGGGCTAGATCAAGCTTAGCGGAGGCCCCAGAGCAAAAAAAATTGTAGGGGCTCCCTCCCCAGTGGCAATGTTATATACTATATACAGCATACCTCCCAACTGTTCTGGATTCAGCAGGATAGTCCCGGATTCTGGGCATTGTCCCGCTGTCCCGGGTGGCCAGTGGTATGTCCCGGTGTCAACTGTATCTGCGTCCTCAGGTCGAAATGTTGCCATGTTTTACTGGATATTTGACTAATTAAATAATATATTGATTGAAATTTGGGAGATATGTGCTACTGTTCAACCATGCTTTTTCTGAGGATATCCGCAGGATATGTCATAAATGTCAGATAGATGCAGGTCCCCCCACTGGGACCCGCTCCTATCTTTAGAACGTGGACCCCTAAACCCCGTTCTAGCTTTGTCTGATCTCGCTGCCTCCCGGCCACTTCCTAGTTATATGGTCGGGAGTTACAAAAATCGCGTAGCTCAGCGTAACTCTCATAGTAGTGAATGGCAGTTACAGAAGCAGCATAGCATGGGAGCTACGCTGTTTCCGTAACTACCATTCAGTTCTATGGGACTTCCGGAAATAGCATTTTTATAACTCACGACCATATAACCTTTTTCATGGTCGGAAATTCACCTGATTCAGCCGCAACACAGAGCGTCAGAACGTGGTTTAGGGAGCATCGTTCTAAAAATAGGTGCGAGTCCCAGAGGTGGCATGACAGTACCGCGACGTTGCAGCAAGTTTACTGCACGTCCTGGCGCTGGGCACAGTGCTTACTGCATCAAACGGCTGTGTTCCCGCCAGTTAGTTTGTACATGCTTCTGTGTGACGAGTATAGAGGGAGTGGAGCTGCTGTTAGCGCAGGCGGCACAAGTCCAGGGTCTGTGTGGTCCAGAAGCCGATGTGTCATGAGAGCCGCTGTGTCAAGAGTGGGTGACGGACAGCGGCATCCCTATGTGAGCCAATTCAGGTTTAGTGCTAGGGTGGAGATTTGTCCTAGACGTACCCCTGCAATAGGGAAGAGCGCCCTTCACTCTGTTTGGCATGTGTGAGTCAACCATCATTTGCCTACCTGAGCCGCAACTTGTAAAAACCGTGTCTCTGAAATCTAAGAAGTGTTATTCCCATTTCTGTGGTCTGGTGTAATTCAACACCGGCCCAAGTAAAGATTTGTTTTGCCATCAACTCCTGGTCTCCATGATCTCTACCGCGACAATCCAGCCAGGGGCTTACATCACCAGGTCCACCTTAGACGCAATTGGGGATAACAAGGTTCGACATTTTGGATTTCAACATGACTGCTCCTTTCTTTAACAAGGAGAAAAGCGTTGTCAGATGTACAGTATCTGACACCTGCTTATCCCCATCCATTGTTACCAAAAGTCCAGAATTTGCCTGTACTATTCGTAATTTACAGAGACAGTCCCGGCAAATTACTGACCCGGACATTCCCCAGTAAACTGCCATATTCAATTGTATCTGCGTCCTCAGATACAATTGAATACTATGGCCGAGCAGGAAACAATCCGCTCCGTGCTCTGCCATTCTGTCAGGGCTTTCAACTATGGAGGCCCCAACCAGAGCATCGCAAGCCCTCGGGCGGAGGACTCCTGTCTTGGGAAACCCCCTGATGTCACTTTCCGTATATGGACAGTGATGTCAGTGACTTCTCAAGGAGCAGAAACCCTGGCCAGAGCGTTGCCGAATCTCTGGCAGGGGATTTCGCTACTAGAGGGAGCACCTGACGTTGATGTCCATATATGGACAGTGACGTCAGAGGCTCCTCCAGAGGCGGAATCCCTAGCCACAGCATTGCCGACGCTCTGGCCAGGATTTCCACTCAGACTGATCCCCTGATGTCCCTGTCCATATAAAAACATGCATGCCTGACCACCGGTTTCTTATAGTTGGCAGTGCAAGCAGGAGAAGGGATCACTGAGCATAGCAATAAATATTAGTCAAACATTGTGCAATCACCACTTAAAACTTTTGTTGGAGGTACACTTGAAATCAAGGTCCCATTTCTTGGTGCTCGGAGGGGCCGGAAGAACTGGGTGATGGAGACCTCTAGATGTTGGAGGCCAATAGACAATTTTTATTTTTGCCCTCACTATAATCCAGTCCCATCTATGGCAGAAAATGGATGTGAGTAGATGCAGATCCAATTATTCTCCTTAATAAGAAATGTACTTTATGGTGGTTGCTATGAACACATGATAAAGCTGTTTGTTGCACCCACAGTTTTAGAACCCTGTACAAGTGTACATCATTGAAAAATGATGTGCCTTTTAATACTTTTTTAGATTTTTGTTCTTTAGGGAATTAATGACCAATATAATGTGTAGTAAATGATGGTGATTGGATTGTAACAGATTTAAGACAATAGATATTTGGCATGGACTCAACAAGTCAATTTTAAATGGTGGAGTTAATTTTTACTACCGATTGTATATGATGTGAAAATGTTTCTCTATCATTGATGTATGGTCTGAAGGATCCATGTTTGAAGTCCACTCAGGACTCTGCCATTCACTGTGTGCTGTTTCTACAGGCAGTTGTGCAATTGTTACAGATCACTGAAAGCCTCCTGCAATTATCAGTTGATTAGTTTCAGCCACGAGAATATGACTACATTACAAAACATCCCGAAGGTCCAAAGTATCAAGTGCCAGATTCAAGGAAAAGGGCTATACCTCAGAGATCAATGGCAACAACTTAAAGGGGTTGTCTGCTGTAGACAATCCAGTTTCTTCTGGCGATCACATATTATTCTGCAGCTAGGAATCCAGCAGATGATGCTCAATATTCCTGTGGCGCCGCCACAGGTGAAGCATTACACAGTTCTAACTGAAATCAATGGGCTGTTCATGTAATACACAGGGATGCTGGGTCCTCCAGAGTTGCTCTTTGTAGGCACTGTGACTAACAGATGACGGTTCTGAACGAGGGACCTATATATATTTTCTCAGGATTCCCTGATTTGATATTTAAAAATGTTTTTTTTAAATAAGACAACTACAGCTGTGTCCTTCCTTACCTTTCCTATTATATCAACATATTCTGAGATGGGTGGCACGAGATGACTAGCTTTAAAAAATACAAAAAACAAACAAGATTTCACGATTCTGTCACGAGATGTCTTTGTTATATGTGTCTATATGTGACCACCCAGTGGTTGTGATGTTAATTGCGGTCTTTCAAGAGGTTTACTAGCATGTTGCGATATTGTACTTAATTTGTTTCATGATAAATTGGAGTCCAAAGCCAAATTCAAGTAAAGGTAAGGGTGGATACAGCTGAATAATAAGATCGGCAATATGTGCGCAGACCGCACTTCACCTTGGCTGCTATAATCTTCCCTGCTATCAAACAAAAAAGGTCACAGTTTTGTTTTATGCCTTTGGATATTTTAATGCAGCAATTCAAATGTTATTTCAGTATATTTCGAGCTATATTTGCTTTATTGACTTCACTGGAGTTGCAGGCTGTGATAAATTTGCAATAACTTTGATTTTTGGATGTTTTTGTATTTACAAATTCATGTATTATCTCTAAAACATACACTTCTAATGTGACTTTCAAAGCTTAGGGGCAGATTTACGAAGACTGGCATTTTATACAGTCTTGGCTTTCTACTCCGCTGGTGTAAAATACAACAATTTTATTAATAAGCGCACTCCTCTTAATAAATTTGTCGCATATCTCCGCTGGCTCGCCTTCCACAATTGTGGCATAACAACCGTGGCCTGAGCGCCATTAATTCCCCCATTGAAGATAAAATAAAAAAGACGTATACTCACCTCACCGCTCCTTTTCACTTCTCCCCACCATGTGTCCCCCCGGGGTCCCATAGCAATCTGCGGCTCATACATAAAAGTCCCTGAAGCTGCTTGGCGTCAGGACCTTGTAACGCAGAACTCAACGTCCTGAGCGCTGCGTCATATACTAGTCCTGACGCTGTCCGATGCCGGTAAATTGTATGATCATGCTGAGGGAGCCTGAAGGGACACAGTCGGGTGAAGAGGAGTGGTGAAGTGAGTATATATATTTTTTTTGTTAATCGTTTGATCAGGTTGGGAAATGGGGCACAGTACATGCCTCTACCTTGCTAAGTCCCACATAGTAAAATTTGGCAAAGATTTCCGCTATAATTGAAGCCAGTTTTCCTGCACAAAGTATAATAAATTTGTCAGAACACTGTCACCCTGCCTCTTTCGGACAAGCCATGCTTATTTTTCCTAAAGTGTTGAGTGTGGTGTAAAATGGCCAAAATTGCAATTTTCAATAGAATTCCAACTTTTGGGCCCTTTGCAAATTTTCTATGCCAGAAAACTGGTGTAGAAATGTTGATAAACTCCCCCTTAGAGTGATGGAAGTAACAGCTAAGTGACATGTCAAGGGTCTGCTGATTTTTCCACCGTATATATTGTCAACATACTTCTTGGAGTACTTGGAGATGTGTAAGTCACGTGTTATATGGGATAAGGTAACATAATGAAGGAAATAGACAACATAGAACCGTCTGAGATCAATTTAGATGATGAGAATAATGACAGCACCAAGAGAAGAATGAGCTGGCCTTGTGGGATGTAATGGGGAGTTCTTGCAAAAGTGGACTAGCGCATTGACTAGCACACTCAATGTAATATTGCACTTGAACTGTCCTCTAGTTGCTGTGCATGTAAACTTTTGATTTTCCATTGAAGATAACTGGTCGTTCCTGTTATATTATGAATTATAGGGATATTCTAACATTCTTTAGTTTGCAGGTAAGTGTGCCTTTTAAAATTTATTAATATGTTTGTACTGTTTACAGGCGTGCACAATAGGCTGGCGAGGCCTCTGGTCATGTATGCGTACGCATTATTGTGGCCCGTTCTTCATGCTAGGTTGGAGCTAAACTATATAGAAGGTGTTTTGGTGCGCTTCATGGGCAGAGTATTTAGTGTGTAATTGGAGAAAGTAGAGAGAGAACATTTTATTTGTGAGACAAGTAATGCACGGGACTGATGTTGTAGTAAAGATCAGGAGGAAGTCTGAAGGAGAGGATTCGGCCCTGGCAACGTTTGTTCCTGAAACGTCAGTGATCGTATGTATCCTTCTAGTCGGTTTAAGACAACTTCCAGCGCCTTGACCCTAACCAGGTGGCGGTATTACTTTGATCTGCCGGTTCCCTTTGACCGGAGTAGGCCCTGTGCATCCTGCAAGTGGTTTCAGGCCACTTTTAGGATGTTTCCTGTACCAAGAGCGAGTGAAATCTTGTGTCCCCCTGCCTGCAAATGTGTCCAAAGACCAGAGAATGTGACCGCCAAGTCAAGAACCCACTGGAGACTGCAACCGCCAGGCAAAGTGCCCATAAGAGACTGCAACCGCCAAGCCAAATGCCCATAAGAAACTATAACCGCTGCACTAAGTTCTACTGTTTGCAACCGCTACACATTGTGTCTCAGCAATAGTAAAGTCCTGTTTTATTGAATTGTACGGTGTTTACCTCCATTACTGGACCATTCTTTAGTGGGGTACCATGTCAGGACCAAGGCCCACATACTAAAAAGTGCCCCGCTGACAGGGAGGCACCAACCTGTCCATATCTGTCTGTGGTTATTAATAAGAAGGTTCTATGTGATATGGTCAGCGTCGTCATGACCCAAAATGAAGAATGGAAACATTGGGAAATAGAAGAATGAGTTTTCAAGGCCACAGCGAGGATTCTGTATAATCAATGTCATAAGACTGTGTTTATGTACAGAAGGAAAGAATTAGCTCCGACTGTACTGAAGAAAGGAAGGAGATGGTATTGTCTAGTAAAAAGGAAGGAGCCATTACTTTATTGAAGAAATGAATGCGCTGCATACTTAATAGCAAATTATCCGACTTGGAAAAGACAACAGATGAGGAGGTCAAAATAAACGACAGACCATTCAAAACCAGTGAATGTAACATGAATGCAACATCAATACCATTCAGTTCTTTTTACTAGCACTTGAGAAGATAAATCTGGAGCCAATATCTGTCACTTGAGATAATGTGTTCTCCTAGTCCTGCTAATAAGAAACTTTTGTGTGCTAGAACATTCTCCAGTATTACCACAGTGTATTAAATATACATGTTGTCTGTGCACAGAGGCGATGAGGTCTCTTATATGCCAAACCAATATTCTTAGAATGAACACCATCATTTAGTAAAATCAAAATACGCTATTGAGAATAGACATCTAGTATTAGGGTCATTGAAATGATTGTAGACTTTTGCCTCTCCTAAAAGCCATCTAAGTCTATAGGGCCGCACCCAGATTGCCTACCGCTCCGTAATACCGAACTATAGAGACTCCATAGGCCACCATACAGGGCACATGAGGCCTAAATATCATGTCCAGGTGGATGTTGAATGAAAGAAGGTCAATAATGTCTATAACTCGGCACACCCCAATGCACCTGTGAATTGATGACCTTAGGGAATTGCAAATAACCACAATGGGTGTCAATATTATGGGAGGGATGTTCTGCCATTACGGCTTCATCACCTGGTGCTAATGCTGCCAATGAGGCTGCAGGTCGATTAATACTGCCATGCACCCATAACATAAATGTAGTAAACGATCATAAATACATGTGTAATTGCTTGAATTGTAGTGTGATTGACCCTAGAAGAAGGTCTTCACAGGACCATCATGTAATGGTTCAATGCCAGGGGCCGGATAGCCATGATACTATTTAGTAGGTAAATAGCTATTGTAACCACTAGGGCTTATCTGCCAACTAGAGCTTAATATTGTGCAATATGTACCCATAGTCGTCTATATGTACTGTATTACGGACCTGTATTACGGCCATGTGCATGGGCCAGTAGAAGAAATAAATTGGTTTCCATGTAAAACATAATAAAACCACTTCAGTATCCTCATCTAACTCCATATGACCCACTAATTTTGGAGTGCAATAGATGGTGAGCTTTATGATAACAATTCTTCGTGATATCTGCCAATGGAAAAAGAGTCGTGGCATCCTATGAGCTCTTCAGTTCTACTGCTAATGTTTGCCTATGGAGATCACATGGCCATATGCTTGACTATATAGCCAAGAGTGTGGATGAAATGGGGTGTCCACATATTTTTTCAATGTAGAGTTCATGTTGGGATCATCTGCTTTAGAAAATTCTATGCTGTTGCTGAATTCTTAAATATGTTTGTATTTTTATTTACTTAAATAAGATTAAGAACTTATGGAGCCATCGTGCTGTTTTCAGGCTGGAAAATTCCCTGTAGGTTACAGAAGAAAAAATATGTACAGCTCAGTATCCACATTTGCATGGAATAGATGCATAATGTGTTATTTAGATGGATTTGTTTTTGCAGATGTATTTATTTCAGTCCAAGACATTTATAAGTTGTTGAAGCTCGATAACTTTGGCTCATTTGTAAAAACAAAAATAAACGTTGGCCTGATTGTCGTGTGTAGACATCTTTAATGAGCCTTTAGGGACTGTGAGCAGATGGTAACGCAGACCTTTGCTAAAATGTAATGTCCAAGTCCAGTAACATCTTTACAAGAGCATATGTAGCCTAAAGGAAATAAGGGGCTGAGGTGGCGGATATCTTGCTGTACAAAATAAAATCAACATTGCAGCATTTTTAACTGCAGTCCAAATGCCCTTGGGCAGAAGCCTAGCTAGCGGGGGCCATGGGGTTGGTGACCCCGGGCCCACTGAGATGGTGGGGCCCAGGGTCAATCCTCCAGCAGGGGCATGTCCCAGTTTCAACTGCATCTACGTTCTCAGGACACAGATACAGTTGAATCCAATGCTGGAGCAGGGAGCTGACCGCTCCTTGCTCCAGCATTCCTTATGTGATCCTGGCCGTAAGTGGCTCGGCTCAGACAGGTGCGCTATGTAGTGACGTCACTGCGCCTCTTTGTACCGAGCCACACACTGCACAAACAGAATGAGCAGAAGGATCTCCTACTCTCGTCGTGGCAACATGGCTAAGTGAGTATTTTTATTGTGTATTAGCACTATGGGGCAATTATACTAGATATGGGGGGCTGCTCTGTGGCAAAATGCGGTTTGGGGGCAGCTATGGGGGCTTTATACTATTTGGGGGCAGCTATAGGGGCATTCTACTGTGTGGGGCAGCTATGGGAGCATTATACTATGTGGAGGGCACTAAGGGGTCATTAGACTATGTCGGTGCAGGTATGGGGCACTATTATGTGTGGGGAAGCACTATAGGAGCATTATCCTGTGTGGAGGCAGCTATAAGGGCATTATCCTGTGTGGGAGCCACTTGGGGGTCATTACGCTGTGTGGGGGCCCACTCAGATGTGTTTCGTTCTCCCTGTTCTAAACCCCTAGCTACGCCTTTGCCCTTGTGTAATGGCTAGAAGGGTAAAATAGTGGAAAGCAGTGCTCTGAGCGAGAGTCTCATTTTAAATTTTGATCAGCGGACCCACCCAGACTAAGAGAAGCTTACACTTTACACCCTGTTGCAAATCACTGGTGCCAAAGTTTGGGACTACCTTAAAGTGTTTGTCTCATGAAATCATCCACTTTTCTTTTGTCCAATTCAGGAACATGAATTTTATAGAGGTGGTTCCTCTACTCTGACCACTTTGGCCGATCTGCCCATCCTTGTATTATGTATTCAGCTATTCCTTTAAATGGCTGGATTGTAATACTACATTTCTCTTGCAGTGGCGAGACACGACTTCCTCCGGCTTTGACAGATGATTGTCGGGTTTCTGAAGGTGGATCTGTGGACTGGCTTCTAATAAAGAAGGGTACAGCGGTGCCGGTCACATGACGAAGAGTCGTGTGGTCATCAAGGAAGACTGTGCAACTAGACTTCCGATCCCCCGCTAACGCTACGGGAGGCTGAAATGTATATTAACTGGTGTACTCACTTACTGCAGTGACTACACTGCTAATACTTTTCAGTCCCCACATGACCCCTTTAACTATACGGCTACAGCAGTCTTGTGGGCTGATAGGTCTTCTTTAATTGTTCTGTATTCTGCCTGTGACTGCGTCTGATCAGTACTATATTCTCTTGTATGGTCTGCAGGGTGATAATACTCTGCACAGAGCTGGGTAGAACTGGTATCTGGCCATCTTATGGTCACTGTATGGCGGTATGACTGGTTATATTGGCGCTTGTATAGTGGTAGTGTACTGCTTTCCTTGACTGAAAAGCGATGCCTGTCCTCGTATGTGAGATTAGGTGTTTCTATGTTCTACTTTTATTTTCCTTCTTGTGTTGATGGTGTGGTTTCCAAATTTAACCCCTTAATGACCGGGCCTGAAAAGGCCTTCATGACCAGCTAAATTTTTCTGTTTTTGCCTCTCTGCATTTCAGCAGCCATAACTTTTTTATTTTTTCATTGACGTGGCTGTATGAGGCCTTGTTTTATGGAAATTGTGTTTTTTTTGTTTTGCCGTTTAGGGGGTAGAAAAAAATTATTTTTACGGAGTGAATATATTAAAAAGCTTGTTGTTTTTTATCCGGTTCACGTTTCACACTAAATAACCTGTCAAATTAATTCTTCAGGTTATTACGGTCGTGTAGATACCTAATATGTGTCGTTTTTTTGTTTTTATGTAATGTAGGAGCAAATAAATATATTTGATGCAAAATAATGACACTTTTTTTTTAATTTTTAATTTTTTTTATTTTTTAATCCCATTAAGGGATAACTGTACTTACAACTTTATTTTTTACTTATAATGTATTGGCATACTCTTGTATGCTAATACATTACACTGTGTCACTATGACACAGGCTGCTGTTAGGGCAGCACATAGTGTGCCCTGACAGCAGGCAAACTGAACAGACAGCCCTGGGGGTCCTTTCTAGGTCCCCAGGGCTGACTGCAGAGGGATTCCCTGGTCTTTGATCACATCACCGGGTTTCCGATGACAAGATCAAAGAGGGGAGTTCCCTTTGATCATGCCGCAGTCACGGACCATAGCGATCAAAGAGTTAAACAGCTGGGGTTGGAAAGATTTCCGCCCCCAGCTGTATTCAGCAGGCTGCTCTAAGACCAGGAGCTGCGAGTTACAGCTCCTGCTTAGAGGATGAGCACTCAGAGGAGCTCTCATCAGCCTCCTCTACAGCAACGCTAAAAGACGGCGCTGTAGACTAAGCACCTGCACCGCCTACCGTCAAAAGACGGTGGGCGGTTGTTAATGTGTTACAGGAGTGGTAAGGGGAGTGCCAAATAAATCAAAATTCACCTAGACACGTGTTGCGCACCTCTTTATCCATCCCCTCCTTCCTAGATTTAAATCCTGGATCTGCCCCTGAGCCAGACCCGTGGAATTAGCAGATCACTGCACCGACTTTATCTGAAAACCGGCTATCTTCATGAGGCAAAACCCTTAATGTTTGGTAGCCCTGCCTTTCAGCGCCTGCTCAACATAACTGTGGAGCTCCTTCATAATTTAAAAGTAATAGGTGGGTTCGATGACTGTCGAAAAAAACAACTATTTTTTAATGTTATAATGTTGTTTTATTTTTCCCCCTCCATCTCTCCCCTCTCCATCTTTATTTTTCACCCCTTTTCCTTCCTACTGCTTTTTTGGTCCTATCTTGTTCATTCTTTCTACTCTTGTCTTATGTTGCGCCCCGGTTTGTCCGACTATACTTTTTGTGGATGAACAAGGGATGGGCTCCTCAGATGCTCTTCTGTAACAGTTGACTCTATCCTATACAGGACTGTTATACCTTTGTATGTTTCAGAGATGTTCTGTGACCCACACCCATCTATTCCGACAATGCTGCCGCCGGTTTTGTCCTGTCTTTTGTCCTGTATAGGTGGGGTAATTGGCTTTATTTTACACCTTTCAATTTGAGGGCATATTACTAGATTATATGATACCAAATTTATGACTCCGTACTGTGAAAATATAGTACTATAGATGGCAACACAAGAAACAATGGATGCCCTAGGTGTTTTTTTGTTGTTCTTTTCCGCTTACTGGCTGTACACAATTAATTTAATTTAAGTCATTTCAGGTCAGCTTCTTTGTGTGCTCTTTGACAGGTTGATCATCTGGGGAGAGTTCGAGTTTCATGTAGTAAGAAATGTGACAACTCAAATTATAAGAGCAGAAAACAACATCTGTAATTTTGGAGAGGAAATGAATAATGAGCAGCTAGCATTACGCGGCTTGAGAGGCATTGATGGCTAAGGGTGAAGTGCCCACAACTCGATTCTACATAAGCGAGACACCCAAGTGGGTCAAGAGATCCTTATCTGTCTTCAACACTGATGTACATCTGATTGAGTTTTATTGTTATTTTTGTCTGGATGGCGGCTGCAGTTCGTTGTGATCCAGCTGTTTGCCATCTGTTACTTTCGTCACATTCCATCTTTCACTTTCAAGTTCTTACAAAGTGTTTCGGTCTCATGACTTTACCTTTCACAACATGTCACCTTGCATTCCAGCCTCAAACTTCTGATCGCCTTCGTATTTTTTTTGCTCTTCTTAAACTTTTCTTTTCGTCTTTTCCTCTGATCTCAAAGCACAATTTCCATCGTTTCATCTTCACGTTGCAGACTCTTGACCTTTGTGATCCTCATGCGTTATTCACCTATGTTATATTGATTTAATTTATCCTCTTGCTGGTTAGATCTCCCCAGCTTGTCTTTATTAAACATGAATTTTTATCCTTTAGGGATTCTTACATCACAGCCCCCTATTGTAGCCTCAGAATAATGAATATCAATGTGTTGTTGAAGGAGTAGGAAGAATAGATAAATAGGGCAAGTGGGAGTCTTGGATTATGAATTGAATGTTGACCTGGAGGAACAATGAGGAACTTACGTTCATTTTTTTTGGTCTGCTACAGTGTAGCATGTAAAATTATATTTTTTGGATAAAATATAAAGTTTAATGTAATTTAGGAGTAATGCTTCACCACCAGCATTCCGCTATTAACCCCATGGTAACATTTACCTCATTGGAAGAAAACTTCAAGCATCTCATTAATGGATAGTTCCAGAGGAATTTTGATATTGAGTGCTCCAGATCCTTAGCGGCATGTCATATGAGAAGAATATTAGCCTAAAGTCCGCTAGATATGGTGTCCAAAAAGGACCTAACGATTATCCCCAATGTCAGATAATTTTACAAGTTGGCAGATATTCCAATGCCATTCCAATGCCAAGATCTTAGGGACCATGGCTCTGTGCATGTGATGTGCACTCTGCATATAATATATGTGTATGTGTAAGCCATTCACAGCACATCCATGTACCCTGTGAATGAGAACATTACAAACCATGCATGAACTTTAGAATAAAGAACCTAATCTCTATGATCTCGCTTCCCACTTATGGGACGTCCCTATTTTTGTACATGGGATAGATAAACACTGCTTGAATTAATACGGAATACTTTGGCCAAATAATTACTCAAGGTATGAAGATTTGGGCTAATAGAGATGAAAGGCGATACAATTTTTTTTTTACCATTTGAGCATGATCCACTCAAGGTCAAAACCAACGGGACCCTGTAGTTAATTTTTTAGGTCATTGACTAACATGTATAAGAAAATACATTCACAGAGATATACACACACAAAGATAAATACACTCAGAGAAAGGTCCAAGCATAGGAGCCGAATCTTTACATATGGGTAAGATCCAGTTTTTGCTTTCAATAAACTGGAGTGCTGCCTTATTTTGGGTTCCTTGGATGACCGTGGAAGGTCATGAATTTGCTCCTAGAGACTTGCGAAGACTAGCCCGTCTGGTCCGATCACACAGAAGAGCTACTGTAGCACAAATTGCTTAAAGGGTTAATGCAGGCTATGATAGAAAGGTGTCAGGACACACAGTACATTGCATATTGCTGCGTTTGAGGCTAGGTAGCAGCAGACCGGTCAGAGTTTTCATACTGACCTCTGTACACTGCTGAAATCGGCACGTGATCATCAGAACTGGACCATGGAGCGATGGAAGAAGGTGGCCTTGTCTGATGAATCACGTTTACGTTTACATCATGTGGACAACCGGCACCAGGATACATTATGGGAAGAAAGCAAGCCGGCGGTGGCAGTGTGATCTTCCAATGTTCTGCTGGGGAACTTTGGGTCCTAACAATTATGTAAATGTTACTTTGACCGCCAACCTAAACATTATTGCAGACCAAGTACACCCCTTCATGGCAACCGTATTCCCTAATGGCTGTGGCCTCTTTCAGCAGGATAATGTGCCCTTTATCACTGCAATAAATTGTTTAGGAATAATTTGAGAAACATGACAAAGAGTTCAAGATGTTGACTTGGCCTCCGAATTCCCCAGATCTCAATCTGATTGAGCAGCTGTGGGATCCACGGAAAAAAATCCATGGAGGCCGTACCCTACAACTTACAGGACTTAAGGTATCTGCTGCTAATGCCTAGGTGCCAGATACCAGAGGATGCCTTCAGAGATCTTGTAGAGTCAATGCCTAGATGGATCAGAGCTATTTTGGTGGCACGAGAGGACCTACAAAATTTTAGGCAGGTGGTTTATAGGCACAGTGTGTTAGTTAGCACAAATCACGAGTGACAGCTCTGGTCTTTGACTTCCCCCATGACTGCTTCGTTACTTTGTTAGTACATTTGCCCATAGACATGGACATACCCAGTGGTGAGAACCAGTGTAGGATTCCCCTCTTCAAAGAAATTGCCAAATTAGCAAACATTGGGTGGAGAATTGGCCTAAGGGTCATGGACATGGTGTGGAGGGAGAAATCAATATCAGGCTCTTCTGTTCTAGGTAGCAAAACTCTACACTATAATTGGGGTCCATCTTTTAATCTTTGATTTGAGGCCCATCTCGCCTGCGACAACCAATAGGCATTGCAATGATACAAGAGTTAAGATTGGTTTCTGTAGGCAACAAAGACACTATTTCTGTAAGACCGTTTTCATACATGAGCCCGATTGTTTTCTTCCGAACAAACTGATCTGCAGGGATTGTAGTAATGATATGTTGTCAGATAATTACACATTTTGTTTTATTATCTCAGGCAGAAGAATTGCCTTTTCCATTCATTCATTTTCTAGAACATGCTTATGGATGTTTCATATTAAAAGGGTAAAAAAATAAATTGTTTTGTTAATCACCTGTGAAATGGAATTCTCGTAGTTCTCCTTGTGTCATGGAGCTTCTCCACTAGAGCTGCAGAGAGGTGATCTTTTAATTAATGCTTACCAAATGTGACAGAGGAATAATGATGAAAAGTGGTGCTGGATATGTTTATATATCGAGAATATTTACATTAGATTAAAATGTCTTGATCCTGGCACCATGCAATGGAAACCTTCTAACTCGTTCACATTTCTACTGTAAACATTTGAATGACCTTGAGACATCTTTAAACATGCAGATATATCAGTGAGGGTTTTTTTCGGGTGTCTAAAAACCCCAAGAAATAAAAAATCCTCAAACTTTCTTTTGCTTAAAATAGTCAATAGAAGCAGATTATAATTATTATTTTTTTTAGATCTGACCTTACCCCTTTATACAGCGGCCTCCATTGTTTACATTCTCTTCTTGGTGTGGGCCATGTCTGTAGTTTCAGCCTGACACTGAAAACTACAATTCCCATCATGCAACATGCCAGGAGCATTCTGCAGGGCAATTTTTTTTTCCAAAATTCATCCTCCTTCCCTGCTGTTAAGAAACCGAATTATGTCATCTGTGCATATACCGGAGATTTAAAACAGAAAACAATTATGACCCTGGGTAGTCGGCACGTACAATAAATATGATCAATAGGAAGAATGCCTGCAGGCAAACAGAACCCTTTTTCCCGACCACCCAATAGTATAGAATAAGGTTTAAATTTTAAATTTTTATTAAGCTACGTGTAGCAAAAGACAGACCACATATATAAGTTTAAGATTAAAACTGTCACTGCCTAAAGCCAGAGTGAAAAGTAGTACGCTGAGAGATCCAGCAGAGTATTGAAACACCCAGAGATAGATGCTGGCCGACACACAAGGAGTCAGTTACAGCCAGCAAATACCATATACTAGTTGAAAAGTGAATTCGGCCAAGGCAGGAAATTAAAAAACATAGAGCCCCCCCCCCCCCCCCGACATGTTTTGCTATCTAGTAGCGTCCTCAGGGGTACACGGGGCTAATGGCGACGCGGCGAGAAAGCTAATCCTCTTATGGGGATGTGAAATGACGTGGGTGGGGGGCGGGTATGATGACACACCACCAATCAGGTGGAGCAAGACACAGCAACCATCGGAACGAACGATCCGACCAATAGAAGCTACTGTCACAGGAGACCAATGGGAGGCAGCAGGCCGCGCAGGCGCACTGCCGAAACGGCCAAATTAGCTCAAAGAAAGCGCACATGCGCAGTTAACCGAAGCAGGGACTTAGAAAAATGATAGAAAAGACAAAATTGTGACAGGTCGGCGCAAGCGCCGTACCCGTCGCTTAGGACTTAATGCAAGTAACAGTAATATCCCCCGGCATAATGTTAAAGTAGGCGCTCAGTCAGGACTGCATAGACAGTCCAGGTCGGCGCACTTGCACAATAGAAGCTACTGTCACAGGAGATCAATGGAAGGCAGCAGGCCGCGCAGGCGCACTGCCGATATGACCAAATTAGCTCAAGGAGAGCGCGCATGCGCAGTAAACCAAAGCAGGGACTTAGAAAAATAAAATAAAAGACAAAAAAGTGACAGGTCGGCGCAAGCGCCGTAGCCGTCACATAGAACTTAGTGCAGTTAGCAGTAATATCCCCCGTCATAGTGTTGAAGTAGGCGCTCGGTCAGGACTGCCTAGACAGTCCAGGTCGGCGCGCCTGCGCAGTAGATAAGAGGAAGGACTCAGATAATAAACAGGTCAATCAAGACACTGCAAATAAGTAACATAGATGTCCCCTTGAGCTAAAGCCAATTATAATGGCTAAATCCCACCATAGCATCCTAGCATATATATATAAAAATGCAAATATCGGTGATAGGCACACCCAAACCCCCATCAGAACATGTTAAACCATGAAAAAATAAATAAATACAAATAAAAATAATAAATAAAAAATATGAATATGAATATACAATGATAAATAAATAAGTAAATAATACCGGTCGCCATATTATAAAATACATACATGGTCAAAATAGTAGGTAGATAAGTAAGGATAAATGAACCATAATATATCAAGGTACAGCCGCTCTATTGAGAGAGGCTATGATAAACATAGATAAGGCGATTCATATAGACCAAAAACCAACTAATCGTAAAACAATACAAACAATAAAGACATCCATACAGAGCGTAAAGGGAAATGACAAGCATGGTCAAAGAAAGGCACTATAAGTAAATCCCTCATTGAGTCCATGAGGGGTCATAGTGCCAAGACGGTGAATCCAACGTGCTTCCTCCTGTAGGAGTTTGCTGTCTAAATTGCCAGCCCTGGGTCCCAATTTGAGTTGTTCAATGCCCCAAAATTGGAGCAACTTGGGGTTATCGGGATGAAGCCTATGCATATGTCTAGAGAGAGTGGTATCCTCCCTAAGGTTGATGGTACTAAGATGTCTAGATACTCTCCTCCTCAGTTCCTGCAAGGTCTTACCTACATATAATTTAGGACAGGGACACTTGGCCAAATAAATGATCCCACTACTTTGGCAATTCAGAAACTGCTTAATATGATATAATCTACCATCAAAGGGGTTAGTGAAACTTCTAACCCTAGGCATCAGGGGGCAGAAAGAGCACCTGCCACAGGGATGGAAGCCCGTGACAGGTGATTTCAGCCAAGTGGATGATGTATTGGAAGAGGTAGAAGAATAATGGCTATGTACCAGAAGATCACGTAGATTTTTTCCCCTACGGTAGGTGATAGCAGGATTGGCAGGAATAACATCTATTAGATAAGGGTCAGCAGTGAGAATAGACAAGTGTTTTTTCAGAATCCCAACAACCTGGGAGGAACACACGTCGAAGGTGCCAATACAACGGATGGCATTGGACGATGTTGGCAGTGCAGATACAGTACCTCTATCGGAGAGTAGGTCAGATCTATGAGACGCCCTAGCCCTAGCATAAGCCCTATGAAGACACTTTTTGGGATACCCTCGTGCCAAGAATTTTTGGTAAAGTCCATCGCATTCTCTCTGAAAAGATAGCTCATCAGAGCAGTTGCGTTTGGCTCGTAGATATTGACCGATAGGTATCCCTCTCTTGAGAGCAGGGGGGTGATGACTATCCCAATGCAAGAAACTATTGGTGGCGGTAGCCTTACGGAATATATCGGTCTGGACACCGCCAACAGGGTCCAGAGAGATCTTTAGGTCAAGGAAATCAATCACCCGATCATTTATATTATAGGTGAATTTCATACCGATAGAATTGTTGTTGAGCATAGACATGAAGTTGGTAAAAGTGTTGACATCCCCATCCCACAGGATGAGAATGTCATCAATATATCTACCCCAAAAGAAGATATGTGACGTAAAGAAAAGTAGATCGTCGGAGAAAACAATGGTGTCTTTCCACCAACCCAAAAATAGGTTGGCGTAAGAAGGTGCACAAACAGTGCCCATGGCCGTGCCTTTTATCTGATGATAATATTTGGCATCAAAAGTGAAAAAATTATGAGTGAGCAAAAAGCGTAATAATGACAGAACAAAATTATTATGTCGGTGAAATTGGGTGCCTTTTGTGCTCAAAAAATATTTTACTGCAGTGAGACCTAGGTCGTGCTGAATATTGGTATACAATGACTCCACGTCTATGCTCGCCAACATGGTAGTAGAGGTAACATTGATCTCCTGGATCCTGGTGACGGTGCCCTTAGTGTCCCTAAGAAGGGATGACAAAGCAGAAACAAAAGGGGACAGAATCTCGTCCACGTAAAGACTTATACCCTGTGTGAGATTGTTGTTTCCCGATACTATAGGTCTGCCAGGGATAGGGCTTTTGTTCTTTTGAACCTTTGGTAGAGCATAAAAGGTTGCCAGAGTGGGAGTAGGGTTATATAGACGTTTAAATTCGTCCAAGGTAATAAGGTTATTACTCTTAGCATCAGAGAGAAGATCATATAATTCCGACAGATAACTAATGGTGGGATTGCTTTTTAGGATAACGTAAGTTGTATGGTCACCTAGCAACCTATGGACCATATCTGTATAGTCCACGCGGTCCATAACTACAATATTATCTCCTTTATCGGAGGGTTTGAGTACCAAATCGGCACTGCCACATAGATCATCCAATGCCACCCTCTCATCTCTATTAAGATTACCAAAGGACATGGATCTATCACCTCTCAGTTTCTTTAGGTCTTTACAGGCCATTTTTACAAAGTTAGCAATATGTCCGTACTGGGAGAAGGATGGAGTCAGCTTGGACTTGGGGCGTAACGAGGAAAAAGGACCAACTGCCTCAGTGACTCCAAATTGGTTCTCATGAAGGAGACTCAAGATCCCTCATGGTATTTTGTTCCTGACGATCCTGGCGAATTCCTTCCTGTATGGAACCCTTAAAGTGTTTGTGTAGGGCCAATTTTCTGGCAAAGAGGTTAATATCCTTTGCCCATGTAAATTCGTCAAAAGGAGGTGCAGGAGTGTATGAGAGTCCCTTTTGCAACAGGGTCACCTGGTGTGGATTTAATATATGAGAAGATAAATTAAATATCTGCATATTGTCACTGTTGGTAACTGGGGTACTTGGAGTTATGACTTGAGCCCCCAGTGCATATTGAGTGGTCCTAAAAAAAAGGGAATGTGGTAGAGGGGTCCATGGTGGTATTGGTGCCACTGGCACCATTCAGAACCGTACTGGGAGTAGGTAACTGAGAGTTGCCCATCATGCTTGTGGCACTTTGGGTATATGTAGGAACAGGTATAGATAAGATGGATGAAGAGTTGGAGACAGCAGGTGGACATGGTCTATTCTTGCTCAGGAGGTCAGTGAGGGGCTGTTTTGATATAGTAGGTGTTCTCTTTGAGAAACCAGGTCTAGTGTTCCTAACCTTACATTTAGTGCCTAATCTAGGGCTGTCACTGGTAGGTCTGGAGAGTTCCGTACCCGAGGTATCTGACTCGGAAAAATCAGTATATACAGTGGTCCGTTTAGGGGTAGGAACAGAGCGTGTTTTATACGTATAAACTTGACCTATATCAAAGTCCCTCCGATCACGGATATATTTACGGTGTTTACGTTCCTTAATCTCCCCCTGTAGTTTTTCAATATTTTTTTGCAGTTTAGCCTCTGAGGCGCCAAATTCAGGACAAGATTGAAAAACCTGTATGTCTGCTATCTCTTTTTCAAGCTGTGCGCCAATTTTACTATAACTCTGTTTTTCGAACTCCAGCAAGTATTGGAGCATCCACAAGGAGCTCTCAGTAAGAAGGTCCTCCCACCCCTTCGCAAAAGCGGTATCGTCGCGATGCGAATTGGGTGTAATGTTGATTCTTAAACCCCTATAGAAAATTTTCTGCTGTAAATAGGTCTCAAGACTGGCTATCTCCCAACATGAATGTACAAATTTTTGATAGGTCTTTTGCAGATCACTAAACGCTGTATGGATGTCAAATTGATGCAATGGAATATTGTCGGTAGAAAAGACATATGCCACCTCAGCGGACAAAGTCTCTATGTTGGGCTTTTTAGACAAAAAACCAGCCATAGCAAATAAATAAAAAGAAGATGTAGAGAGTTCAGCAGTGTGAACAGGGTCAGAGAAGAAGGGTAATTAACCCAGCAGTACTAAAACAGAAAACAATTATGACCCTGGGTAGTCGGCACGTACAATAAATATGATCAATAGGAAGAATGACTGCAGGCAAACAGAACCCTTTTTCCCGACCACCCAATAGTATAGAATAAGGTTTAAATTTTAAATTTTTATTAAGCTACGTGTAGCAAAAAACAGACCACATATATAAGTTTAAGTTTAAAACTGTCACTGCCTAAAGCCAGAGTGAAAAGTAGTACGCTGAGAGATCCAGCAGAGTATTGAAACACCCAGAGATAGATGCTGGCCGACACACAAGGAGTCAGTTACAGCCAGCAAATACCATATACTAGTTGAAAAGTGAATTCGGCCAAGGCAGGAAATTAAAAAACATAGAGCCCCCCCCGACATGTTTCGCTATCTAGTAGCGTCCTCAGGGGTACACGGGGCTAATGGCGACGTGGCGAGAAAGCTAATCCTCTTATGGGGATGTGAAATGACGTGGGTGGGGGGCGGGTATGATGACACACCACCAATCAGGTGGAGCAAGACGCAGCAACCATCGGAACGAACGATCCGACCAATAGAAGCTACTGCACAGGAGACCAATGGGAGGCAGCAGGCCGCGCAGGCGCACTGCCGAAACGGCCAAATTAGCTCAAAGAAAGCGCGCATGCGCAGTTAACCAAAGCAGGGACTTAGAAAAATGATAGAAAAGACAAAATTGTGACAGGTCGGCGCAAGCGCTGTACCCGTCGCTTAGGACTTAATGCAAGTAACAGGCCTGCTGCCTCCCATTGATCTCCTGTGACAGTAGCTTCTATTGTGCAGGTGCGCCGACCTGGACTGTCTATGCAGTCCTGACTGAGCGCCTACTTTAACATTATGCCGGGGGATATTACTGTTACTTGCATTATGGGTTTTCTAAATCCTATAACCCCTTTTTATAGAATCACCCCTAAGTGCCGCTTTTATGATGCCAAGTTGGGTCCTGCATTGTAAATAGGATTCTTTGGCCGAAGTGGGTCTACTACTCATACAGGCAGGTCGATTTGGCACAAAAAGTTGAAAAGAAAAGGGTCTTACTGGCAATTGATGGTCTGCACCAGGAATGGGGCTTATTTTGATTTCGTAATGGCACTCTCCATCTTCAGTGTAATAAAGATAATGCAGAACCTAAACTGATGGTCATTAAGTGGAGGGATGGTGCTTGAAAGAAGTCTTGGCAGTGTGAGTGGCGAAATCATGCTAATTGTAAATGGAATATATGGCAGTTTTCCAGTGGGAAAAACTTGATCCCTCTTTACCACCATTATAAACATGGCCAGTCCTATAATCTAATAAATGTGCCATCTATGACCATATTCTTTTTTAACACCAACACTTATACTTTCTTGTAATGCAGACTGTTATAAATGCAGTTCTTCTTACATTATTATTATTATTATTATTATTATTATTATTTTCTTTTTAGTATATATTTTAGTATATATTTTATTTGAATTATATTTATTATAATTTTTATTATCTTCTATTTTTATTTTAAATACATATATACTTAGGCTTCGTTCACACCTGAATTGGAGGCTCCATTAGGGGCCTCCGTCGCAGATCCGGCAGAGATTACCGGAGACAATAGTGCAGCATGTGTCCGTTGAAAATTACTGACATCCTGATGGAAAGCCGATGGAACCTATAGAAGTCAATGGGCTCCGTCGGCCACCAGCAGTGTCCGTTGTGCAACGGAACCGTTGCTTCCGTTATTCTCTTGTTCTGCTCCTCTGACGGAGCAGAACGGAATGTCACAACGCAGGTGTGAAAATAGACTTATTCTTATTATTTTGTCTTTGTTATACATTTTATTATTATTATTATTATTATTATTATTTATTTTGACAAACTTCTGACATGTCATAGTGACATGTCAGAAGTTCTGATTGGTGGGGGTCCCGCACTGAGACCCCCACCAATCGCTAGAACGAAGCAGCTGAAGCGCTCGTGTGAGTGTCTGTTTGGCTTTTTCCGGAAAGCCGATGTACAGGCGCATAGACTTTCTATTGAGTCCGTACACCGATACATTTATTTCCGGAAAAAGCCGAACAGACACGAGCGCTTCTGCTGCTTCGTTCTAGCAATTGGTGGGGGTCTCAGTGCTCGGACCCCCACCAATCAAAACTTCTGACATGTCACTATGACATGTCAGAAGTTTGTCAAACGTTTAGCTACATTTTAAAGCGCACTGGAAACTGAACATATTTATACAGATCTTGTGTTCTGAAAATCTGTCTGCACTTACTCACTGTGTTGATGAGTTTTATTAATAAATAAGACTTTCTCACTAATTTCTCCCTAGGCAATCCTGGAATATTAACCGCATGAAAACACATTCACCTGTGAATATATTATTTGACGTGACTTGGATCAGTTATTTCTATCTATCTATCTATCTATCTATCTATCTATCTATCTATCTATCTATCTATCTATCTATCTATCTATCTATCTATCTATCTATCTATCTATCTATCTATCTATCTATCTATCTCCTATCTATCTATCTATCTATCTATCTATCTATCTATCTATCTATCTATCTATCTATCTATCTATCTATCTATCTATCTATCTATCTATCTATCTATCTATCTATCTATCTTCCATCGTTTGATCGATAGATATATCTATATATATGTCTATCTCTATCTATCTCTATATATAATAGCAATAGGGTAAATATTTAAAGCTTTATTTTGGTTGGGGTGTGATTGTATACGGTGTAACCTGCTGAACCTCTGCACTATTATTACCTTTGGGAAGATCCAAGATAAACTTTACATCTAAACCAATAAAGTATTCATCTGTCTTGTCGGTAGGAATAAAGACCTAAACTAGTTGGATGTTAAATCTTCATATAATGGCAAGATCACGAGGTAGTTAACAGTTGTACAGACGCATTCTCCGTGTGATATTGTGTGGTGTAATGCTCTGCTCGGAATAGATTCATTTATTTGTTGTTTAAAGCGTCCTTTATATGTGAGGATTTCTTACAATTCTATATTGCATTCTTGATTATAGTCTTGGTCAGAATAAGGAACACCTTTAGGGTCAGCTCAAACTGAGTTTTTTTACACGTTTTTTGACGCGGAAACCGCATCGGAAAAGGTGTCAAAAAATGGCGGGAGGCGGATGCATTTTTTTCCCGCGAGCGGAAAAACCGTCTCGTGGGATAGAGAAGCTACGTGCCCTATCTTCAGGCGTTTATGTCCCTGACCTCCCATTGACATCAATGGGAGGCAGAGAAACCGTATTTCATGGCGTTTTTTGCCCATGGCCGTGGGGGCGAAAAACACTGCAAAAATCGGCGTGCAGGCAGAGCAAAATCTGCCTCAAAATTCCAAACGGAATTTTGAGGTAGATTTTCCGCCTGCAAAAACCCAGCCTTAGGCTATGTTCACACGGGGTATTTTGCCGAGTTTTTTGACGCAGAAACCGCTCCGCAAAACTCGGCAAAAACGGCCCGAGAACGCCTCCCATTGATTTCAATGGGAGGCGTTGGCGTCTTTTTCCCGCGAGCAGTAAAACTGCCTCGCGGGAAAAAGAAGCGACATGCCCTATCTTCGGGCGCTTCCGCCTCTGACCTCCCATTGACTTCAATGGGAGGCAGAGAAAGCGTATTTCGCGCTGTTTTATGCCCGCGGCGCTCAATGGCCGCGGGCGAAAAACGGCGCGAAAATCGGCGTGCAGGGAGAGGAAAATCTGCCTCAAAGTTCCAAACGGAATTTTGAGGCAGATATTCCTCCCCCAAAATACTCAGTGTGAACATAGCCCTAGGCTATGTTCACACGGAGTATTTTCACAAGTTTTTTGACGCGGAAACCGCGTCACAAAACTCGTCAAAAACGGCCCGAAAATGTAAAACTGCCTCGCGGGAAAAAGAAGCGACATGCCCTATCTTCGGGCGCTTCCGCCTCCGACCTCCCATTGACTTCAATGGGAGGCAGAGAAAGCGTATTTCGCAGTGTTTTATGCCCGCAACGCTTAATGGCCGCGGGCGAAAAACGCAGCGAAAATCGGCGTGCAGGGAGAGGAAAATATGCCTCAAACTTCCAAACTGAATTTTGAGGCAGATATTCCTCCTGCAAAATACTCCGTGTGAACATAGCCTGAAAGTGAATGACCGCCCTTGAACAGAATTTCATTATTTATTTATTTTCTAATCGAAATAAGCCCAATATTTGATGTTGGTTATTTACGTAATGCTGTATATCTTTATAGTGTTTGGAGCTACATTTTTCTGATGAACAACTCCAAAATCCCTGCATAGACAATATAGAGGCTAGAGAGACTTTTCCAAACGTATCCATGTATAGCAGCAATAACAATACATAACTTAGCACGTGTCTTGCCATCTAGGATTGATTGACATCTCTGACGCCTCCTGCATCATCCACTGCTTTCCGCAAAAAGAAGTCAATCAAGTGATCGCTGGGCAATTGCCTGCTGAAGAAACATCCGTTAGACACTTTGCGAGTAATTTGCAAATGGAATTGTTAAAACTTATTTCTAAGGTGTGTAACTCAGCATCTGCGGTAAGGGGGGGGGGGGGGCAGAAACACCATCAGTGAGCCACAGGCTGTACTGTTAGCTATGAGAGGATTTTCTCTGTCTAAATACCTCAATATTCTTCTTTATGGGCATAATGTACTGGTGTATATCTCTATGTCAGTAAATTAGAAGCAGAAAAAAGGTGAAAAGTAAAAGTTGCATTGTTTTTGGTAAAAATTATTACAAAATTACAGCATAAAGACAATTCCAAAAAACGATTCTTTATTTTTTATACACTATTATAGAAGTTTCAGAAAACGGAACATAAGATGGACATAATTGGTTTCTTCGTGACCTTAACATTTCGTACAATACAGTCAACACACTATTCAAGGTGATTTATGGTGATTTGTTTAAGAACTTAACCCCTTAAGGACGCAGCCTAGTTTGGGCCTTAAGGCTCAGAGCCCATTTTTCAAATCTGACATATTTCACTTTATGTGGTAATAACGTCGGAATGCTTAAACCTATCCAAGCGATTCCGAGATTGTTTTCTCGTGACACTTTGGGCTTCATGTTCGTGGTAAAATTTGGTCGATATATTCAGTCTTTATTTGAGAAAAATTGCAAAATTTAGAGAAAATTTAGAAAAAATAGCATTTTTCAGAATTTAAATGCATCTGCTTGAAAAACAGACGGTTATACCACCCACAATAGTCACTAGTTCACATTTCCCATATGTCTACTTTAGATTGGCATCGTTTTTAGAACATTATTTTATTTTTCTTGGACGTTACAAGGCTTAGAACATAAACAGCAATTTCTCATATTTTTAAGAAAATTTCAAAAGCCTTTTTTTTAAGGTACCTGTTCAGTTCTGAAGTGGCTTTGAGGGGCCTATGTATTAGAAACCCCCATAAAGCACCCCATTTTAAAAACTAGACCCCTCAAAGTATTCAAAACAGCATTTAGAAAGTTTTTTAACCCTTCAGGCATTTCACAGGAATTAAAGCAAAGTGGAGGTGAAATTTGCAAATTTCGTTTTTATTTCTGAATTTCAATTTTAATCTATTTTTTTTCTGTAACAAAGAAGGTTTTACCAGAGAAACACAACTAAATATGTATTGTCCAGATTCTTCAGTTTTTAGAAATGTCCCACATGTGGCTCTAGTGCGCTCGTGGAATAAAACACAAGCCCCAGAAGCAAGGAAGCACCTAGTGCATTTTGGTGGTGCTTTTTTATTAGCATATATTTTAGGCAGCATGCCAGGTTTGGAGAGGTGTTGAGGTGCCAAAACAGTAGGAATCCCCCAAAACTGACCCCATTTTGGAAACTGCACCCCTCAAGGAATTAATTTATGGTTATTGTTACCATTTTGACCCCGTAGTTTTTTCACAGCGCGTATTTGAATTGGGCTGTGAAATTAAAAGAATGAAAATTTTTCCAATAAGATGTCATTTTTGATCAGAATTTCTTATTTTCACAGGGAACAAAATGCCCCATTTTGTTGCCCAATTTGTCCTGAGTGCGGCAATACCCCATTTGTGGTGATAAACTGCTGTTTGGGCCCATGGGAGGCCTCAGAAGGAAAGGAGCGCTATGTGTTTGTTGGAGTCCAGATTTTGCTGTATTGGTTTTCGGGTGCCATGTCGCATTTGCAGAGCCTCAGAGGTATCAAAGCAATGGAAACCCACCAAAAGTGACCCCATTTTGGAAACAAAACCCCTCAAGGAATTTATTTATGGGTGTTGTGACCATTTAGACCCCACAGTTTTTTCACAGAACTTATTTGAATTGGGCTGTGAATTTAAAAAGAAAAACTTTTTTCCAATAAGATGTAGTTTTGGCTCAAAATGTCTTATTTTCACAACGAATAAAATACCCCATTTTGTTGCCAAATTTGTCCTGAGTGCGGCAATACCCTATTTGTGGCCATAAACTGCCGTTTGGGCCCATGGGAGGTATTCGAAGGAAAGGAGCGCTATGTGTTCTTTGGAGCACAGATTTTGCTGGATTGGTTTTCGGGTGCCATGTCGCATTTGCAGAGCCCCAAAGGTATCAAAGCAATGGAAACCCACCAGAAGTGACCCCATTTTGGAAACTACACCCCTCAAGGAATTCATTTATGGGTGTTGTGACCATTTAGACTCCACAGTTTTTTCACAGAATTTATTTGAATTGGGCTGTGAATTCAAAAAAATGAAATTTTTTCCAATAAGAGGTAGTTTTGGCTCAAAATTTCTTATTTTCACAAGGAATAAAATACCCCAATTTGTTGCCCAATTTGTCCTGAGTGCGGCAATACCCCATTTGTGGTGATAAACTGCCGTTTGGGCCCATGGGAGGCCTCAGAAGGAAAGGAGCGCTATGTGTTCTTTGGAGCCCAGATTTTGCTGGATTGGTTTTCGGGTGCCATGTCGCATTTGCAGAGCCCCAAAGGTATCAAAGCAATGGAAACCCACCAGAAGTCACCCCATTTTGGAAACTACACCCCTCAATGAATTTATTTATGGGTGTTGTGACCATTTAGACCCCACAGTTTTTTCACAGAATTTATTTGAATTGGGCTGTGAATTTAAAAAAAAAATTATTTTTTCCAATAAGAGGTAGTTTTGGCTCAAAATTTCTTACTTTCACAAGGAATAAAATACCGCATTTTGTTGCCCAATTTGTCCTGAGTGTGGCAATACCCTATTTGTGGTGATAAACTGCCGTTTGGGCCCATGGGAGGGCTCAGAAGGAAAGGACCACCATGTGGCCTACTGGGAATTTTCTGGTGCTAAGTCGTGTGTGCAGAAGCCCCTGAGGTATCAGTACAGTTGAAACCCCCGAGAAGTGACCCCGTTTTAAAAACGACACCCCTTAAGGAATTCATCTAGAGGTGTAGTGAGCATTTTGACCCCACAGGTATTGTGTAAAAGATAATGCGCAGCAGATGGTGCAGAGTGAGATTTGCAATTTTCTATATATATGCCATGTCAGTGTCCGATATATTGTGCCCAGCATGTGCCACCGGAGACATACACCCCATAAACTGTAATGTGGGCTCTCCCGGGTACGGCAATACCCTACATGTGGCTGTTATCAGCTGCCTGGGCACACAGCAGGGCTCAGAGGGGAAAGATGAGGAGGGGTAAGCTGTGCGAAGTGGATCAGAGCGAGTAAAACTGGGGTAAATTAAAAATAAAGGGATGGATGATAAATTTGAAAACACTCTTTCATACAGAGCTCTGGCTTTTCGGGACACGCGTCACATTGATATATTGTGTCCGTCCTTATCCCCCTCTTATAGCAGACTCTGCACCTCTTTTGACTTTTTCCCTTCTTGCCAGTTTGGGGAACTTCTCCTAAAAAGTGTTGCCCTGGTACGATGCCTGTGGCCCCGCTTCCAGAAGTACTGTAAGGCTTCAGGACTTGATCTGACAAGTCCACCCCTCCCATGTACCTATTGTAGTCCAGGATGCAGTCTAGCTTGGGGGTCCCTGTACTGGTACCTCGTACAGGTACATGGGTACTGGTGTGGCATCTCCCTGGTCTTGTACTTGACACACAATATGTTGCTGCTAGATTGTGCCCTGCTCTCACCCCTTCTGAGTGTTTGCCCAAGCAGAGTCGTAGGGAGGCCTCTCAGGTTTCTTCTAGCAGTGCCGCATGCCGCAGGACTTCTGGAAGCGAGGCAGTTGAAGAGTGGGACGCTGGTATAAAAATTATCCAGGTAGAGGTGGTGACCCTGGTCCAGCAGTGGGTGCACCAAATCCCACACAATTTTTGTATTAACTCCCAGTAAGGGGGGGCATTCTGGGGGCTGAGAACTGGTGTCCTTCCCTTCATATATCCTAAATTTGTAGGTATACCGTGATGCACTCTCGCACAGCTTATACATCTTCACACCATACCTTGCCCTCCTACCCGGCAGGTACTGGCGAAATTGAAGCCTCCCTTTCAAATGTACCAGGGATTCATCTATAGAAATACACTTCTCGGGGGTGAATGCTGGGAAAACCGGGCACTGAAACGGTCTAATAGGGGTCTCCGTTTATACAAACGGTCAAAACTGGGGTCATCTCGGGGTGGGCACGGCTCATTATCAGTATAATGTAAGAAGCCAAGTATTGCCTTATTTTTATTTTATTTTTTAGTTTCCAGCTCAGTTCTGAAGTTGCTTTGAGGGGCCCATATATTAGACACCCTTATCAAACACCCCATTTCAGAAACTAGACCCCTCAAAGTATTCACAACAGCATTTAAAAAGTTTATTAACCCTTTAGGCGTTTCACAGGAATTTAGAGCAAAGTAGAGGTGACATTTAATTAATTTAATTTAATTTATTAGGCACCATGTCCGGTTTGAAGAGGTCTTGTGGTGCTAAAACAGTGGAAACCCCCCAAAAGTGACCCCTTTTTGGAAACTAGACCCCTTGAGGAATGCATTGTAGTTTTCTTGGGGTGCATGCGGCTTTTTGATCAGTTTTTATTCTATTTTTAAGTGGCGTGGTGACTAAAAAAACAGCAATTTTACTATTGTTTTTTATTCAATTTTTTTTACAGCGTTCACCGTGCGCTATAAATGACACATTCACTTTATTCTGCGGGGCGATACGATTACGGCGATACCAGATGTTTATAGTTTTTTTATGTCTTATGGCGTTTGCACAATAAAATACGTTTTGTAAACAATCATTCACTTTTTGTGTTACCTTATTCTAAGAGCCATAACTGTTTTATTTTTCCATCAGGAAAGCCGTGCGAGGACTTATTTTTTGCGTAACGAACTGTAGTTTCGATCAGGACCATTTTTAGGTACATGCGACTTTTTGATCTCTTTTTATTCCATTTTTTGGGAGGTGAAGTGACCAAACAATTGTGATTGTGGTACGGTTTATTATTATTTTCTCTTACGGCGTTCACCGCGCGGGATAAATAACGACATCGTTTTGTAGTTCAGGACGTTACGGACGCGGCGATACCAATTATGTATAGTTTATTTGTTTATTTATATATTTTTATTAATAATAAAGAACTGATAAGGGAAAAAGGGGGACTTTTACTTTTATTACTTTTAAATCTTTTATTTTCTTATTTTTACACAACTTTTTTTTACTTTTTTACACTTTTTTTACTTTGTCCCACTAGGGGACATGAGGGCAGGAGGCTCTGATCGCTATTCTAATACACTGCACTACATGCGTAGTGCAGTGTATTAGAGCTGTCAGCTGTTCGCTGACAGCAAGCATAGTGGGTCCTGATTTTGTCGGGACCCACTAGGCTTCCGTCGATGGCGTAGCCAGAGTCCATTGTTAGGATTCTGGTTGCCATAGTAGCCATCACGGCCCGCTATCGTGTAGCAGGCCGGCGATGGCAGCTTAACCCCTAAGAAGCCGCGATCGCTATTGAACGCGGCTTCTAAGGGGTTAATCGGCGGGGACCACCGCGATCGGTCCCTGCACACTAAGCTGTGATAGCCTGCTGTCGGAAAAAGCGGGTATCACAGCTCAGACACGCGCCGGGGAAAGATGGCGCCGTGTTTACTCAGGTCAGTAATAGTACTGACCTGAGCGCGAACGTTCTACTTAGCAGGACGTACTATTACTGACCTGAGCGCGAAGGGGTTAAACTTCTCATGAAAGAAATTCAATACAATATCACGACATGAAAGCATAACCCTTGACAGGCTGCAATTCACATCACAACCATTGGGTGGCCACACAGACTCTTATAGCACAGATATCTCACAACAAAGTATCGCAAATTCATGTTTTGTTTTATTTTAAACTGCTCATCTCGTGCCACACATCTGGGGACATGTTGAGCTGTGAGGAAAGGTAAGAAAGGAAACATCTGTATATAGGAACATGGAACCTAATAAAATTTACAGCTCATCTCGCCAAAAAAACCCTTTATACAGCGATGTAGACAGAAAAATTAAAAAGTTATGGCTTTGAATATGGGAAGGTGAAAACATAATCATTCTTCTGGCTATCTTAACGATTACAGCAATCACATTTCAGTCGGTAAAAGGTATAAATGACAAAACTTTGCGGCATACAGTGGTTTTTTTTGTCGTTCATTGGTACAAATGTCAGGAAAATATATTTATGTAGTTTTTGCAAAAACACACACACAAAAATGCAACAAAATCTGTGACACAAATGTTACTGGTGAAATTATTGATGTATAATAGTATACTGGATGAATTAAAGAAGTTTACAATTAAGAGGGTCCACTGTGATTCTATCACCCAAGGGCCCACGTAAAGTTGGAGCCTGCTCTGCTCTCTAGCCCCTGCAGAGAAACTGATGAAAAGTTCCCTTTAAGGCCTCATGCACACTAACGTATTTTTTCCCTCCCGTAAATACTGGCGTAAATACGGGTCCTTGGTCACACGTATTCGACCCGTATTTACGGGCACGTTTTCGCTGCAAAATTGCACTGCACTAATCGGCAGCCCGTTCTCTCTATCGGTGCAGGATAGAGAGAAGGGACAGCCCTTTCCGAGGTAAAAGTAAAAGAAATTCATACTTACCCGGCCGTTGCCTTGGTGACGCGTTCCTCTCTTGACATCCAGCCCGACCTTCCTGGATGACGCGGCAGTCCATGTGACCGCTGCAGCCAATCACAGGCCAATTACAGGCTGCAGCGGTCACATGGACTGCCGCGTCATCCAGGAAGGTCGGGCTGGATGTCAAGAGAGGAACGCGTCACCAAGGCAACGGCCGGGTAAGTATGAATTTCTTTGGGCTGAAACGTCATCCCGGGAGGCCGGACTGGAGGAAGAAGCAGGGAGTTCTGGGTAAGTATGAATGTCTTTTTTTTTTTTACAGGTTGATGTATATTGTGATGGGTAGCCACTGTTCAGGGTGCTGTGACAGTGACTGGACAGTGACTATTTACTGACGTTGCCTAGCAACGCTCCCGTAATTACGGGTGCACACACGTAGTCACCCATAATTACGGGAGCCCCATAGACTTCTATGGGCCTGCCCGTGCCGTAATTACGGCCTGAAATAGGACATGTTCTATATTTTTCAACGGCACGGGCACCTTTCCGTAAGCATACGGGGAGGTACCCGTGGCCAATAGAAGTCCATGGGCCCGTAAAAACGTGCCGTAATTACGGGCGTTTTTACGTTCGTGTGCATGGGGCCTAACTCTATGCCTATGCAGGGGATTTGGATCTGTGTATCAGAAAAGTGGATCTCTAACCAATATAAAAATATGTTAAGGGTAACTAAGCTTTCAACAAACTTCTGACATGTCATAGTGACATGTCAGAAGTTTTGATCGGTGGGGGTCTGAGCACTGAGACCCCCACCGATCAATAGAACGAAGCTGCAGAAGTGCTCATGTGAGCGCTGAGCGCTTGGTTTCTGATAGTTTTTTCTCGGAAGTCTATGGGCCTGTATACCGCTACAGTGGCTTTCCGAAAATAGCTGATCAGAAATTAAGCGGCTCAGAGCTCACCCGAGCGCTTCTGCCTCTTTGTTCTAGCAATTGGTGGGGGTCTCAGTGCTCGGACCACCACCAATCAAAGCTTCTGACATGTCACTTTGACATGTCAGAAGTTTGTTGAAGATTTAGTTACACTTTAAGAAAATATTCCAAATTTTGAACCTATTTAGATAAAAAAACAAAACGGTCTTCAAGGGTGGACATAGATTTTAAAAAAGTTGTCTCAACAGGGTCAATCCCTTTCAGAATGTGGTCCCTGGTGAAATCATCAGAACGCCCTGTTTCCTGATTCTGGCACCCCCGGCAAAAAGTTGATTTTGCTGGTGAAAGCCACACCTAGCCAGGCATTTCCACTGATGTAGTATTACATTGCGGCCATTCTGATGAATGGCCATCCTTGTAATACAAGGTAGACAAGGGTCTGCCAAAAGAGGAGCCGCTCTTTTAGAGTGGCTCACGGTGCATAGAGGGTGATCCGGGGAGGGTACTATTAGGGCATACGAATAGGGGTTGTCTTCATGAGTCAATGCCTTTTAAGGGCCACTATTTAACCATCAGAAATGTCGGAAGTTATGCTCAGTAACATATGAGAAGAATGTTCAAAGCTTAATTTCACTTTGGAAACAAAACTTTTATATATTTTTGTTTTTTATAAAAAAAACAACAATCTGTTTTCTTCTCCGATTCTCCAGAGTTTGAGGATTTTGGCTTCTTTAGACTTTTATCAAGCGTATGAAACCCGATAACTTGTTCGTTGTTCTCAGTTCAGCCACTAAAGGACATTACAGTCTTTCTGCGCGGTGTTAATACTCTCTGCTTGATACACGGTTCCCATAATGAAATTGTGTTGATTCATCCTGCTACATAGAGCTTGTTATCTACTGTGGTTTGCTTATTCTGGATTAAATCCACTAAAAGTTCATGTCCCGGTATAAAAAGTGAATGTTTTGCAACATAGCATTTATTTTGATGCACGAGCAGAAAAAGCACCAGATAAAAATTTAATGAAACTTTTGGGGGAGGAAAAAATAAACCCTTAAGTATATATTTTTGTAAGTTATGAGAGACTGTAAAGTTAAGCAGTGATGAGTCTCTTGGTCCATAATGAATAAGCGTTCCTTGTGTACAACTCCTTCCACTGAGCTCTGGATCGTCACATATATCTTTTCTGTGAGAGACTGCATTGTAAAACCCCATAATTATATAAAGCGAACCATTCCATATTTAACACTTGCACTGCTAGGATCTTGTCTATGAAAACAAACAGAAAAAAGGTCAATATTTTATGCATTTTTCTTAAAGGGCTTTTCCCATCTTGAACATTAACTCCTTAAGGACCGAGCCATTTTTTTCGTTTTTCACTCCCCGCATTCCAAGAGCCATAACTTTTTTATTTTTCCGTCAATAAAGTGGTATGAGGGCTTATTGTTTGCGGGAGGATTGGTAGTTTCTAATGACACCCTTTAAAGTACCATATAATGTACTGGAAAACTGAAAAAAATTATTTGCAGGCTAAAATTGGAAAAAACTGCGATTCCTAGATAGTTATTTGGTTTTCGATTTTACGGCTTTCACCATGCGGTAAAAACCCCGACTTAAATTTATTCTTCGGCTCAATATGATTACGGCGATACCAAATTTATATATTTTTTTTATATTTTACTACTTTAAAAAAAATAAAAAAAAATGTTGTTTTGTTTTACCACATTCTGAGAGCCATAAGTGTGGGGGCACCGAAGAGCTGTCAAAAGGGGCCGCCCCCCTCTTTTCAACGCTTCAGATGCTATGGTCGCAATTGACCGCAGCATTTGAGTGATTAAACGGCCGGGAACAGCACGATCGCTGTTCCCAGCCGTTAGTCTGGGCTGTCAGCTGTAAAACGCAGCTGACAACTGCAGGGTATGGAGGGCGCTCAGCCCATGAGCGCTCTCCATACTTCCCTATGACCCTTATCACATACATGATAATGCGTCAAGAGTTTAAATGGGTTTTCCCACGAGGAACAATTATGACATATCCACAGGATATATTATAAATGTCAGATAGATGCGGGTCCCACCTATAGGTCCCTGCACCTATCTCCAGAACTGAGTCCCTTAAACCCCGCTTTACCTTGCTCGGCTCTCGCTGCCTCCCGGCCACTTGCTAATTAGGTGGTCGAAAGTTGAGGAAACAGCCAAGCTCTTTGAGCTACGCTGTTTCCACAACTCCCGTAGGAGTGAATGGGTGTTATGGAAACAGCGTAGTACAGCGAACTATACTATTTCCGTAGCTCTCCAGTTCCGGGAAACAGCGGAGATTGCTGTGCCATTTTGTTTCTATAACTCTCATTCACTTTCATGGGAGTTACGGAAACAGCGTAGCTCAGCGAGCTCGGCTGTTTCCGTAACTTTTGACCATCCTTTCAGGAAGTTGCCAGGAGGCAGCGGGAGCCGAGCAATGTAGAGTGGGGTTCAGGCCCTGTTCTACAGATAGTGGCACCCACATCTATCGGATATTTATGGCATATCGTGTGGATATGCCATAAATGTCCAAGATGGGAAAACCCCTTTAACTTATAGTGAATCTCCACCTTTTAACACAATGCCATTTTTAGGTTCAACATTCTGCGCTCATCAATTTCTTAATATATCTATATAGCAGTTGAAGGTCCAATTTGTTTTTATACACCGCTCCAATTTTATTCTCACGGTTCTGGGGTGTGTAGAGCCACTAGGCTGCTCTGCCATAGCAGAGTGGCAGCTGGCCAAACAGTCAGTGAAAGTCTAGCACAAGTGTACCTGTGTGAGAGTCCAGACAGACACAAGATGTAGCAGACACTTCGGCACAGATGACACTGGACTTGGCAGATGACACTGGACATGGCAGATGGAACAACACGACTCCAACACTAGACTTCAGCTCAGGTACAAACACAGTTACAGGAAACAGGATACGGGAACATTGAGAACAGGATACAACTAAAGGACCATTTGCTTAACTAACATGGGAAGACAACAACAACAACAACGCTCAGGCAAGAAAAGGAAGGGCAGAGCCCTTTATATAGTCCAGGATGTAAAGGGATTGTCTGGGTTAACTTTGCAAAGGCACACCCTACTTATGCATATTGCTGGGGAAAGGACAGCTTGAATAGTGAATAGTGAAAGCTTTTTTGGGACTTTATTAATTTCTTATCTTCATACGTGCTAGGGAAAGGACATTCACGGAGGACTTTTCTTCTAGGTTGTGAGTCCTTAACTGTTAGGGCGGTATTGTACTTATGACACTTTATTTGAAAATCATCTGTGCTTTTACGTGTGTTTTTTTCTTTCTTAAAAGTAGGGGAAAATGCCACAAAGAAAGCCAGAAATAGGAAATAAGCCGTTTTGTAAAAAAAAAAAAAAAAACATCAAACAAAAAAACCAGCAAGCAGAACTAAAGTGCAGGTCTCTGTGCTGCATAGTGTGAACAGAATTGAGCAAATTCCTGGATATTACTATGGCACATGTGGCTGCGATGGCAGAAGTAATGTGTTCAGATACAAGACCCAACCTGTCAGATGTCTACGTATGGCAGAGCTAAGGCATTGCATCTCCGCCTATGGGAATATGAAATAAAATGATTATATATCTGTACTTTATATGTGCGTGTTTGTCTGGAGAGATTTCTGTCACAGCGTGGGGACCAAAGATCTGAATACTGTTTGCTTTGAACAATGGAGGACAAACAGAGCATGAAATTAGGTTGTACTTCTCATCTACTGCTTTTTAATTTTTTTTTTTTAAAGCTCTTAAAATACGAGGCAATATAACAAAGAGTGCATTTAGAACGCGCAAGAACAGAAATCCAAGCAGTCACTCTGAATAAATGGAAACCATTTTTGATTACTCAGAATGGAACTGAATGCAGCTGTAAAACGGTTGAAACCCATTGTTGTACAGAGAAACATTTTTCCTGCCTTCAAATCAATACGAACAAATGCCGCAAGAGTGAGTCCGCTGTTGTATGAAATATTAACAACGCCAGGCACAAAATAAAATTCCAGTAGACACAAATTTCTAACATTAAAGGAAATGAGCGGAGGTTACAGTGTGCTTATTTCTCTTCTAAATGTATAGCTAGCCGCTATCTTAGAGCTGTCAGGAATTGTACTGGAAGACAGAGGTGAGCAGAGAAAGAGTCACCTCTGTGGGTTTAAGTGTTTTCTGCCAAAGGTTAAAAGCCTGATAAAAGATGCAGAAAGTTACTGATAGAAAAGAAAAATGGCAATATACTGGATGTAGCTGCGTACACCTTGCCTGGATTTAGTATTGCGCGTACAGATAGAGATCTTGTTCGTATGGGACAGTATTATAGTAGTTATATTCTTGTATATAGGAGGCAGTATTATAGTAGTTATATTCTTGTATATAGGGGCAGTATTATAGTAGTTATATTCTTGTACATAGGGGGCAGTATTACAGTAGTTATATTCTTGTACATAGGGGGCAGTATTATAGTAGTTATATTCTTGTATATAGGGGGCAGTATTATAGTAGTTATATTCTTGTATATAGCAGCAGTATTATAGTAGTTATATTCTTGTATATAGGGGCAGTATTATAGTAGTTGTATTCTTGTATATAGGGGCAGTATTATAGTAGTTATATTCTTGCATATAGGGGGCAGTATTATAGTAGCTATATTCTTGAACATAGGGGACAGTATTATAGTAGGTATATTCTTGTATATAGGGGGCAGTATTATAGTAGTTCTATTCTTGTACATAGGGGGCAGTATTATAGTAGTTATATTCTTGTATATAGGGGGCAGTATTATAGTAGTTATATCTTGTATATAGGAGCAGTATAATAGTAGTTATATTCTTGTATATAGGGGCAGTATTATAGTACTTATATTCTTGTACATAGGAGCAGTGTTACAGTAGTTATATTCTTGTATATAGGGGCAGTATTATAGTAGTTATATTCTTGTACATAGGGGGCGGTATTATAGTACTTATATTCTTGTACATAGGAGGCAGTATTATAGTAGGTATATTCTTGTATATAGGGAGCAGTATTATAGTAGTTATATTCTTGTACATAGGGGCAGTATTATCGTAGTTATATTCTTGTACATAGGGGGCAGTATTATAGTAGTTATATTCTTGTACATAGGGGGCAGTATTATAGTAGTTATATCTTGTACATAGGTGGCAGTATTATAGTAGTTATATTCTTGTACATAGGGGCAGTATTATAGTATTTATATTCTTGTATATAGCAGGCAGTATTATAGTAGGTATATTCTTGTACATAGGGGGCAGTATAATAGTAGTTATATTCTTGTATATAGGGGGCAGTATTATAGTAGTTACAGTTAGGTACAGAATTATTTGGACAGTGACACAATCTTCATGATTTGAGCTCTGGATGCCACCACATTGGATTTGAAATGAAACAACTGATACAATTGAAGTATGGACTTTCAGGTTTAATTCAAGGAGTTGAACAAAAATATCCTGTGAAGCGTTTATGAATTGCAACCATTTTTGTACACAGCCGCCTGATTTCAGGAGCTAAAAAGTAATTGGACAAATTAACAGTACCATAAATAAAATGTGTTTTTTTTAATACTTTATAGAGAATCATTTGCAGGCACTGACGGCCTGAGGTCTGGAACCCATGGACATCACCTAACACTGGGTTTCCTCCTTTTTGATGCTTTGCCATGCCTTTACTGCAGTGTCTTCAGTTGTTGCTTGTTTGTGGGTCTTTCTGCCTTAAGTTTTGTCTTAAGCAAGTGAAATGCAGCTCGATCGGGTTGAGATCTCGTGATTGACTTGGCCATTGCAGAATATTCCACATCTTTGCCTTAAAAACGCCTGGGTTGCTTTTGCAGTATGTTTTGGGTTATTTTCCATCTGTTCTGTGAAGAGACGTCCAATCAACCTTGCTGCATTTGGTTCAATCTGAACAGAAAGTAATTCCCTGAATACTTCAGAATTCATCCGGCTGCTTCTGTCTTCAGTCACATCATCAACAAACACTAGTGACCCAGTGCCTTTACAGAGGATGTGGTGTGCTTTGGATCATGAGCCATTCCACGCCTTCTCCATACTTTCTTCCTCCCATCATTCTCGTACAGGTTGGTCTTAGTTTCATGCTGTTCCAGAACTGAGCGGTGTCACAGCGTGGGGTGTGGACCCACTGTTCTGCACCATGTAGCGGAATAGCAGCTTGCCAAACAGATTCAATGCAATGTCTGTGGTCCAGAAGGGGTACCTGAGGCAATGTAGACAGTAGCGATGGATCAGACTAAGATGAGGCTCCGATAGTAGACAGACACCCGGCAGGGTGCGACACACTAGATGCAGCGGAGGATACAACACGACTCCAACCCTTAACGGCACAGAGGCATGGTAGCACAGGATACAGGGTACAGGCAGCAGGAAAGGGTAACACTGGGAACTGGAAAACACTATCAGACCATTTGCAAAGACAAACTTTAGGTAATGCAACAACGCTCAGGCAATGATCAAGAGGGCAGAGCCCCTTTTATAGTACAGCAGCATTCTGGGCTGATTGCAGATATTCTGCAACTGGGCGAGCACTGGCCTTTTAAGGCAGTGCACGCATGGGCACGCGCGCCCTGCGGGAGACAGTCTTTGAACCAAGAAGTGAGTGCCGGCGTCTCTCAGGATGGAGATGCCGCCGAGAACTCACACGTCCATGGCCGCGGCCGTCAGAGGGTAAGTCACAACGACGATCCGCGGCCATAGACATTACAAGCGGCTTCTTTAGATGTTGTTTGGCAAAGTCTAATCTGGCCTTTCTATTTTTGAGGCTGATTAATGGTTTGCCCCTTGTGGTGAACTCTCTGTATTTGCTCTCATGAAGTCTTCTCTTTATGGTAGACTTAGATACTGACACACCTACTTCCAAGAGAGCGTTCTTCACTTGGGTAGATGCTGTGAAGGGGTTTTTATTCACCATGGAAAGGATTCTGCGATCATCCACCACTGTTCTCTTCCGTGGACATCCAGGCCCTTTCGAGTACACGAGATCACCAGTGCGCTCTTTTTTTTCAAGAATGTACCAAACTGTTGATTTGGCCGCTCCTAACATTTGTGCTATCTATCTCAGATGGATTTCTTAATTTTTTCAGCCTATCGATGGTCTGTTTCACTTGTATTGAGAGCTCCTTTGACCTCATGTTGTGGGTTCACAGCAACAGCTTCCAAATGCAAATGCCACACCTGGAATCAACTCCAGACCTTTTACCTGCTTAATTAATGATGGATTAACGAGGGAATAGCCCATGCAGCCCATTAAATAGCTTTTGAGATATTTGTCCAATTACCTTTGGTCCCTTGAAAAAGAGGCAGCTACATATTAAAGAGCTATAATTTCTAAACCCTTCCTCAAATTAGGATGTGAATACCCTCAAATTAAAGCTGAGAGTCTGCACTTTAAGCCCATATTAATAATATAACTGTATATTTAATATGTTTTGGTAAACAGCTAAAAGGCCAAAACTTGTGTCACTGTCCAAATAACTGTAGGAGCATTATTATAGTAGTTAAAATTCTTGTTCATAAGGGGCAGTATTATAGTACTTATTTTCTGGTACATAGTAGGCAGTATTATAGTAGTTATATTCTTGTACATAGGGGGCAGTGATATAGTTGTTATATTTTTGTACATACGTGGCGGTATTATAGTAGTTATATTCTATTATATAGGGGCAGTATTATAGTAGTTATAATCCTGTACATAGGGAGCAGTATTATAGTAGTTATATTCTTGTACATAGGGGGAAGTATTATAGTAGTTATATTCTGGTACATAGTAGGCAGTATTATAGTAGTTATATTCTTGTACATAGGGGGCAGTGATATAGTTGTTATATTTTTGTACATACGTGGCAGTATTATAGTAGTTATATTCTATTATATAGGGGCAGTATTATAGTAGTTATAATCCTGTACATAGGGGGCAGTATTATAGTAGTTATATACTTTTACATTAAGGGCAGTATTGTAGTAGTTACATTCTTGTACATAGGGGGAGTAATATAGTAGTTATATTCTTGATAATAGGGGGCAGTATAATAGTCGAGTTACAGAAACAGCGTAATTCGCTGAGCTACACAGTTTGCGTATCTCCCAAAGAACTGAATAGTACTTACGAAAACAGCGTAGAATGCTACACTGCTTCTGTAACTGCAATTCACTACTATGGGAGTTACGGAAATGGCGTAGCTCAGCGAATTACGCTGTTTCCGTAACTCATCCATGTACTGCACTGTATTGTACCAGCGATCTAATGATCGCTGGTTCAAGTCCCCTAGGGGAACTAATAAAATGTGTAAAAAAAAGTTTGATAAATTTTCAGGAGTGGAAAAAAAATGTAAAAGTTAAAAAAACAACCCTTTTCAAAATTTTTCCCCAAGCACAATGTAAAAATAAAAAATAAAAAAAAAAATTTGGTATCGCTGCGTCCGTAAAAGTCCAAAACTATTACGATATAGCATTATTTGACTCACACAGTGAACGGTGTAAAAAAGAATATTTTAAAACAGAATCATTGTCTTTTGGTCACCATAGCGCTAAAAAGAATGAAATAAAAAGTGATAAAAAAATCTTATGTACCAAAAATGGTGCTAATAAAAACTACAGCTCGTCCCGCAAAAACTAAGCCCTCACACCGCTGAAACGATGGAAAAATATAAGTCATGGCTCTTAGAATGTGGTGAAACTGAACAAATTATTTTTTTTTAACAATAGTTTTTTCTTTGCAAGAGAAGTAAATCATGACATTTTTTTCCTATTTTCTGATGCCTAAAACCTGGGTGCGTCTTATAGTCTGCAAAATATGGTTTATTAGTTATTTTCTTTTACATTAAGGGCAGTATTATAGTAGTTTTGGGCTTTTTTTTTTACCTTTTTTTTATTGAAACATTTTTCAAACAATTAAGTTTGTTGGGGAAACAGAAGGAAAGAAGGGAGGGGGAACAATGCATTACAATCAGTAGTCCGGAGGATCATTTAAATTTCCAGCAAATACAAATTAACCCCTTAAGGACACAGCCTGTTTTGGCCTTCAGGACACAGCCGATTTTTGCAAATCTGACATGTGTCACTTTATGTGGTAATAACTCCGGAATGCTTTTGCCTATCCAAGCGATTCTGAGATTGTTTTCCCGTGACATGTTGTACTCTATGATACTGAAAAAATGTTGTCGTTAAATTCAATATTTATTTGTAAAAAACACCAAAATTTAGAGAAAATTTGCAAAAATCTGCATTTTTCTAAATTTTAATGTTTTAGTGTTTACAAGGAATAAAGGAGAAAAAGCACCCCAACATTTGTAAAGCAATGTCTCCCGATTACGGCAATACCCCACATGTGGTAATAAACTGCTGTTTGGACCCACGGCAGGGCTCAGAAGGGAACGAGGGCCATTTGGATTTTGGAGCGCAGATTTTCCTGGATTGGTTTTCGGTGCCATGTCGTGTTTGCAAAGCCCTGGAGGGACCATAACAGTGGAAACTCCCCAAAAGTGACCCCATTTTGGAAACTAAACTCCTCAAGGAATTTTTCTAGGGGTATAGTTAGCATTTTGACCGTACACGGTTTTTGCTGAACTTATGGGAATTATGCCGTGAAATTGAAAATCTAAATTTTTTTCTAATAAAATTTTGTTTTAGCTCAGATTTTTTCATTTTTACAATAGATAAAGGAAAAAAAACACCCCAATATTTGTAAAGCAAACTCTTCTGAGCACAGCAATACCCCATATATGGTAATAAACTGCTGTTTGGACACATGGCGGAAGTTAGAAAGGACGGAGCGCCATTTGACTTTTGGAGCTCGAGTTTTGCTGGAATGGTTTGTGGCCCCATGTCACATTTGCAAAGCCACTGAGGGGCCAAAATAGTGCAAACTCAGCAAAAGTGACCCCATTTGGGAAACTATACCCCTCGTGGAATTTATCTAGCGGTATAGTGAGCATTTTGACCCCACAGTTTTTTTGCTGAATTATTGGAATTATGCAGTGAAAATGAAAATCTACATTCTTTCCACTAAAATGTTGCATTTTTTTCATTTTCACAAGGAATAAAGGAGAAAAAGCGCCCCAACAATTGTAAACCAATTTCTCCCGAGTACGGTATTACCCCATATGTGGTCATAAACTGCTACTTGGATACACCGCAGGGCTCAGAATGGCAGGAGTGCCACTTGGCATGTAGATTTTGGTTGATTGTTTTTTGGGCGCCATGTCGCATTTGCAGAGCCCCTGAGGTACCCGTACAGTAGAAACCCCTGAGATGTGACTCCATTTTGGAAACTATACCCCTCAGGGTAATCATCTAGGGGTGTACTGAGCATTTTGATCCCACAGGTGTTTCATAGATTGTATTAGAATAAGGCAGTGAAAATGAAAAATAATTTTTTTTCCCCCAAAAATATGTAGTTTTGCACCCAATTTTTTTTTCACAAGGGGTAATATTAGAATAAACCACACATAATTTGTTACCCAATTTCTCCCGAGTACGGCAATACCCCATGTGTGGCCCTAAACTGCTGTTTGGGCACATGGCAGAGCTCAAAATGGAAGGAGTGCCATGTGGCTTTTAGAGCACCGATTTTGCTGGACTGGTGTAGGGGCGCCATGTCGCATTTCCAGAGCTCCCTTAGGTACCAGAGTAGAGTGTAAAACCCTGAGAAATGACCCCATTTTGTAAACTACACCCCTCAAGGCATTTATCATTTGCTTGGATATATGACAGGGCTTAGGCGTGAAAGGCGCATGTGAGACCTATTTTGGTGATTTTCGCAGCATTAGCCCACAACGGCAGGGCTCTCAGGTCAAATAGTAAAACAAACCCCCAAGTAGTGACCCCCATTTTGGAAACTGCACCCCTGAAGGCATTTTATTAACGGGTGTAGTGAGCATTTTGACCACACAGGGTTTTTTTTTTCTATAATAAATGAATGCTCAGTGGATGGTGCAAAGTGAAAATTGCAAATTTCCACAGGTATATGCCATTTTAGTGCACAATATTTTGTGCCCAGTTCATGCCACTGAAGACAAATACCTCAAACTGTTAAGCGGGTTCTCCCGGGTATGGCGATGCCATATATGTGGACGTAAACTGCCTGTTGGGCACGCTGTGGGGCTCAGTAGGGAGAGGCACCATTTGGCTTTTGGAGCGTGGATTTTGCTTAGTGGCAGTTTTGTTTGGGGTTTTTCTGGTATTTCAGTTTATGATGTGGGGGCATATGTAATCTGTGCGGAGTACATTAGGGGCATAATAAGAGGGTGTAATAATGGGGTAAATAAATAATAATCCGCAGATATGTGGCCGGTGTCGCACTGATAAATGGTGCCAGATCTTATCCACTTTTGGACACTCTGCACATTTTGCATCGCCATATTCTGAGAGCCAGAACTTTTTTTTTTTCTCCACCGGAGCTGCGTGAGGGCTTATTTGTTGCGGGACAATCTGTAGTTTTCATTGGTACCATTTTGGGGTACATGCGATTTTTTTGATCACTTTGTATTTAATTTTTTTGGCAAGCAAGGTGACCAAAAACCTGCAATTCTGATGTTTTTTATAAAAAAAATTTTAACGCGTTCGCCATGCGCTATTAATGACAATTTTACTTCATTCTGCGGGTCGGTACGATTACGGCGATACCAGATGTATATCGTTTCTCTTATGCTTTGCAGTGTCTGCACGATAAAATCATTTGTTTCAAATTTATTTTTTGTGTCACCAGATTCTGAGAGCCATAACTTTTTTATTTTTCCGTCAAAAAATCTGCGGGAGGGCTTGTTTTTTTGCGTGACGGGCTTCAGTTTTTAATGGTATCATTTTGGGGTACATGCAACTTTTAGATCCCTTTTTTTATTCTGTTTTGCGAGGGGTAGTGACTAACAAACAGCGATTCTGGAATAGTTTTTTATTAAAAAAATTTACGGTGTTCACCGTACGGGTAAAATAGCGTGATATTTTTATAGTTTGGGTCATTACGGACGCAGTGATACCACATATGTGTACTTTTTTTGTATTTTTCTGTTTTTCCTATAATAAAAGACTTATTATAGGAAAAAAGGCAGTTAGTGTTTTTTGCAACTTATTTTTTTCATGAAACATATTTTTTTGTAACTTTTTTACAACATTTTTATTAACTTGTTTTACCTTTTTTTTTGTGTCCCACTAGGGAACTTGAAGGCATGAAGCCCTTATCGCTATTCTAATACACTGCACTACCTACATAGTGCAGTGTATTAGAGCTGTCAGCTATTCACTGACAGCAAGCCTATTAGGTCTAATAGGCTTCCGTACTAGGAAGCGATTGTTAGGCTATGGTTGCCATAGCAACCATCGGAACACCCGCGTGTGCCGATGGTTGTCATTAGCAACCATAGCGTGCGGTCTAATCACTTAGATGCAGCTATCGCTGCATCTAAGGGGTTAATCGGCCGGATCGGAGCCTAGCTCCGGTCCTGGCCGCTAGAGCTCGATATCAGCTGTGACAAACAGCTGACACCCGCGCCCGTGGCAACCATCGTGGTTGCCGACAGGCTACAAGACACTTCGATGCATCGATCGCGTTGATCGATGCATCAAAGGGGTTAATCGGCCGGATCGGAGCCTAGCTCCGGTCCTGGCCGTTACAGAGGGGTGCCGGACATCTGATTACCGGCGGTGATAGCGCTGGCTCAAGCTGAGCCAGCGCCATCACATACCTTACGTCATGGAGCTGTGATTGGTCAGTCAAAGCAGACTGACCAATCACAGCGATCGCCGGCAGGAGACCGCTGTGAATGGTCCCCTGCCGTCTTACTGTGCCGGTCAACTGTCATAAACAGTTGACGGCACAGTTCTGTCACCTTGTCATTTGACAGGGTGACAGTTTTTAGCCAGGACGCACCGGTACGTCCCTGTGCCTTAAAGCACTTCAATGCAGGATGTACCGGTGCGTCCTGGTGCGTTAAGGGGTTAAACAGTATCAAGAGGTTGACCCAATTGGTCAAGAGGGATAAGTAGATGGGGGGGGGGGAGGAAAAGAAAAGAAAATAACTTTCATTTTTATCTCGCTGTGCTTATGAAGGAAACAATGTGGGTGAAACACTGACATTTATTTATTTATCTTTTTAAATTGTAAACAATTTCCCCTACCCCATTAAATGCTAAAAAGAAAAAACCCTTTTTACCAATTTTATGCCCCACACTTGGGGTCAAATATGACCTGTGAGCAATTTTAAGCCACATTTCCAGAAAACGGGCAGAAGGAAGAAATTGATGTGCCTGCTCTAAAGCCGCCAGTATTGTGGTAGGAGTTGAGTCCGATCATCACCCTGCCATTTAGTTAGAGGAGTCTGGGAATGTGAGTAATCAAGTGGAACATGAAGAAATTGGTAGTTTCTAGATATTTAGCCCCTCGGGGAGTTGGGACTGGAGAATTTTAGGAGCAAGTAAGGATTCCATTCCAGGTCTGACAGTTGCAGTAAAACTTTTGTTATATAACTGTCGACTTGAAGAAAACTGAAGTGGTCGATGGGTGACTCGGGGTACTTGGAGTGGAGTTCTGCAAGTGTAAGAGTCCTACGCTCTTCCTTATGTACATGCTGCTTTAGGGAGGTGATTCCTAACGTGTGCCATCAGTGTAAAATTGCCCGTGGATTACCATCTTGAAAATGATTATTACAAAGTAACGGTAAGTGTAGAGATATCATAAGAGAAAGCTTTCCAAGTGGCAAAAAGTAGTGGGTTAGCTCTAGTCTCAACAGATAAGCCCTCATATGGAAGGTGCAGGAGTCCCGACAAAGCCCGTCCAGAAAATAATCTGAAATCCAGAGTGTATGAGGTATAATGAGAGGTTCTCCCAAGCCAATCCGAGACATAACGGAACAATGCCGCCAGGTTGTACTGCCTAATGTTGGGGAAATGAATGCCCCCTGTAATGACGGGGGTAGGGAAACGGACAAGTGAGCCCTAATCTACCCGCCACTCTGTCCCTGCCTACTTGCAACGACCCGCCCTAGGCGACGGGGTACAACTGGGCGGCGGTCCCTACGCTCAGTAAGTGCACGAGACAAACAGACAAGGGAACACAAAGCAAAGGGAAAGGGGCAGTTGCCCACGGCAACACCGTGAGCAACAAGAGTGGTGAACGAGCCGAGTCAAACCAGGAGTGCACGAGGTACCAAACGCAGAGCAGGAGAGTAGTCAGAAAGCCAGGGTCAGTATGGAGCAGGGTCAAATAGATAGAAGCTGTAGCTGGGCCAGTAAACCACACGAGAAGAATCACAAGCAAAGGAGGAACAGGAAAGGCAGGTATAAATAGACAGAGGGCGGGAGCTACCTCCGTCTGGCCAGGCTGCGATAGGCTCTCCCACTCCTAAGCCTGCCATCCTGAGTGGTGGAAGATGGAGTCAGTCTCGGAGACATAGACTAAGGTGCAGACTGATTACCTATGGGAGTATCCACAGAAGTTGTGCCTGGCAGATCCTTTACAGTACCCCCCCTTTTATGAGGGGCCACCGGACCCTTTCTAAGTGGACCTGGTTTATTGGGGAAACGAAGGTGGAACTTCCTGACCAATACCCCAGCGTGAACATCCCGGGCGGGTACCCAAGTCCTCTCCTCAGGCCCGTATCCTCTCCAATGGACCAGATACTGGAGGGAGCCTTGGACCATCTTGCTGTCCACAATCTTGGCCACCTCGAACTCCACCCCCTCAGGGGTGAGAACGGGAACAGGAGGTTTCCTCGAGGGAGCCAAGGACGGGGAGCAGCGTTTAAGGAGGGAGGCATGAAACACGTCGTATATTCGAAAAGATGGGGGCAACTCCAGTCGGAAGGAGACAGGATTGAGGACTTCAATGACCTTATACGGCCCAATAAACAGGGGGGCAAACTTCTTGGACGGGACCTTAAGGCGCAAGTTCCTAGACGATAACCACACCAGATCCCCGACCATAAACAAGGGGTTAGCATAATGTCTTCTATCAGCCTGAGTTTTTTGTACGCTCTGGGACGCCTCTAGGTTCTTCTGAACCTGGGCCCAGACTGTGCACAGTTCCCGATGAACGACCTCTACCTCGGGATTGTTGGAACTACCAGGTGAAACGGAGGAGAACCGTGGATTAAACCCAAAATTACAGAAAAAGGGGGAGACCCCTGACGAGTTACTGACCCGGTTATTAAGGGAAAATTCGGCGAGGGGAATGAATGAGACCCAATCATATTGACAGTCAGAGATAAAACACCTTAAACATTGTTCCAGAGATTGATTAGTCCTCTCAGTTTGGCCATTAGTTTCAGGATGGAAGGCAGAGGAGAAGGACAGATCAATCTCCAACTTTTTACAGAAGGCTCTCCAAAACAAAGAAACAAATTGTACCCCTCTGTCCGAAACAATATTGACAGGGACCCCATGGAGACGCAGGATGTGTTTGACAAACAGAGTAGCTAACATCTTGGCGTTGGGTAGTTTCTTGAGGGGCACAAAGTGGCACATCTTACTGAAGCGGTCTACTACCACCCACACCACCGACTTGCCTTGAGATGGGGGCAAATCGGTGATAAAATCCATGGAGATATGGGTCCAAGGTCTCTGGGGAATGGGCAAAGAACATAGTAAGCCCGCTGGTCGGGACCTGGGAGTCTTGGACCTAGCACAAACCTCACAAGCGGCGACGTAGGCCTTAACGTCTTTAGGCAACCCAGGCCACCAATAGTTTCTGGCAATGAGGTGTTTGGTACCCAGGATGCCTGGATGACCAGATAGTGCGGAGTCACGATTTTCCCTAAGTACACTTAGCCGGTATTGCAGGGGAACAAACAGCTTGTCCTCAGGAAGGTTCCCGGGAGCTGAACCTTGATCAGCCGCAATTTCAGAGACTAAATGAGAATCAATAGAAGAAATGATTATACCAGGAGGCAAAATGCAAGCAGGATCTTCCTCCGAAGGAGGGCTGGCCATGAAGCTACGCGACAGTGCATCGGCCTTAATATTTTTAGACCCAGCCCTATAGGTAACCAAAAAGTTGAATCTGGTAAAAAATAGTGCCCATCAAGCTTGTCTCGGGTTTAGCCTCCGGGCAGATTCTAGGAAAACCAGATTCTTGTGGTTGGTAAGGACCGTTACCTGGTGCCTAGCCCCCTCCAGGAAGTGGCGGCACTCTTCAAATGCCCATTTAATGGCTAAGAGTTCGCGGTTGCCAATATCATAGTTACTCTTAGTGGGCGAAAACTTCCTGGAGAAGTAGGGACAGGGATGGAGATAGGTGAGGGACCTGGTACCCTGGGACAAGACAGCCCCCACTCCCACCTCGGGTGCGTCAACCTCCACGATAAATGGCTCCATTTGGTTGGGCTGAACCAGCACCGGGGCCGAGATAAAGCACTTCTTAAGGACCTCAAAAGCCTGGACAGCCTCAGGAGGCCAGTGGAGGAGATCAGCACCTTTGCGAGTGAGGTCCGTAAGAGGCTTAGCGATGACCGAGAAGTTAGCAATAAATCTCCTGTAATAATTAGCGAACCCCAAAAAACACTGTAACGCCTTCAGGGAGGCAGGTTGGACCCATTCCGCCACAGCCTGGACCTTGGCAGGGTCCATGCGGAATTCATGAGGAGTGAGGATTTGACCCAAAAATGGTATCTCCTGTACCCCAAACACACATTTTTCGGTTTTCGCAAACAGTTTGTTTTCCCGAAGGACCTGGAGCACCTTCCTGATATGCTCAATGTGGGAGGACCAGTCCTTGGAAAACACCAGTATGTCATCAAGGTACACTACAAGAAATACCCCCAGGTAATCTCTCAAAATCTCATTTATGAAATTCTGGAAGACCGCAGGAGCATTACACAACCCAAAGGGCATGACGAGGTATTTGAAACTTAGAGAACCATTGGGCCCCCTGAACCTGATTAAAGAGATCAGGAATTTAATGAAGGGGATACTGGTTCCTCACAGTGACCTTATTCAAGTTACGGTAGTCAATGAATGGCCTAAGACCACCATCCTTCTTCCCTACGAAGAAGAAGCCAGCACCTACCGGAGAAGTAGAGGGGCAAATGTAACCCTTGGCCAGGCATTCCTGGATATACTCTCTCATGGCTTCACGTTCGGGACAAGACAGATTAAATATCCTACCCTTAGGAAGCTTAGCTCCTGGTACCAATTCGATAGCGCAATCGTATTCTCTATGAGGAGGTAACACTTCGGAGGCCTCCTTAGAGAAAACATCAGCAAAGTCCTGAACAAACTCAGGTAGCGTGTTCACCTCCTCAGGGGGAGAAATAGAATTAACAGAAAAACATGACGTCAAGCATTCATTACCCCATTTGGTAAGCTCCCCAGTATTCCAGTCAAACGTGGGATTATGCAACTGCAACCAGGGAAGGCCAAAAACCAAATCGGACGACAATCCCTGCATCAACAGTACAGAGCACTGCTCCAAATGCATGGACCCAACAAGGAGTTCGAAAACAGGGGTATGCTGTGTAAAATAACCATTAGCAAGATGAATGGAGTCGATACCCACTACCGGGACAGGTTTAGCCAAATCAATCAAAGGCATAGCTAGAGACATAGCAAATTCCACAGACATGATATTAGCATAAGACCCTGAATCCACGAAGGCACTGCCGGTAGCAGACCTACCACCAAAAGAGACCTGAAAGGGAAGCAATATTTTATTACGTTTCATATTTACGGGAAATACCTGTGCGCCCAAGTGACCTCCCCGATGATCACTTAGGCGCGGAAGTTTTCCGGCTGCTTAGGACAGTTGTTCACTTGATGCTTGTCATCCCCACAATAGAAGCAGAGACCATTCTTCCTGCGGAACTCTCTACGTTGTCGGGGGGACACGGAGGTCCCGAGTTGCATAGGTACCTCCGAGTCTTCCGTGGAAGAGCGAAGCAACGGAACCTCGGGAGGCATCATGGGGGAGTCAGAGGGGAAAACACAGAAACGTTCAAGCTGTCATTCCCTGAGACGTCGGTCAAGTCGTACCGCTAAAGCCATAACCTGATCTAGGGAGTCAGAAGAAGGATGGCTCACTAGCAGGTCTTTCAGGGCGTTCGACAGACCCAACCTAAACTAGCACCTTAAGGCAGGGTCATTCCACCGAGAAGCTACGCACCACTTCCTAAAGTCAGAATAATACTCTTTAACAGGTCTCTTACCCTGACGTAAGGTCACCAGCTGACTCTCGGCAAAGGCAGTCCTGTCAGTCTCGTCATAAATGAGTCCGAGAGCAGAAAAGAAACGATCAACGGAGGAAAGTTAAGGGGCATCAGGAGCCAAGGAGAAGGCCCACTCTTGGGGCCCTTCCTGGAGCCGGGACATAATTATACCCACCCGCTGGCTCTCAGAACCTGAGGAATGAGGCTTTAAGCGAAAGTAGAGCCTACAACTCTCCCGAAAGGAGAGAAAAGTCCTCCGGTCCCCTGAGAACCGGTCAGGCAACTTGAGGTGGGGTTCAAGAGGTGAGGTGAGGGGCACTACCATGGTAGCGTCAGGCTGGTTGAGCCTCTTAGCCAGGGCCTGGACCTGTAGGGAGAGACCCTGCATTTGCTGGGCCAGGGTCTCCAGGGGGTCCATAGTAGTGTCAGGGAGCAGGGTAGACTAGATATACGGGCTTGTGATTATGTAATGACGGGGGTAGGGAAACGGACAAGTGAGCCCTAATCTACCCGCCACTCTGTCCCTGCCTACTTGCAACGACCCGCCCTAGGCGATGGGGTACAACTGGGCGGCGGTCCCTACGCTCAGTAAGTGCACGAGACAAACAGACAAGGGAACACAAAGCAAAGGGAAAGGGGCAGTTGCCCACGGCAACACCATGAGCAACAAGAGTGGTGAACGAGCTGAGTCAAACCAGGAGTGCACGAGGTACCAAACGCAGAGCAGGAGAGTAGTTAGAAAGCCAGGGTCAGTATGGAGCAGGGTCAAATAGATAGAAGCTGTAGCTGGGCCAGGAAACCTCACGAGAAGAATCACAAGCAAAGGAGGAACAGGAAAGGCAGGTATAAAAAGACAGAGGGCGGGAGCTAGCTCCGTCTGGCCAGGCTGCGATAGGCTCTCCCACTCCTAAGCCTGCCATCCTGAGTGGTGGAAGATGGAGTCAGTCTCAGAGACATAGACTCAAGTGCAGACTGATTACCTATGGGAGTATCCACAGAAGTTGTGCCTGGCAGATCCTTTTCACCCCCATTGGCTCTTGGTTGTTGTAAAATCTGGTAAGCAATGCGGGATCTCCCCCGCCCCCCAGATGTCCGCTATAGATAGTTAATACGTTTTTAATCTTTTGGGGTAAGATATATTGGGAGGGTGTGGAAAATATACAGTAGACGAGGGAATTCCTATATGGCCTATCTCCTATATAAGAAGATTGGCGCTATAATGTAGGTGACAGCAGTGGTTTTTATTTAGAAAAACAATCTATTTTTACCACTTTATGAGCGATTTTTAGCTTTATGCAAATTTGTTTCTTAATGCCCAAGTGGGCGTGTTTTTACTTTAGACCAAGTGGGCGTTGTCCAGAGGAGTGTATGACGCTGACCAATCAGCGACATGCACTTCTCTCCATTCATTTACACTGCACTAGCGATATAGCTATATCGTTATGTGCAGCTACATACACACACTATAACATTACTGCAGTGTCATGACAATGAATATGCATTACCTCCAGCCAGGACGTTATGTGTATTCAGAATCCTGACACGTCTGAATCTTTTCTGTGAGATTTCCATCAAGGCAAACGTAATCTCGCGAGATTACGATGTAAACGAGATTACGTTTGCCTTCATTGTATAAAATGGTCAGAACGGGGACCAGCTGAGGCGCCGAGATTTTATAATATTCTGTTGAAAATCCGTCTGGACCTGGAATTTTCCCATTGGAGGCTGTCGAAATAGCTTGTCTCACCTCATCCTCCTGTATTTCTGCATTAAATAAAGCTTGTTGCTCTACAGAGAGGGAGGGCAATTCAACCGTGTCCAGAAAGGATTTAATGTCTGGGGGAGAGGCCTGGGCTGCCCTATAAAGATCTTTGGGTCAGTAGAGACAAGTTCTGTAAGGGGGTTAAGTAAGGAGAAAATAGGCTTTTAGGGATTCTTTTGTTTTGCAAGCATCGCCAGTAGTTTACCGGTTTTATTCCCCATCTGTAAAACCCGTTATCCATGGATTTAACCTGCCAATGTGATTTAGTATGGATAAAAGCGTCTAACAAGTGTTTTGCAGTTTGGTAAATCTGTTGATTGAGTGGGGTGGTATCATCTATATAGGTTCTGTGAGCCACTAGTAGATCCTTATATAGGGTATCAAAATGGGTTTTTCGTATTTTCCGCTTACGAGATAGATATCCTATAATATGCCCTCTCATCACTGCCTTGGACGTCGCCCACAAGAGCGGTATGTATTCCACATGGGGGGAGTTACTGTCCAGATAGTTGCCCCAATGCAATCTGAGATATTGTTTGAATTCCTCGGATTCTTCCAAGTAAGCGGGAAACCGCAATATTCTAGTTTTGGTGAGGAGTGTGAGATTGATCGTGTCATGGTGAACGGGGCATGATCCGATATGGTGATGGGGTAAATCTGGGACGCAGAATGGGAGTCGAACAATGACGTTGATATCAGAAAATAATCTATGAATTATGAGCAACTGAGTGGCAGGTGTATTCACGCGCTCCCTCATCCAGTACCCTTCAGGGATCGCATACATTGAGAGAGTCCATGAAGAAAGCAAGAGAAGAAGTGGCAGCCTTAGACTGAGGGGTAGGGGGGACCTATCCATAGTGTGACATTGCACCAAGTTGAAGTCACCGCCGATAATTAGGCTATGTCTAGGGAGACCCAATATTAGTTGAAGGATTTCTGGGATAAAAGGCCTGCTGGTCATGATTCTGAGCATAGATATTGACCAACAAATAAGGGATATCAGCTATCTTTACATGTAAAATGAGGTATCTACCCTGTGTGTCACTTATTGAACTTTCCAGTGTGTACTGCAAGCCCTTTTTAAAAAGCATCGCCATCCGCATTCCAAGAGAGGAATCGGATATGGGGAGAAGTGGAGAAGTGTGATGTGTCAGGAACGTGCATATATTGGGTACTCATCCCATGTCACGCAGCTGGATCCAGGTCAGATCACGAAACATCCGGCTGCACCCCGTGGTCCCAGCAAGCCACGTGCCCAGCCTAATCCCAGTGGTGTGTGTAGTGGCGAGAACCATGCCCTCAGTCGTCTGCAAGAGAAAGGAGTTTAGCACAAGCGAGAATGTTAAATACAAAATAAACATGTAAACAACGTTGATGACGAACCCGGGTTTGGGTAACAACATATTTGCCATCAAAGAGATAGAACAACTATAAGCAACAATTGTAAACTATATGAATAGTAAGCACATGTCCACATGCCAAATGTGCGAACATTCCCCTTTCAGAGATGTGAGTCACTCTGCACCATTTCCTTCCAGGCGAAGCCGCGGGATCCTCAAAGATGAGTGTGTGGTCACCATCCTGCACCTTCAATTTGGCTGGGAACAGGAGTTGGAACCGAGTGTTCCTGTCATACAGTATACGGCAGATTGGAGCAAAAGCTTTGCGATTCTGAGCGACCACTGCCGAGTAGTCCTGGAAGATTAGGATCTTAGAGTCGTGGATGAGTAGGTACCTCTGTTGTCTGTAGGCCCTTACGACTTTCTCCTTTATCGCCCAGTGAAAGTATTTGGCGATCACCGGACGAGGTCTGTTATCCCCCGCATTTCGCCCAGTTTGTGGAGGGCCCAGTCTGTGTGCCCTTTCTATCATGAGTGGGTCACCGCCAAGCTCGATGTTCAGAGCAGTAGGGAGGTCTTTGCAAAGATAATCCAGCAGTTGTTCACCAGTCACCTTTTCCGGGATGCCCACAAAATGCAAGTTGTTACGTCTATCCCTGTTCTCCAGATTATCCAGCTTGTCTCTTAATTCTTGATTAGAGGCTTGGATTTGCCGTACATTTTCCTCCATTGCTGACATTGAGGTGTCTGAGGTTACAAACCAAGTCTCCAAGTCCGCAATCTTTTGGGAATGCGATGTAATTTGTGCCAGAGCTGCATTAATAGAAGTGTGCAATACCTCCAGTCTTTTGTCAAAAAGTGGCAACAATAGTTTAGAGACCTCTTGAGCTACCAGGGGGGCTTGGTGGTTCTCCATCTTGCTGCTGTGATGTGGACTATATTGTGGAGACAACCTTGGTGGCGTAATGTCCCCTCCCAAAAAGTGTCATGCAGCCCAAAATACCAATGGTACCAATAGAAACAACAGTTCATAAAAATAAGCCCTCATATCGCTCAATCGATGGATTATCCAGTTATGGCTCACAGAATGTGGCAACAAAACACAAATTTTATTTTTAACAATTAGGGTATGTTCACACGCTGAGTCAAAAACATCTGAAAATACGGAGCTGTTTTCAAGGGAAAAGAGCTCCTCATTTTAAGACGTTTTTTACCACTCTCGATTTTCGCTGCGTTTTTCGCTGCGTTTTTTATGGCCGTTTTTCCAGCTGTTTTCCATAGAGTCAATGAAAAATGGCTCCAAAAACGTTGCAAGAAGTGACCTGCACTTCTTTTTCACAAGCGTTTTTTTATGCGGCCGTTTTTCAAAACGGCCCCGTAAAAAAAATGGCCCGTTGGAACAGAACACAATTTTCCCCATTGAAATCAATGGGCAGATGTCCGGAGGCAATCTGCTTCCGATTTTTTGGTCGTTTTTCGGGCGTTTACGGCCCGAAAAACGGCTGAAAATAGGCCGTGTGAACAGACCCTAAGTTTCTTCCTTGTAAAACATAAAAAAATTATATCAATTAGGTATCCCTCTAATCGTATTGACCTGTAGAATAAAGTTAACATGCCATTTTTACTGTATGGTGAAATCCGTAAAAACGAAACGCCTTAAAAGATTGAGGAATTTTTTTTTTTTTTTGCTATTGCACCCCACACAGATTTTTTTTCAGTTTCCCAATACATTATATGGTACAATAAATGTGCTGCAAAAAACTACAACTGGTCCCGCAGAAAACAAACCCTCATATGGCTATATTGACAGAAAAATAAAAAAGTTATGGCTTTTGGAAGGTGGGGAGGAATGAATATAAATGAAAATCCAAAAAATGTCTGCGTCCTGAAAGGCTTAATTGCGATCGATTTCAGTTGGATCCGCAAAGGACCCGCTGACACTGAATCCGTCAGTCCCGCTAGCCTGGGACTGACGGTGTATACAAAATACAGAGCAGCTGTATCTCAAAAAGTAAAAATAATTTTTAATAAAAAGTATTTAGAAAGTTGCACCAAACACACTGATAGGCCTTATTTACATGAACGTGTTAAACGTCTGTGTGTCGGCCGTTGAAACAGCGGCCGTCCCGCGGACCTATGTAATTCAATGTGGCCGTTCACGCAGCCGTTGTTTCAACGGACCGTGTGAAGGGTTCGTGGGAAAATAGGACATGTCCGTTCTTTTCGCGCATCACGCATCCCTCCATAGAATCTCAACTATGGGGAATGCGTTACATCGCGTCCCGCAGCGCTGATCAAAGATGCACCTTGGACGTGGAAAACGCCAGTTTTTCCACGTCCAAGATGCGCAGGGTTCGTGTAAATAAGGCCATAGACAGACATTTTTATTGAAAAACGCCACAGTTTCAGATCTAAATGAGCTGTGCCTAATGACAGACTCAGCTCTGCTGCATTTGTTCGTGGAGTGTTCATAGAATTCCATTGTTGTCCTTTCTGAACAAACTCCGTTAGATACATAATACGGATCAAATGCCTCTGAAATCTGTATGTTACAGTGTCAGCTGCTAGTCGTACAGTACAAGGTCTAAAAACGGGTTATAATAATTTTGCTGTGTATGAAAAGGCCATTTGCCGGGAACCCCATATTGATTTACTTTATATTGCTTTTAAGAACTGTGCAAATACACAATTACAATTTATTTATTTGTATTACTTTAAGTCACGGCTGCACATATAATCTATTGATTTCTATTTTCTTACGATGCATGAAAATTTTGCAACACACAAGCTAATGGACTGTGGGCTCTTCTGGGCTGAATGGAAAATTGCCCACTTAAATCTTTTATTTTTGAATTTCTCTAGACTTCCAAGGCTACAAATACTGGTTTATTATGTCTCTTGTTATGTCCAACTTCATTATAATTATCATTATTCATTTTTTTTAAAGACCCATGATTTTGCACAGCTTGATAGTTAATAATCCTACGCAAGTTATCCTTAGATATTCCACCGTTGTACTTAGGATAGTGGGATAATTTCCATCCAATGATAGACCTAAATTCTGTATGTCAAATGGGAATTTAATTGGTAGTTACCAGTACCCTGGTGGCATCATCGTAATTCCGTAACAATAGAAATTAACGGCTTGATCATGTACTCTACTACCATAGAAAAAAAATAATACTCTTAAGAGCTCATTATATCCAAATAATTACATGGATTATGGCCACTTTCACACAGTAGTATTTTTTATCACTATTTGAAAGCCAAAACAGGATTACACAGAGAAAAAGTATAATGGAAATATGTGCACCTCTTTAATTTTTTCTCTCTCTTTCAATACACCCGTAAATCTTATTGCTTTTGCAGCTGCAGCTTGACATTGAGCACTGCTGCCTAGCTTACCTGTAAGCAGAATACCCAGGTCCTTCTCTTGTTTTGTTATCCCAGTTTTATTATATTTAATGTATATAATGCATTTATGGTGTGTTCACATCAGCGTCAGGCTTCCCTTCTTCGGTTACGTTTGACCTTTCCGTCCATCATTTCAATGGCAATTCTTCCGTTGCATTTAGTTTTCATTTGTTTCCGTTCTGTAAAGTTTCAGTTTTGGTCAGAACCAATAGCGTAGTCGACAGCACTATTGTTTCCGTGAAAAAAACTGAAACTTTACAGAACGGAAACAAACGGAAACAAACTGCAACGGAAGCATTACTATTGAAATCAGTGGTAATGCAAACAGAAGCTATGGTTTGGGTTTGTCTTTCCATTCATCAGCTCCTCTGACGGAAAGGTCAGACGGAACCATTGAACGGAAGCCTGACGCTGATGTGAACAGACCCTAATACTATTCCTGTGGCCTAGATGTATTACTTTTAAATTATGAAAATTAAAATCTGCCATGTTTTTGCCCATACTGCCAGTTTACCTACGCCTTTCTGTAATATTTACAATCAAGCTGAGCTTTAAGTATCCTATGACGTTTTGTATAATCAGCAAAAACTGACACCTTGCTATCAATTCCATCCATAAGGTCATTAATCATTAGATTAAAAAGAATTGGGCCTAACACCGATCCTTGTGGAACCTTATTGAGTTTAGCTCATTTTGAGCAAGTACCATTATTAAGTAACCAATTCTTCACCCACTTGCATATATGGTCCCCCAGTCCCTTCCCCTATAGCTTCAGAACAAGCCTGTTGTGTGGAACAGTATCAAATGCTTTTGCAAAATCCAGATAAATCACAAGTCACATGACCAACATCCAGATTTGCATTTTCCTCCTCAAAGAAACCAAGCATGTTAGTTAGGCACAACCTGTTTATCATGAATCCATGCTGGTTATCAGTTATTAGACTGTATACTTTTGTAGTTCATCTCTTAGAATACCCCCAAATACTTTACATACCACTGATGTCAGACTTACTGGACGGTAGTTACTCGGTTCCATCGTCTTACACTTCTTAAATATTGGTACAATATCAGCCGTCCTTCAGTCCTGTAGCACCGATCCTGTTACAAGAGAGTCTAAGAAGATGAGATATATGGTTTTATCAAGTACCAAGCTCAATTCCCTCAATACCCATGGATGAATGCCATCTAGGCCGCGGGCTTTATCAATATTTAATTTCCTCAGATGCATTTGTACTTCCTCTTGTGTTAAGTGGGTAATATTGTGGGGAAAACCTTGATTACTGTCCCTCTGAACATCTTGCAGCTCATCAGTGAACCCAGATGAAAAGTACATGTTTAATATCTCAGCTCTCCGCTTTTGTCCTCTATATCGTGGTCTAATCCTCTCTGTAGACCTACCACAATTTGGACATGAGCTTAGACTTCCCTATGGATAGTTGAATTCTCTTGGTCTCCTGCCTATATAAGGAATTGTACTTTTGATCGACAGCGAATCCTTTTGAAGACCGTCAAAAATTGCTTTTGAAAAGTGGTCTTCTAAAAGAGGTGGTCTTCTGGAGAGGTTTCATTGTATTACTGGTCCATATATCATTAGAGAAAAAAAAATGGTGTATTTAATAATAACTATTGCTCTTTTGAGAACCCTTTCTCCCATCACCTAGTAGAGCCATTTCTATAGTTACATAGTACGGTTGAAAAAAGACACCTGTCCATCCAAGTTCAACCAAGGGATGGGAAAAGGGAAGGTAAAAATTTCTACACATTGGAGCTAATTTTTTTTGGTTCTAGGAAATTATCTAAGCCTTTTTTAAAGCCATCTCCTGTCCCTGCTGTGACCTGCACCTGCAGTGACTATTCCATAGATTCACAGTTCTCACAGTAAAGAAGGCTTGTCGCCTCTGCAGGTTGAACCTTTTTTTCTCCAGACGGAGGGAGTGCCCCCTTGTTTTTTGAGGGGGTTTTACATGGAAAAGGATTTCACCATATTTTTTGTATGTGACATTAATATATTTATATAAATTAATCATGTCCCGCCTTAGTCGTCTTTTTTCAAGGCTAAATAGATTTAATTATTTTAATCTTTCCTCATAACTTAGATTCTCCATGCCCCTTATCGTTGCTCTTCTTTGTATTTTTTCCAACTCCAGGGCATCTTTTCTATGAACTGGAGCCCAGAACTGATCTGAATATTCTAGATGAGGCCTCATTAATGCTTTGTAAAGTGGTAATATCATATCCCTGTCCCGCGAGTCCATGCCTCTTTTAATACACAACAATATCTTGCTGGCCTTTGAAGCAGCTGATTGACACTGCATGCTGTTATTTAGTTTATGATTTACAAGAACACCCAGATCCTTCTCAACAAGTGACTCCCCCAGTATAGCTCCCCCTAGGACATATGATGCATGCAGAATGTTCATACCCAGATGCATAACTTTACATTTATCTACTTTAAACTTAATTTGCCAACTGGATGCCCAAACACTTAGTTTGTTTAAATCCGCTTGCAATTCATGAACATCTTCCATAGTCTGAACTATATTACATAGCTTAGTGTCATCTGCAAAAATAGAAATAGTACTATTAATCCCATCCTCTATATCATTAATAAATAAGTTGTATAATAGTGGTCCCAGCACTGAACCCTGGTGTTCCCACTTATAATCGTTGACCATTCAGAGCAGGAATCATTGACCACAAATCTCTGGATACGGTCCTTGAGCCAATTCTCAATCCAATTACAAACTATACTTTCTAAACCTATAGTCCTTAATTTACCCATTAGACGTCTAATAGGGACAGTGTCAAATGCTTTTGCAAAGTCCAAAAACAATATATCCACAGCGGCCCCTCTGTTTAGGCTTCTGTTCACCTCTTCATAAAAACATATCAGGTTAGTTTGACAACTTCTGTCCTTAGTAAAACCGTGCTGGCAGTCACTTATAATACTATTTTTTTGTCACGAAATCCTGTATATAGTCCCTCAATAGCCCCTCAAACATTTTCCCAACAATGGATGTTAAGCTTACTGGTCTATAATTACCCGGAGAAGACCTAGAGCCCTTTTTGAAAATAGGCACCACATTTGCACTGCGCCAGTCCCTTGGCACTATACCAGTCACTAGAGAATCTCTGAATATTATGAAGATGGGGACTGAAATAACTGAACTAAGCTCTTTAAGATCCCTAGGGTGTAACCCATCTGGTCCCGGGGCCTTGTGCACATATATTTTATTTAATTTAGCTTGGACCATATACAGTGAAGGAAATAAGTATTTGATCCCTTGCTGATTTTGTAAGTTTGCCCACTGTCAAAGACATGAACAGTCTAGAATTTTTAGGCTAGGTTAATTTTACCAGTGAGAGATAGATTATATAAAAAAAAAACCAGAAAATCACATTGTCAAAATTATATATATTTATTTGCATTGTGCACAGAGAAATAAGTATTTGATCCCTTTGGCAAACAAGACTTAATACTTGGTGGCAAAATCCTTGTTGGCAAGCACAGCAGTCAGACGTTTTTTGTAGTTTATGATGAGGTTTGCACACATGTTAGATGGAATTTTGGCCCACTCCTCTTTGCAGATCATCTGTAAATCATTAAGATTTCGAGGCTGTCGCTTTGCAACTCGGATCTTCAGCTCCCTCCATAATTTTTCGATGGGATTAAGGTCTGGAGACTGGCTAGGCCACTCCATGAGCTTAATGTGCTTCTTTTTGAGCCACTCCTTTGTTGCCTTGGCTGTATGTTTTGGGTCATTGTCGTGCTGGAAGACCCAGCCACGAGCCATTTTTAATGTCCTGGTGGAGGGAAGGAGGTTGTCACTCAGGATTTGACGGTACATGGCTCCATATATTCTCCCATTGATGCGATGAAGTAGTCCTGTGCCCTTAGCAGAGAAACACCCCCAAAACATAATGTTTCCACCTCCATGCTTGACAGTGGGGACGGTGTTCTTTGGGTCATAGGCAGCATTTCTCTTCCTCCAAACACGGCGAGTTGAGTTAATGCCAAAGAGCTCAATTTTAGTCTCATCTGACCACAGCACCTTCTCCCAATCACTCTCAGAATCATCCAGATGTTCATTTGCAAACTTCAGATGGGCCTGTACATGTGCCTTCTTGAGCAGGGGGACCTTGCGGGCACTGCAGGATTTTAATCCATTACGGCGTAATGTGTTACCAATGGTTTTCTTGGTGACTTTGGTCCCAGCTGCCTTGAGATCATTAACAAGTTCCCCCCGTGTAGTTTTCGGCTGAGCTCTCACCTTCCTCAGGATCAAGGATACCCCACGAGGTGAGATTTTGCATGGAGCCCCAGATCGATGTCGTTTGACAGTCATTTTGTATGTCTTCCATTTTCTTACTATTGCACCAACAGTTGTCTCCTTCTCACCCAGCGTCTTACTTATGGTTTTGTAGCCCATTCCAGCCTTGTGCAGGTCTATGATCTTGTCCCTGACATCCTTAGAAAGCTCTTTGGTCTTGCCCATGTTGTAGAGGTTAGAGTCAGACTGATTAATTGAGTCTGTGGACAGGAGTCTTTTATACAGCTGTCTTTAATGCAGGCACCAAGTTGATTTGGAGCGTGTAACTGGTCTGGAGGAGGCTGAACTCTTAATGGTTGGTAGGGGATCAAATACTTATTTCTCTGTGCACAATGCAAATAAATATATATAATTTTGACTATGTGATTTTCTTTTTTTTTTTTTTTTTTATATAATCTATCTCTCACTGGTAAAATTAACCTAGCCTAAAAATTCTAGACTGTTCATGTTTTTGACAGTGGGCAAACTTACAAAATCAGCAAGGGATCAAATACTTATTTCATTCAGTGTATACATTCATTCAATTCAGTATATCAACTAATATATTAACAACACTGGCACCGGCTATATCAGCTGCTCTTTCTTCTGTTGTATATACAGAGCTAAAGAACCCATTTAGTAACTCTGCCTTCTCTTGATCCCCTATGACTAACTCCCCATTACCACTATCTAAGGGTCCTACATGTTCAGACCTTGGCTTTTTTGCATTTATATACTTGAAGGATTTTTGGGGATTTGTTTTACTATCCTTGGCCACCTGCCTTTCATTTTGTATTTTTGCTGATTTTATTACTTTTTTACAGATTTTATTAAGCTCTTTATATTTTACAAAGGCTACAGCTGTACCCTCAGATTCTCATTTTTCAAATGCCCTTTTTTTGTCATGTATTGCCCTTTTTACAGAAGGTGTAAGCCATGTGGGGTTTAATTTTAGTCGTTCATACTTGTTACCTATAGGAATAAATTTTGCACTATAATTACCCAAAGTAGATTTGAAAATCTCCCATTCATCATTTGTACCATTATTTGACATTAGTTCTTCCCAGTCTATATCCTGAATTGCAGCCCTCATACTGGGGAAATTGGCCTTCGTAAAATTAGGTGGTTTTGCCCTTCCAGCCTGTGTTTGTTTTTTACAGTATATGTTAAATATACCTATATTATGATCACTGTTACCGAGGTTTTCACGAACATTGACGTTCCCAACAAGCTCTGCATTATTAGAAATGACCAGATCCAAAAGAGCTTCACCTCTAGTCGGGTCTTCCACAAACTGGCCCATAAAATTTTCCTGCAACAGGTTGAGGAAATGTCTCCCCTTTGCAATTGAAGCTGAACCATGACGCCAATTAATATCCCGGTAATTAAAATCTCCCATTATCACTACTGTACCCGCCTGTGCAGCCCGCTCCATCTGTTTATATAGCTGACCTTCCATCTCCTCAGTTATATTGGGGGGTCTATAGATTACACCAAAAGTAATTTTTTTCAGTGTTTACCTCCCTTTCTAGTTCCACCCACAAGGTTACAATCTTCACCCTCTAAGGTCTCTTTCACACTCACCTTCATATCACTTCTCACATACATACAGACATACACCACCGCCTTCATATTACTTCTCACATACAGACATACACAACCGCCTTCATATCACTTCTCACATACAGACATACACCTCCGCCTTTACTATTTGTCCTGTCTTTCCGAAACAGTGTTAAACCCTGTAGATTTACAGCCCAGTCATGTGAAGAGTCCAGCCATGTTTCAGCAACACCGACTATATCTATATTTTCCTCCAGTATCCAGTCCTCCAGCTTCCCCATTTTGTTTGCTAAACTTCTGTCATTTGTGAACATACACTTTAACTTGCCTTTCAATTTTTCACTTTCATTATCAGAAATGTGATTATTTGACATTATTTGGGCATTTTTATTGCTGTTTTGTAACGAAAGGAACTTCCTATCTTGTTGCCTAGTCCTTTCCCCACAGTCTGTTTCTCCACCCACCAATATAGTCTGACCCCTCTCTAACCTAACTACCCCTTTATTTTCTATATTTGCCTCCCTCCTCAGCCCTAGTTTAAATACTCCGCCACCCCAGCTAGAATTCTCTCCCTCATACAGCGGAACCCCTTCCATTTAGGTGCAAATCTGCAGAATACAGTTTTTACCCCAATGAAAAGTCATCCCAGTGATCTAGGAACCCAAAGCCTTCTCCTCTACACCAAGACTTAAGCCATGCATTTAACTCCCTGAGCTCTCGCTGTCTTTCCTGTGATGTGCATGACACAGGCAGTATTCCTGAGAATACAACCTTGGAGGTCCTTCCCTTCAGCTTGTAGCCTAGTTCTTTAAAATTATTCTTAAAGAGGCTCTGTCACCAGATTTTGCAACCCCTATCTCCTATTGCAGCAGATCGGCGCTGCAATGTAGATAAGAGTAACGTTTTATTTATTTTTTTAAACGTGCATTTTTGCCCAAGTTATGACCATTTTTATATTTATGTAAATGAGGCTTTCTAAAGTACAACTGGGCGTGTTTAAAGTTAAAGTACAACTGGGCGTGTATTGTGTGTGTTATATCGGGGCGTTTTTACTTCTTTTACTAGCTGGGCGTTGTGTATAGAAGTATCATCCACTTCTCTTCACAACGCCCAGCTTCTGGCAGTGCAGACACACAGCGTGTTCTCGAGAGATCGCGCTGTGACGTCACTCACTTCCTGCTTCAGGTCCTGCAGTTGATTCTGCAGCAGCATCGGCGTTTGCAGGTAAGTCGATGTAGCTACTTACCTGCAAACGCTCATGCTGCTGCAGAATCAACTGTAGCCTCTGGTGCCGATGTGTCCTCGCTCGTCCGACACGATGCAGGACCTGGGGCAGGAAGTGAGTAACGTCACAGCGTGATCTCTCGAGAACACGCTGTGTGTCTGTGCACTGCCAGAAGCTGGGCGTTGTGAAGAGAAGTGGATGATACTTCTATTCACAACGCCCAGCTAGTAAAAGAAGTAAAAACGCCCAGATGTACATACACAATACACGCCCAGTTGTACTTTAACTTTAAACACGCCCAGTTGTACTTTAGAAAGCCTCATTTACATAAATATAAAAATGGTCATAACTTGGCCAAAAATGCTCGTTTTAAAAAAACAAAAACGTTACTCTTATCTCCATTGCAGCGCCGATCTGCTGCAATAGGAGATAGGGGTTGCAAAATCTGGTGACAGAGCCTCTTTAAGGCTCCTCCACCTACCATTTATATATAGTACACCATTGGGGGCGTGAATAGAGGATACTCCAACCAATTTAAGGCCGCTCTGTCTGTAACCATTAAGGTACATAGTTCTGCATTGGAGTTGTACACACAAAATGGTAGAATATTATTACTTACGACTTTGCTTAAAGGGGTTTTCCCACGAGGGACATTTATGACATATCCACAGGATATGTTATAAATGTCATATAGATGCGGGTCCCACCTCTGAGACCTGCGCCTATCACCTGCGCCTATCTCTGTCTGCTATCACTGCCTCCCGGCCACTTCCTGAATTTATGGTCAGGAGTTACGAAAACAGCATAGCTCGCTCAGCTACGCTGTTTCTGTAACTGCCATTCGGTTATATGTGGCTTCCGAAAACAGCGTAGCTCAGCGAGCTACGCTGTTTTCACCTTCATGGTCGGAAATCAGCCGACACACAGAAGTAGAATGGGGTTTAAGGCCCCGTTCTAGAGATAGATGTGGGTCCTAGAGGTGGGACCCGCATCTATCTGACATTTATGACATATCCTGTGGATATGTCATAAATGTCTCTCGTGGGAAATCCCCTTTAAGGCAAAGTTACTTCATTTTTATTTTTTAGATGCAGTGGAGTAGTAAAACAAATGTTCTGCCCTAAAAGGTCATTTAAAAATAAATAAATAGATAAATATGAAATATGATTTTTAAATGTCGGCAGGATGAGGAGGGCACTAGGTTTGTCAACATTGCATTTGCCATGTAAAGACAAATATCCATTTTGACTCAATTTAAAGGCGACTTGTAAGCAGGGCATCAAGAAAAAAAAAAAACAAGGTTCTTAACAAGTCCCATTCTCCCGCGAGGCAGCAGATTGAGCATAAGTTTATGATTGACTTCTGTCCAGGGGCAGGAATTCCTGGACTGTGGCGTCTTTCTGTAGTAAGGGTGGCTAGTTGCCCAAACGTTGGTCCCTGGGTGCTCCTTTTTTCTCCAGTTATTGCCCTGTATACCATAAAAAGTTGTCCTTGAACCTATTAGAAATTCAAGTGGACATAGAAGTTTCCCTTCCCATCTGTCAGAACTAAGCTCATGATGGTAAGAAAATCCACTCTATAAAGCTTTAATTCCCTGGTACAACTGACTGTCTCGTCGTTTGAAGATTTTTTTTCATCTTGTTGTTTTCTAGTTTCACGCTGATGCCGTTTTTGTTTAAATTCCATAACTATGAACATATTTTTCTCTACAGATTCCTCAGTGGCTTTGTGCCTAAAATAGAACTGATGTCTTTCTACCAGGAAGTCAAAAATCTTTGAATATATTTTAATATAGTTCACTAATGAACCTAGCACCACCTGAATATTGAATATGCTCACATAATGCCTGTTCTCTATACTCTGAAGTCTAATATTTCCATTCTACTTAAAGGGAAAGTCCTCTGAAAACGACAGTTTCCCACATGTTTTTTTGAGTAATTCAGTGTGTGTGTGTCTCAAACGTGTTCTTCTTCATGATGCTGCTATCACTAGATATCAGATGCACCACACTGAGGTCATTGCTTGGCAACAGTTTGAGTCAGGCTTCGGTGACAAACTTTTTTCCACCCATCAATGGAGTTAAATTTGTGTCACTCAAACAGGCACCAGAACTTTCTATATGAATAGACACAGCTTAATCCGGGTCTATTTAACACAATGGCGGGTTCAGTGCAAAGATGTCATAAGTGGGCCCCCCTCTTTCCGACAAGAGGTAAAATAATGCCTCCACTGATAGGTCCCTGCTACGCTATAGTTTTAAACTGTATCAGTGTCCTGAGGACGCCTATGCAGTTGAAAATGGTCCTGTTTCCAAGGGACCCGGTGCCAGTGCACCGTTTTCTCTTTGTTTGCAGATGACACTAAGGATATTTTTAAACACAGCGTTTTCAGGCATATTTTGGGATGTAAACGCCTTGAAATACGCCTTGAAAAATGCTAAATAAACGCCTACAAACATCTGCCCATTGTGTCAATGGAAAACAGCTCCAAAACGGCTCAAAAAACGCCTTAAAAGTAAGTTTTCGACAACAAAAACGCCTGAAAATCAGAGGCTTTTTTTAAAAAAACAGCTCTCTCATTTTCAGCAGTTTTTTTTATTTTGCATGTGAACATACCCTAAGATCTGTAAAGTAATAAGACAGCCTGAGGGTAAACAGAAAGTCCAAATCACAAAGCTAGTGAATATCAGGGATTGCAGAGGTCAAAACCAGCCAGGAGCAGAAAGTCCATATCAGTAAACAAAGGGTAATCCAGAGACAAGCCAATACCAAAAAGTGCAAATAGTAAAAAATACAGGGTATAGTCAGTAGCTTGATCAAACACATGGAAACCAGGAAAATCACAAGCAAAGAAAACAGAACCAACCCAGATAGAACCCTTCAATCCGAAAGGAAAAGAAAGACAAGGAATTGGAATAGGCTCAACAACTAAAACCAGAACCGCCCAGAAGCTAGACTAGTAGTCATGGTAACTTTAAAGGGACGGACGTTTCCTAAAACTTGTGTATAAGAAGGACATGGCTGAACTAGAATGGATGCAAAGAAGGCTGACCAAAGTAATTAAGGGAATGGGTGGATTGAAGCACCAAGTAGGGTTATCAAACTTGAGGCTTTTCAGCTTAGAAAAAAGACGGCTTAGGGGCGGTCCAATTACAATGTACAAATATATAATTGGACAGTATAAAGATCTCTCTAATGATTTTTTTTTACACCTAGGCCTGTAACAAGGACAAGGGGGCATCCTCTATGACTATAGGAAAAAAGGTTTCACCATCATCACATATGGGGATTCTTTACTGTGAGAGAAGTGACACTATCGAACTCTCTGCCACAGGATGTCGTGATGGTTGATTCTTTGAGCAAGTTCAAGAAGGGTCTCGATGCCTTTCTTAAAATATATAATATTACAGGTTATGAGTACTAGATTCTGGAGATGGGACGTTGATCCAGGGATTTATTCTAATCTCCATATTTGGAGTCAGGGAGGAATTTTTCCCCTAATGAGACAATTGGAATCAACCTCATGGGGGTTTTGCCTTGCTTTGGATTAACGTGGTAGGATTAGAGGTTGGAATTGATGGACCTGTGTCTTTTTTTCAATTTCATCAACTATGTAAGTATGTTACAGCAACCATGGCCTTCATGCACATGCCAAATGAGTGAGTCGCCCCAAGTTTCCCGAGCCCAGAAGTGCCGGCATTATCTAATCAGCATCTATACCCTCTCTGTTTCCTCCCTATTCTGGCCCCCAGGGCCATTTTTAGCTTTTTTGCTGCCAGAGGCGAAAATTGAAATGGCGCCCCAGCCTGTTCTACATCACTAGAAGCCTCACAAAAAAATAAATCATACCACCCATTATCATGACTACATTACTGATTAGAGGCAGAATAAACATTTACATTAAGTGACTCACTGGTGACATCTCAGTTTCTGGTTGTTCTTTTTCTCTTTTCTTATGATGACTTTTTCCGGCCACAGCCCATTTCAGCAGTTTCAAACATTTCTGCACCTATAAACGAAGATACAATTCTTATGCTACCACACACTACGCCTCTAAATAGAATAGTGCCATACACTGTACATCTAATTATAATAGTACCATACACGGTGTCCCACACACACGAACGCACACACAGTACCCCCTGTATATAGTGCCCCACATAGAGGCCCTTGTAGACAGTGCCCCATATAGAGCCCCCTGTAGATACTGCCCCCATAGAGCCCCTGTAGATAGCCCCCTGTAGATAGTGCTCCACATATAGCCCCCGCCCGTGTAGATAGTGCTCCACATATAGCCCCACACCCTATAGATAGTGCTGCACATATAGTCCCCCTGTTGATATTGCTCCACATATAGCCCCCACATACTGCCCTACCCCTCTGTATAGTGCTGCACATATAGCCCCCACATACAGTCCTACACCCTGTAAATAGTGCTGCACATATAGCCCCCACATACAGACCTGCCCCCCTGTAGATAGTGCTGCACATACAGCCCTACCCCCCATGTAGATAGTGCTGCACATATAGCCCCCACATACAACCCTATACCCTGTAGATAATGATGCACATCTAGCCCCCACATACAGCCCTGCCCCCTGTAGATAGTGCTGCACATACAGCCCCCACATACAGCCCTTCCCCCCTGTAGATAGTGCTGCATATATAGCCCCCCACATATAGCCCTAACCCCTTGTAGATAGTGCTGCACATATAGCCCCTCACACTTTTAGCAAAAAAAACTAAAAATGTTACATACTCCCTAAACCCGTCCCCGTGCCGTCATCTTGCAATGCAGGTCTGCTAGGACTGAACGACGTGGCGCTTAGTGGCAGGGCAAGTCATTCTGCCCAGCCAATCAGCCCCTTTCAACGTTGCATCATTGATAGGCGCTGATTGGCAAGTTGTCCTGTCATTCAACGACGCAAGCTTAAGTGAGTGAAAGGCGCTGAATAGAGGGGCACTGAACTTGTCCCGCCATTCAACGCTAATACATGTAGTTGTATCTGAGTCCTATAGACGCAGGTACAATTATAGTGCAGGAGGGGGTGTCAGGGGCTGGTTTCAGTGGCCTAAGACGGTGCGGCCCTGCTGGCCCCTCATTTATCATCTTGCTGCCTGGCTTCCTCTCCATTGCGCAAGCACATTACTCATCATGTGCATTTACAGCCGTCCTGCCTACACCCTGCAGTAAAACAGCTGAACTCAGTTAGAAAATTAAAGTGTGTGTCCCCACTCCCAGCCTCTAGGTTGCCCAGCCCATTCCAATGTACAGAAGTTTTAATATAGTGGCCTGCAAACTATGGCTCTCCGCTTTTGAGAAACGTTAACTTCCAGCATATCCTGACAGCTGCAGTCCTTCAGGTCACTCTGGGAGTTGTAGTTTTTTTTTAGAAACTTGTGAGCTACAGGGGTGTGTTTAAAAGCTACAGAGAGTTTCCGTAGAGGAGAACATAGTTCACGGATTTAGACACATCTAGTTTGACAGCAGGATTATAGCACGGATCTCACCATAGATTTCACCTAATTTCATAAAAGCGTGAGAAAGTTCCAGATCCAGGACTTGGTTCTGTTACTGTGTCTATGCAGTAAACTTCATTCTGTTACCATATCTACATGATTTAACCATGTATTCGCGGAGCGTAGTCGATAGCAAAAAAAATTGCAGGGTTTTGCACCATACAGTCTCATCCGTCAGGTGTGGGGGAGGGGTGCAGTGATGGAAAGCTGTGTTTCCGATAAAGGTAGAATTAGTGTTACATTTTATTACATTTGCCAAAATTGCGCACTTTCAGTGTTTCTCGATGAGAGTAATTTTGTATGATGTTTGAATGCCAACGCTAACCACTACCAACCAATTTTCTTAGAAAACAATTGACATATAGACAGCGACATACTTACCAGGCATTAACAGTTGTTTCCAGCCAGCGTGAAATGTCACATTATTCTTACAAAAGTTTCAATGTGTGTTCTTTATTTTTTCAGCCCAAGATTGTTAAAGGAACCAAACCTGTAGCATATTGGACACAACACGATGTATGCAAGTGGCTTAAGAAGCATTGCCCAAACCAGTATCAACTTTACAACAGGTCTTTCAAAGAGCATGACATAACCGGTAAGTACATTGGTGATTAATAACAAAATACTATCATCTAAAAAACTGCACCTCTCGGGGTATGTTCACACCTAATACAGACAACCGTGCATGCATTGTTTTTGTCTTCAGCATAATGAGACTGCACGAATGCCTGCAGATAGGTGTGAACAAGTCTTATTAGAAGGAAATAAAAAAAACACGTTTAAACTACTGCACTCCCTAACTCTACCACAAGGTAGTGCTTTACCATAATGAAGTACACAGAGACCAGTTGCCATTTAACAGCACACCATGTGGTTATACATCATATTGCAGGTAACGCTAATATCAATATAATTGATATTGATTGAAATTAAATAAAAATTCTTTATGGATATTTGATTTGCTGTGTACACAGAATATTGGGTCTGCTATATTGCTTACATGTAGGCGGAGACATAAGGGGAAGAGGCTGCTGGGAAGTTAATAGGCATTTGGCCTATTGATTGATGGAAACTGGGTCCTGAAGAAATACCTTTTTATTTTGCTCTGTGCATAGGGCTATGTAGTTCTATGTATACAAAGACATAGTAGTAGTAGGGCATAAGAAGACCAGTCCCCTTTAAGGTGAAGCAATATTACTGGAACAGTTATCATTGGGCTTAGACACTGATATATGCTACTTCTATACTTTAAATTTTATTGTATTTGCCATTGTTTATGCCTGAGATTTTTTGTAATTTGACATTTGGTATTTTGAAATAAAATGTTTAAGGCCTCCTGCACTCGGGACGAAAATGCTATGAAATTTCCGTCCAGAATTTCTGTGCAGCAATTCTGCAACGTATAACAGTATCAGCAAACAGGATTAGATGTGAACAAATCTCATTTATACGCTGCAGGAAAAAAAGGCAGAAAATATGTTCAGTAAATTAAACTGCGGTGCGTATTGTCAATCTGCAGCATATCAATTATCTTGTGTAAATACAGCAGCATTTCCATCCTGTGTGCAGGGGCCGTACCTTTACTACTGATGGTTCAGCTATAATCACCACTGATTATTATTTAGGTAATTATTGGTTTATTACATACTGTACAAAAATTGTTACTGAATATTTAATGAAAAAAAGTAAAAATTATAAAGAATATTTACTGCTCAATTAGGCTGCGCGTAGCTTTAAAAAATGGAAAGAATCACAAGTAGTTTATTCACTGGCAGAACCCGATAATAACGATATCATAATATTTTGTTAGGGCATTATGAAATAGTTTACATTTGGATATTTAAAGATAAAATCTAAAACCTAGAAAAATCATACTTTATGTGCACACTTTTGTTGGCTTTGCATTCATTGTTATCTGTTTCTGGTCAGAATTTTTTAAATTACCCACAATTCCACTGTTTTGTTAATTTGTGAAGTTCAACGTCTTGATTTCTGTGTAAAAACAAATTAGAAGTGGATTTTAAACTAATCCACACATTACAATGTGCAAAAAACTGTACTGAGTCAGAAGTCATAGTGATGACCCTCCATACTGCACATGGGTGAGATGGAGTAATCATACATTGTCATCTTGGCACATCCTAATGAACTAATAGGACTTTCCAGCAATGACATGTAATATCATGATTGACACTGCGTGGAAAGAGGGCAGTGTATGTCCATCAGCACTTGAAAGGATGAGCTACAATACCAGTTATAGCCCATTGATAAGAACAGTGGCGTAACTACCGCTGTAGAAGCCATAGCGGCTGCTATGGGGCCCGTGGCATGAGGGGGTCTGTGCCGCCCCCGTGACAGTGGCCCCCTGCTACCTGATCTGCCAATCTATGGATGTTCCCATTGCCTGGCCCATAAAAAGTTAAATTGGTTACTGAAAGGATATAACTGGTGGCTAGAATCCACAATATTTTGTTCACCTCTGCCTTAGACAGCACAAGCGTAACTTTACTTGCCTTAGCCCGAATGCAAAATCTATAACCTGCCATGTTCTATTTACACTCCTCAACATTGAAATTGCAACACCAAGAAGGAGAAACCGTAAGGTTATGAAAATTGAGGAAGTATCAGGTGACGCTAAGATCTGGAAATTATAACGTTTTCAAGCACCTCGCTCCAATCTGTGGCACATGGAGGCGGCATAAAGCCAGATTGAAAGCAAAGTTTTTTGAAGCTACGTGAAACCTCAAAAATCTGATCAAGTGGTGCCTCCTGTTTGTCAATGTGCCAGTTATCGCCACTTGTCACAAACTGAGAGGGACAAAATTCTTGAACTGATCGACCTTGGTTTATCACTCCAGGAGATAGCTGCGCGTCTAGGCCGAGATGTTAGCACTGTTCGATGTTGTGTGTCCCGGTGGTTGGGAGAACAACACCAAACGGTAATGACGGCAAAAGGTGCGCGGAGGCGAACCTCTGCATGGACCAATCGTCTGATTGGAAGAATAGCACGTAGTGATCAATTTTGTACTTCAAGTGAAATTGGACGTGACATCCCAAGTCTAGGGCGGAAACCAGTGTCGACACAAACTATCAAAAGGCGTTTGCACGACATTGGGCTACGAGCCATTAGTCCAGCTACAGGTGTTCCATTGACTTCACGTCACCGCTCTCAAAGGCTATCATGGTGCACAGCAAGACGGCAATGGAGGCTGGAATGGAGATCTATCCTCTTCAGCGATGAGTCACGTTTTTATCTTAGACGCAATCATAGTCGGAGATTGGTCTGGAGACCATGTAGGCAACGCCATGTAGAGTCTTTCACAAGATGACGTCACACCGGTCCTACTCCCGGGATTATAATGTGGGCTGGCATAATGTACGGTAGCCGGACCCCTCTAGTCTTCATTTCAGGTACTGCTTAAAGCTCGTGTTACATTGATTGGTCGTGGAACCAGTGGTACGGCCATTTCTCCAAAGTGTCCCAGAAGCCGTTTTTCAACAGGACAAAGCCAGGCCGCATGTTTCTCGTGCTACTGTGAGCAGCCTGTGTGGCCTAAATGTGCATTCTTGATGTCCTGCAGCATCTCTGGACTAGTCTCCCAACGAGCACATCTGGGAGGTCATTAGCTGGCAATTGCAAAGGGAGCTGTCGGCAACCAATCTTGATAATTTGCGTGCCCAAGTGCTTTCAGCGTGGCATAACATTCCTCAGACAACCAGTAATAACCTTATCGATAGAATGCCAAGGTGTGTTAGTGCGTGTATTTCTGCACGTGATGCTCATACTAGATACGAAATAAATCAAGATGAATATTTTGTTTCCATTTTTTATTACTTGCATATCATTAACATGTCTATTAATCCTGTGATTTCCACAATTCCAAAACTTTTCCTTCTTGGTGTTGCAATTTCAATGTTGAGGAGTGTATAATACTGATGTCTTCGAATGAGGCAGAGGGGCCTCTTACTGCACACACACTACAATGGGCAACCAGATGGACCTAAACTTAATATTATCTTAAAGGGGTTGTACAGCATTAGAAAAAAATGGCTGCATTCTTCAAAACACATTGCATCACGGAAAAGCCGCTGATAAACCCCATTGAATTACAAAAAGTTGCCTATAAAAATTGTATCGTTTTTGGTTTGAACATTCTCAAGAATTTTTCCTCTGCTGGCAGACTATCGCTTTTAAACACACAAATATTCTTTTGCCTTTGAACAACACCGCATCTGACCTTGACTATGACACTTTTGAATTATTGTTTTATTATTTTTTTTAATAGCGGTAGTCACCTTTGCAGCATGTTATGAGGAAAACGTATAGTCTCTTGGAGACAGTAACTTATTTTGTCTAGCACAAAGCTAAAAGGATGCAATGTGATAGCAAAACATAAACCAGAAGAAAAACAGTTTTATAACAATAAGGAACTAAAGCCAATGGAAGGAGTATGTGACCGCTGCTCACATCACATGTAAATTTGGCTATGGTGTTTCACTTCTTGCTTTTCTATTATTTGGTATAAATTTCATATCATGCAGATAACAAGGCAGTAAAAATAATGTACCCATAAAACTAGGGATACTTATCAACATTTTATGTTGTTAAAATTATAGATTATTATAATACAAACTTAAAATAATTCAAAAAAGGTAAATTAAAATGATAAAGTGCGGTCTAGCAGATAAGTGGTGAGAGCTTATTCACACGGTGCAGGGAGAAAGCTGTATTATTTAGACGTTGTATAGTACGGTTTTGGATTACGTTATGTATGGATCTGTTATTTGGTCAATGTATGTTGGTATTTACTTCGGCATACTAAGGCACTGTAGATTTTTGTGTGTGTTTTGTGTGGTTGTGGCGGCGGCACTGTATAGCACCGTTATTTAGGCAACGAAATATAAGTGTTATTTGACTAATATATGGCACTTTAATTTGGAAACCATTCTGTATAGTGCTTATAAGTAGGCACTATATGGTGCAGTTATTTGTACACTATACGGGGACGCCAACAGAAGGTACTGCACAAGGCTCAATGTAGGGCCGATCCTTGACGGAGACACCCAGTGGCACACGGACTGCAATAAAACACTACAAACCCATATTACAGTCTATGTGGATTCATAGGAGAGGATATTAGTAGTATGTTATGTGATAGAGCATACCACAATTTTTTTTCCACACAAAATTAAAAAAAAACTAACAAAACCTGTAGCCTCCATGTAAAATCAAAGACAAACAGGGGTACAATTTGGGTTCATAAAATATGTCCATTCTTGTCTACAGACTGTCTCTCAGGTATTGCAGCTTCGTTCCATTTACATTAGTGTGACTAAGCTGCAATACCAGATATGGCCCATGGACACGAGTGGCACCATTTCTGAAAAAAAAAGTAGACCTTTTTTCTAATCTCATACAACCCCGTCAAACGCTTAAAGGATATGTCATGGACCCATTTTTCATACTGATGACCTATCCACAGCATAATTTATCAGTATATGATCGGTGGGGGTCCGAAACTCCAACCCCCCCACCGATCTGCTGTTCCGGCTGCCTCCGTGCACCGGATGTCATGCAGTGTACAGTGCCGGAAGCAGATAGCTCCGTATACAGCATAGTGGCTGTGCTGTAGAACTTCAACTCTGTTCCTATTCACTTGAGTAGAAGCAGGGCAGCAGTACTGCAGCTCGGCCGCTATACTGTGACCGCAGCCATCTGCTTCCTGCACGAACCTCCGGTGCCCGGAGGCAACTGGAGCAGCTGATCGGTGCGAAGTCCAGCTTTCGGACCCCCACCGATGATATACTGATGACCTATCATGTGGATAGGTCATCGGTATGAAAAAACGGTCCGTGCCTGGACAATCCCTTTAACCTATTTAATCGAAGCGTGTACATAGTTACATAGTTACATAGTTTGTACGGTTGAAAAAAGACACATGTCCATCAAGTTCAACCAAGGGATGGGAGAGGGAAAGTAAAAAATTTCTACACATAGGAGCTAATATTTTTTTTTTTTAACAGAATATGTTAACAGGAGTTAAGTCTTAATGCATTTAATGTGTAGATACCTTTCGTTATGGGACTGTTAAGCGTTAGTGCCTTTTCTACATTTCTTTTCTGCTTTGGAGTATTTTAGCTGTAAGAATAATTTTTTCCAAAAGAGAAACCCATTTTCCCCAGCCAGTTAATGTTCTCAGTGTCGAACTGAACCATATTTCTTGCAGCTATTATTATTATAGTTTATTTTTCTGTCTTGAAATCACCCTTCGTTATGAACATACTGTATTTCGTCCTTGTATTTTTAGCTAAATCTCTTCTACTGAATAAAATGTTCTCAGTTACACAAAATGTTCTCATTTATCATTTTTCTCAATTATTTTTGTATTGTGTCCTGAACAATTACTGTATCGGTCAAAATGTATAAGAGTATTATATCACCAAAACATGATATGAATGTAAAATCAGATAGCTGACGTACCCATGAAACCAATGGTCCATTAACATTACCTACTATGTTAAAGGAGTTGTCTGGTTTAGAAAACAAGTTTTCACGTGCCCTAGGGGAGGCCCCTCGTTTGGGACCTCCTTGAATTAGATGGAGTAGAGAGCGGATACAAAGAATATTTTCTCTATGGAGGACCCAGCATGTCCATGCATTATACCGTTGGCCTATTAAGATTAATGGACACCAGTTAATGCTTTATTTTCCCTGTGGTGGCGCAGCAGGGAATTTGAATGCTAGCTGTTGTGTTCCCCTACTGTGTTCCCCTACAGCCAATCCCTGGGGGTCTCATCAGGGAGACATCCTGTAATCAGCTTATTTAGAAAGGTGTCATGTTTGGTTCGTGGACCCACTGGGCCGTACCGCCTTGGCGGTATGGCAGCTGGCCAACAGGGCGCAGGTCAAGCACGGCACTCGACCAGGATAGCACGGGATACAGGTTACAGGATACACTGGGAACTGGAAAACACTGGGAGACCATTTGCTTAGACAAACTAGGATACGACAAACCACGCTTAGGCACTGCAGGAAGGAGCTGGTCCCTACTTATAGTCCAGGGGGTCATGGGCTAATTAACACTAAACTCTGGTGTGCGCGCTGCCCCTTTAGGAGTGGGCATTAAATAGTGATTGCCCCTTTAGGAGTGGGCACGAGCGTGCGCGCACACCCTATGGGACTTGGCCGAGGTGAGTGGAAGCGAGCGCTGGCGTCTCCTGAGGAGGAGACTGGGGCCAGTGCTCGCCGACCCATGGCTGCGGCCGTCAGGAGGTGAGTGAACCTGACGGCCCGCAGCCATGTGCATGACAAAAGGGACATAAAATTGTTAAGAGCAGACAACCTAAGTGGACAGCGGATAATCCCAAAGTGTAGGCGATATTTAGTGGGGTTTTTTGAGTGGCGTAAAGGGCAAACCAACAAATCAAGTCGCTGATCACGGTTTCCGTTTTTGATATCTAACCCTTTGTGTCTTAAAACTGGCTCTGAAATTTAGATAATGAAGACCTGTTCTTAGGGGGATATCACTCTTCATTTTCTACTCTTACTGACACCCTATCCAGAAGATCATCTCAGATCTTGACCATTTTTTTCTATGGCAGATATTCAATTCCCTTATGTCCTATGTATATTGTCCACAGTCAAAAAGACAATTTTTGCTGCAATTTTGGGGGGTCGTCTTAAAGAGGTTGCAGTGTCGTTTTTTTGTGGAAAAAGGGTGGTTTCATTGTGTGTGGCCAAAAAATAGATAGATGTTTCTCAGATGGGGGAATATTCAGGGTTGTATAATGAAGACAAGCAATTTTTGAATGGAAACCGTTTTTAGTAACCTCGATGATTAGCTTCATGAGGGAACTCCTTTTACAAATTGTAGACCAAAGTCAATGTCTAACCATGAGACCCTCGTAAAAGGGCATTTCCTAGCGATATGCAGCCAATGTCTGTCATGAAACAATCTTTTAATGCTTGCCAAATGCGATGAAATTTTGCCCTTCTTGTTCTGTTTTTGTTTATTGTTATCCTGGTTATATTTTACAAATGTCTGTGCAGAAAACTACAGGAGTAGCTTGAATGCAGTGTTAGGCGCATAGCATTATGGTTCTAAAATTTGGAAAATTACAAAAGGCCCATAGGTGTGATGTTTGAGAATTGAGGAAATTTTCAGTATATATGGAAGCATATTTTTTTTTTCCTTATGTGGGTAGCGTAAAACTCTACCTTTGCTTGGGTTAAAAAAGAAAAACATTTCGCAATGGGAAAGGAAGACAATTCATGGGCTCTGACTGTAACTCAAGGCAAGTTTGAGTTGTATAGCTTTGAACCCAGACACTTCCTTGATAAATCAGCTGCTTTGTGATTGGGGTATGGCCATTATGTATTATTTCACATGTAAACTTAGACATTTACCTTTTATTTTACGACCACAGATGGTCCGTGTGATATAGGGAGCGGTTAAAATAGGTTTGGCCTTCTAGTTTCTAATCTGGAAGAAAGATTGCCAATTTATCTACACGGGATACTCCACTGTATCGTATATTTTAGACTGTCTGCCCTCACGTTCACCTGTCCACCGTGTTACTCCTACCACCGTAATTTGTTATCCGAGTTCTGCTGTAACTGGATAAATATTGTCCCTCTCGTGTAGCAGCAGTATCTGTATTTCTTGATTATGTTTCTTAACTAAACTGTATTACCACCTTAATATAAAGATAAACTTTACCAGAAGTACATATTATAAATAAGAAAGTAAGAAATCTAGAAATTGGCAGGGAAGGCGAGATGACATGGGACTATTAATTAATTGTTTGGAAGGAGCAACAGGGGCAATTAAATGATTCTCCATATGACCTCTATAATGCTAATCCTCAGGGGTCAACGGTATGGCACATTCTCAAATGCCTTGAGGATCATTTGGGATGAATGGTTGGCAAAGCTTTAATCATGGGGCTGGGCGTCTAGGAGAAATCTAGGAGATGGACAGTAAGGGATCAGATGGTACAGCCAATAGAATGAGAATAAAAGAGAGAGATGGAATGTCCAGAAGAAGAATGGAATAGTTGGTGGATCTGATCGGGTTTCATTTTTTGGTTTACAATCTCAAGTTTATAGAACAGCCAGCCACGGCTGATCAGGCAATATAACACAGAATTATTTCCTGTTTGTCTGATACAGTATGTCTTCAATGATATTGAGTATAACTACCCAGACCAGGCAGGCAAGGGGAGCAATTCCACCATCATCTAGTTCCCTCAAGTGCTTTCCAGACATTCCCAGCAGCGAGATATACCTATGAGTTCGAAACCCTTTGTTTTTGTTTGGAGCTCCGATGCCGCATCTGCCTGTACTGCCAGCTAGAAGAAGCCTGTACTAGAACATTCATGTTTAATGCCATAGGGGAAAAGTGGATGCCAGATAAATACAACATATCCAAGATTATTTTGCCCACCAGCAGAGATTGGAGGACAGTTAAGCTACCTCCATACACATTAGATTATTGTGGGATCATTATCATTATCAAATGTGTATGTCTTAGCCACCCATTATATAAAACTAGGAAGGAGGCCCTTAGAAAATTTATTGCCATGGGACCTCCTCCGACCTTGACCCGTCCCTTAAAACTGCATTTGTATATCTAACTGCAGATGTTTGCGGGAGTCTTTCCAATATTTAAGCTGAACCAGCGGCATAACTACCAGGGTGGCAGGAATAGCGGCTACTATGGGGTCCTGCACCTGAGGGGCTCCACCTCCGCTGTTAAAAGATCATTTCTGGTGGGGGAAGAGCGGGAGCTCTGTGGATGATGGAAGGTTAGAAAGTAATTGCATGTGTACACACTGAGGACAGACTGGAAGTCAAACGGTGTAGGATTTTTCTATTTCCTTCCATGGTGGTCATACAAGGCGAAGTGGGGCTATTTTCCAAGTTTTTCCCCCTAAATACTTGTTATGACCCAGAACTGCATGAATCTGAACCAAAGTACTTCATCTAATGTGCTTTTTATTTATATAACTGATATTGAAATTTTTAACAGAATCTATTACCGGCCATAGATAAAATGTACTGTTCTCCCAGCCAGCAGTTCATTTGCATGTGTAATCAATGAAATTAGAAAACCTTAATAAACAGCCTGTAACGTTGTCACAATGTATTACTGATCCAGAAGTCTGTATTCTTTGCCGCTCTTTGCTATGATATTGCCCATATCGTAAGATTCGTCATCACCTTGAGCATCTAACGTTATATAATGTGACAAATTGTTTTACAATTGCTGATCTGTACCAGTTACTCCTTTGAGCACTGGTTAGATATACGTCTTTTACATGTCACATGCAATGACAATGTGACTCAATACTCAAGGGCTGTCGCTGGCAGCTGACATCTACTGGGTTTTCTGTCCTTTTCGTTTATTGTTAGCTCTTGCTGTCGGTAGTTTTATTTGTCTTCAGAATGATATGGTTATAATATTCAAGTATTCAAGACTTATACATAAAAATATTCATTTCATTATTTATTTTATGGACTATAACATGTACTGGATGATTAAAAGGGACCCAATTTTAGATTAAAGAAAAGACAGGGAAACTCACCAAATTTTTTCAGATAAACACTCTGTGTAAAGCCTAATGCACTTGACTTTATTACGGATACGTTTTGTATGCACCAATAATCGGCCTCATATTCTAGTGCAAGGGCGTTTACTGTACCTCCATGTGCCTGCCATTTCATATGGAGGCATACGGAGGTTTTTATCTGATAGATTCCTTATGAATCTGACAGAAAGACCCTGTCATAATTTGCTTTCAGATGCCATATGTACGGACGTTTCTCCCCTAGAAGCATTGCCTCTAGGGAAGAATTTCTCTATACATACAGTATCGGATAGAACTTGCCAACACAGTCTGACGGTACCATATGTGCCGCCATATGGTGCCCCTGAACGGCACCATATTATAGTGGTGTTCTCTCCTAGAAGCATTACTTACAGTACCTAATGGAACCTGCCAGTACACAGAGTCTAATGGTACCATACTACTGAGCGATAGGTACTTCTCGTGCGCCAAATGGTGTCTCTGTACACACTGTATTATGGTGGTTTTCTCCAGTAGAAGCAATGCCTCTAGGGAAGAAAATGTACATACACTACCCAAAGGAACCTGCCAGCACACAGAGTCTGATGGTACCACACTACGCTGCCATAGGCACTCTTTGTGCCTCCATATGGTGCCTCTATACGGCACCGTATTATAGTGGTTTTCTCCCCTAGAAGCAATGCCTCTAGGAAAGAATATCTCCGTACATACAGTACCTGATGGAATGTGCCAGCACACAGAGTCTGACTGTACTATACTATACTATGGAGCCATATTTACTTTGTGCCGCCATATGGTGCCTCTGTACACCACAGTATTTTAGTGGTGTACTCTCCTGGAATCATTGCATATAGGGAGGAATATCTCCCTACATACAGTACCTGATGGAACCTGTAAACACACAGAGTCTGACGGTACCATACTACTGAGCCATAGGTACTTCTTGTGCCGCCATATGGTGCCTCTTTACGGCACCGTATTGTAGTGGTGTTCTCTCCTAGAAGCAATTTTTCTAGGGAAGAATATCTCCATAAGTCCTCTGAAAGGAACATGGCACATTTGTTTTCTTGATGGATCAGAGAGAAAAAACTTCTGTATGCTTCTGTATGTGATCAGAGGAATAAAGAGATACAGTATGGACCCATAGACTACTATGGATTCTGTGTTATGGCCTTATTACAGTGCCGTGCATGGGTCCTTACAGTGTAAAAAAAACAAGACATCTTTACAATTAGTTGTAGATAGAGTTTGGCATGGGAAGAGCCTATGAGGTCATCACCTGCATTTTTTTCCAGACTACATTTTTTTTTTTCATTTCGATTAATTTAATACCTGCCATAGTTTGTCTCCTTTGATTCTCCAGCCCCTGCAAAAACAATACTAAATGTTACCAGCCGCTAACAAAAAGTTAAAAGGCCATTTACCAGTAGAAACTCGACCCATCTGTTCTTTATGTTTTCAGATGCAAATCCTGATATTTTTTGAAGGCCACGTGACTGACCCAACATAGTCGATATCCATCATGCGGACTCTAAAAAGAGTGAAGGTGACACTAACTTTATGAACCCCAGGATATTAGGATAGTTTTGCAAATATGTCACTGCACTATCTTTTGGTCTAGAGAGTATGTGCTTTGTAGGCTCCTCCGAAGTTGGGGTACTTTTTCTGTAAAATTAGCACCCACTATATCAAGCAATAAAGAGCACCTACCAAACAGCCGTAGTTTAGCGACTGGGTTGGTTTAGGGAATTGAATCCAATCTATCCAGTAATCATTACGGCCTGTCTTACCGTCCAGCATAAAATGTAATTGCCATTCCGGAGCTATACTAGATATAAGTTAAAACTCGTTTATCGCCAAAGAAATAGGGACACACTCCTGTTTACAGAAGAAATCCATTTGTGTTGTCATATGACTGGTGAAGGTGACATATGGCATTTCAGTGATAACAGTGAATTAAGGACGTTATTTATTGACAGTTTAGCCTCCGCTAATGACTCCATATTTCAGTTCCAGTGACAGCAGCTGTATTTTTTGAAGACGTATGTGGTTGATGATGTCAAGCAAAAAAGTTCATCTTTAAGCCTGGACACATTGCAGTCTTATCAGAAATTAGATTCTCTATAAGTAGCCTTGAAATGTCCAAGATCTTGGAAAATACATACTTATAATGTACAGGAGATAAAATGCTTCACAATAGGGTCTGAATTTTATCCGGCCAGCCGTCCATATCTCCTATTATTTAGTTTAGTTCCATGTGTAGAACAAAAATAACTGGTCTAATATCTATCTATCTATCTATCTATCTATCTATCTATCTATCTATCTATCTATCTATCTATCTATCTATCTATCTATCTATCTATCTATCTATCTATCTATCTATCTATCTATCAGATATAAAAAAAATGGCGACAGCACCCTGCAACACTAATGCCACCTAAACCACTAAATATAAATAGATATGCACTAAAGCTAAATCTACCTACAAATAGGGAGGTTCTTAGTGCACATTTTGATCAAAAAGTGTTAGCCCACCTGCCACGACAAGGCGACCTCTGTAAGGTGGGAACCTACGCTGCACATACACCCAGAACTGGGACTAAGCCTACATATATACCTGGGGATGGTAGGATCCAGCATTGAACTGATTAAAATCACCCAGGGCAGAATGGGAGGAGTGCAAGAACAACAAGTGGAGGCAGTCACTAACCCCACATATATGGATACCATAAACACAACAAAAATTGAACAGCACATTCCAACTAAATGATACAAAATACGCAGGTGCAAGAACACCTATGACTGCAGATATACAGCAGATATAAAAAAAATGGCGACAGCACCCTGCAACACTAATGCCACCTAAACCACTAAATATAAATAGATATGCACTAAAGCTAAATCTACTTACAAATAGGGAGGTTCTTAGTGCACACATCTATCTATCTATCTATCTATCTATCTATCTATCTATCTATCTATCTATCTATCTATCTATCTATCTATCTATCTATCTATCTATCTATCTATCTATCTATCTATCTATCTATCTCATATCTATCTATCTCATATCTATCTATCTCATATCTATCTACCTATCTATCTATCTATCTATCTATCTATCTATCTATCTATCTATCTATCTATCTATCTATCTATCTATCTATCTATCTATCTCATATCTATCTATCTATCTATCTATCTATCTATCTATCTATCTATCTATCTATCTATCTATCTATCTATCTATCTATCTATCTATCTATCTATCTATCTATCTCAGACTGTAGGCATATGTAAAACGTATAACCAACTGGTAGTTCAGAGAATTAAATAACCCCTAATAAATTAACTACCGACACTTGATTCTTTGAATGTGGGGTTGACCCGGTGGTCGGCCACAGCTTTGTTTATTTGAATAAATAATTATAATAACTTTTTTAATCTTATCAAAAATATCATAACTCTAATGACTTTAACCAAAGGTCAATGAAAACCTGAATGCCTGCCTATTCCAAAGGGCATGTAGGGAAATACCCTTCTAATACCACCATAAGGTGACCGTGAAAACCCTTACCTTCACGACTCACCGACCCCCAACATATACAAGGCCTGCTCAACCCCATCTTGTAACCCAGACAAGAAAATGTCCAGACCAATATCCATCAAATGCATTCCGTCCGGCAACAACAAGCCCCTGTTGTCACCCTCCAACTCCCGGTGGCAAATAACCACTTCGCCACTGGCTCGGACGAACCGAGACACCCTTGTGTTTACAAGGCACCTGCCCCTCTCTATGGCATTAACATCCCTCGCGCCATGCCACACCAAACGGGGAACATTCTCAGACCACACAAGCACTAATCGGGGGGAAAAGAAAACAAACCTCTCCAAATCTGAATGAATAAGCAAAATTAATTCCCCCAACCGGACCGAGCACCAATCATTACCAACCAAATACACAACCAAAACTGTTGGAACAAGCCGATGCCGACTGATCTTTACCACCTTGGGCAGTGCCTGCAACCAGCGCAGGCCCCACAGGCCTCTCCAGTAGACTTCGACATTTTCAAAGCCCAATGACCGTCCTCCAGGTCGGATGGAAGCCCGGCGCTCCGCCCAGAACACAAATGAGTTCCCGAGATTCCATACAGAGGGTCGTGAACCTAAAAAAAAAAATCAAATTAGTGCAACATAATATCAGGATGAACATAACCAGCAAAACAATCTGAGCGCCAGCAACCTATGTGCCGCACTTCAGCATCAGACAACACCAGCTCACTGGCCATTGTGGCCTCCCCAATTCGGAAATAATGAGTCCCGTATTCCCCCGGGGGAAAACCAACGTGCGCTGGCGCTCTCTTAAAAATTTATACATCCGTTTTGGAGCGACGTATCCGCAACCGAACCCCCACAGAGGAAACCGCGACATCTTCCAACAGATTCCAACAGAAGGTCCCCAGGGTGAGCTGCACCCATGGGAACCAGTTCAGAGATACATAGGGCACCGAAAAAACACAACAAAAAAGCCGCCGAAAATAAAGCTGTTTCATAAGGGGTAGAACAAACCGACGATAGGGCCGAAATCAGCTGTTTTAATTTTTTTTTAAATACACCGGCCTACGCGATTCCCGCCTCGCAGACAATTTCTTCCAACCCTTTAACGCTTGCAAGATAAAAAAGGACTTCGTAACATCCGTCAAACCCCGCAATTTGGAAAAGAAGGCGACACTGCCAAAACGCCTTTGGGCCACCATGCCCGAAACACAGCAGTTGCGCAAGGCTGTTAAATAATAGTGTAATAGTCGTACGCAGCACAGGATCCTCCCCCAAGAATCTATCCGCTGCAGTGCTCAACCATTCCTTCCACGCATTACCGTAAGCTGCCCAGGTAGAGGGCGTGAGTGACGACCTCACTAACGGGACTAGCTGCAATCCAGCAGCCTCCACAAGAAGTCCGGTCATCGGGTCCCTTCCAGATCCGCCTACGGGCAAAGGGAATGAAAAACCTGCCAATTAAAACGAGACAAAGAATCAGCAATAACATTATTCACACCCTGAACGTGGCAAACCCAAATCTGAATGTTACATTGTAAATAACGCAACACCAGGTGGCGAAGCAAAGCCAGAACCGGACCTGAGGAAGAAGTAAGTCTATTAACTGCAAAAACAACACTCATATTATCGGACCAAAACAACAGAGAATGGTTAGAAAGCATCTCCCCACACAGGTCAACCGCAACAACTATGGGGAAAAGCTCTAACAATGTCAAGTTCGCACACCATCCCCTGTTCCGCCACAAATCGGGCCAGGAATCAGCACACCATGCCAAACCGAGCACTGCACCGAAACCCACAGCCTTAGCTGCATTCGTAAACAATTCCAGGTCCGTACTGGACATGTGATGGACATGTGTCTTTTCAACTGTACTAACTATGAAATAGGAGGCGTCCCCAACACGTACGGCAATTATAATCCTTTAGGAATGTACGCCAGATGCACAAGACAGCATTAATGGAGGATGAAATACTCACGTGATGAGATCGCTCCGAAATTCCGGCCGTAGCCATTGACAACTGCCTAGAAATAACCCGACCCATAGGCATAATTCTACACACAAAAACCAACAAGCCTAACAACGATTGGATCTGACGCAATTCCAACTTCCGGGAAGCCAAAGCCAAGTTCAAAGCTGATCGCAACTTTTCAACCTTCGCCACCGGAGGGCGAAAAACCATTTCACAGAAATCTATTTCGATACCCAAGAAACATAACACCGTCACAGGGCCCTCCATCTTTTCTTCAGAGAGAGGGACCCCAAAACGCCGGGAAATAAATTGAACAAGAACTGACACTGCCCGGAGGAAGCGGGGCCGACAAACAAGAAATCATCTAAGTAATCGATAACCGCCCCACAACCCGTAACGTCCCGCACCATCCATTCTAGAAACGAGCTAAACACTTCAAAATAATAACAGGAAATCGAGCAGCCCATGGGCAAACAAATGTCATAATAGGAAAAACCCCACTACATAACAGCCTAATAAATGAAAACAATCCGCGTGAACAGGCAACAAAGAAAGCGGATGCAATATCAGACTTTGCCATAAGGGCCCCAGCCCGACACACCAACTCGACAGCCCTGTCAAAAGAAACATATGATACCATCGCGATCTCACTACTAATGCCATCATTCACCGACCGTCCTCTGGGATAAGAAAGATAATGAATGAGACGAAACTTAGCGGGTTCCTAATTAGCAATTACAACCAGCGGGGACACCCTAAGGTTAGAAAAAGGCAAATCATGAAACGGGTTGGCTATCCGGCCGAGCTCAACTTCTTTTGCCACCTTAACCCTAATCGTTTCGGGAAACGCCAGAGCTGACTTCAAATTCTGAGACAAAAACGAGACAGCCTAATCAATAAAAGGAATGATGAAACCATAACAAAAACCAACTCTAAGCAGGGCGGCTTCCGCCTTCTTGGGGTACCGGTCTAACCACGGGAGCATCACGGACAGGCGCACCGGCGTCCTCTCCCCGACTAACACTAGCAGGGCGGGCGACTGCCACAGAGTGATGGGAACATCTAACAGCGAAATGGGTTCCACCACAGTTCGAGCAAACATGCTTGAACTTACAGGAGGCATAGAACCTGCAATGCCTCTCGTTAAAGAGCCAGCAGGCACCTGCTCTACATACTCCCCCCGACCCCGGCGCTAGCCCCCAAATCGGCGGAAGGTGGGGGCGTCTGGCTGAAAGGGGCGTTGCAACATCATAAAACGCAACCAAACGTCGGTGGCTTTGGTATCCCAACCACCTCCAGCCTTTGAGCCAGCCTCCTCCGGAACTCCTCATCATACCGCCACCAAACAGTTCCGCCATGCGATTTATACGCGCTGAAAATAGTGTCATGGTAAACAAACAATTGACACGCACAATCAGGCCGCCGTTGACTAAACACCCCCCCTAAAATCGCAAAGGCCTGCATCGAATTATTGAACGACTTAGCAACCTTGGGTTTACTCAAAATGCCCCTCTCAAAACGGCGCTCCTTTTCAACCATCGATGAATCGACCGACAAAAGGGACCAAATGTCAATGTAGTCATTCTTACTTATTTTATCACGGGCATCATCCGACACATGAGCTCCCAGGGGAGAAACACTACAAAAATAGGTATCTCTGAAAGCAGGTACCGAAGGCATCGACGTGGAAGCCTCAACCATAGACCGCGACCATGGATTGTGCTGATTGTACCAAGGGAAAAGGAGCGGTACCCGCTAACAGAGATCGCATAGCAGACAGTAAATTAGCATCAGACATGTTACCAGTGTGCCATGCCGAAGGCAGACAATCTCGCCATGTCCAGAAGAAGGTGTAGAAGCCGGTTCAGAGGGAGCCACCACGGCAGGCGATGTCACCAGAGCTGTTGGGGGTACAACTGGTGCGGGCATCGATATCCTCTGAGATCCCGCAGAAGACCGACGACGACGATCACCACGGTCAGACCCATCACGAATGCTCCCATAACTGATACTATCTGCCCGCAAACTCCCGCGTGAGAAATCTGAGGAGCAGGAGTCAGAAAGAGACAGCATAGACCTCCGAGCCCCACGCCCGCTGGAACGCCAGGACCAACTCCGATGCGAGGCCCGGCGGTGATTTGACCTGGACCTGTGCCCACCACTGCTGACATAAAGAGCCCTTAAATTGAGATAAAGAGGATCCGTCATGAAACGGATAGCCCGGCCCCAAGGCCCGGAGGGACTGGCAAAGGTGTCACCACATCTGCGGGAGGGACTGCTGCCCGACAGACCGGTGTTTTATAGGGGCTGCACGGGAAAAATATATCAGACCCGTCCTGCGACCCCTCATCTTCGGGGCGGTGAAAGGTCCAACCACACCCCACTACGCTGCGCAGATCCCTCTTCCGTATGGCTAGAGGAGCCAGCCCCACAATCTCTCCCACAACCTGGGGCTAATAGGGTGGGCACACTCGCTGACGGAGAAGCAGCAGCCGTTGCTGAAACAGAGGCCGAGGCTACAACCTGCAAGACGGAGCCCCGTCCTGTCTGAGGGCGGGCCTAATCCTCCCTAACCCGGAAGGAACATGGGCACCCTGAGATGGAGGGATAATGTCCCCTGCTACAGCCCCCAGGAGCAGACGAAGGCTGATGCATCGGTACCGAGGGAGGAAATATTGCCAGTTGGGGTTGGGCGGAGCTAACTGCAGCCCCGGAGATCAGAGCTGGTGGCCGCAGATTACCTGCTACTGCAGCGATGGGCAGGCGGGACGTGCGCGCCGAGTGCCGTCTCCCCAATGTAATAAGGAGAGCTGGCACAGCAGCCTCCCGATGGAGCGACTGCAGCCAGTCACTCCCCTTCATCTTCATCCTTTTCCCCCTGACGAAGCCTGGTGGCAAAACGCGTTGGGTGTAAGTGGGCTCCTGGCACATCGCAACTCTTTACCCCATTGTATATCTGCATGGTCTGTCAACTTCTATTCTATTTTTTTTTGGCTACCTTGCCAGTCCTGTCTATCGATTCTGATTGTCTATTTCACAGTTGTTTATTTTTATTATGTGACTCACCATGGCTGTTTATTTACAATGTACTTCTGTATGGTTTAGATATTATGGCCAGGACTTCTATTTTAATCTATTTTTGATGCTATTAACTGTATTTTTTATTTTTATCATGTCTCAATAAAAACTATTTTATTTTGAAAATGTTTGGGTCATTTAACACTGATTTTCTGCATATGTGTTTAAACTATGACTTTAGTGTTTGACCAAATTATTCCATTGAGGCACTTTTTGGTGTTATAGGTTACCTGCTACTGCAGTGAGGGGCAGGCGGGACGTGCGCGCCGAGTGCCGTCTCCCCGATGTTATAAGGAGAGCTGGCACAGCAGCCTCCCGATAGAGCGACTGCAGCCAGTCACTCCCCTCCGCGACGGATCGCATAAACGAGCATTGGCCGGTTAATTAGAAAGTTCAGCCAAAATATCCTGATGAGGGGGAAGCACAAGCCTATATACCTCCCCCTCATTACCATAAACGACCCCCCCTTGCTTCCCATACACCACCCTCCCCTAAATAAGCTGACTCGTAGAAAAAAGGGGGAGGAAAGAGTGAGATGAGGGAAGAAATTACCAACACCCTCCTAAACTACCTACCACAATTATCAACCCTTTAGCCAGCAACAGTCCCAGGCCCAGCGGCTATATGGCTGTGGGCCTACAACATCTATCTATCTATCTATCTATCTATCTATCTATCTATCTATCTATCTATCTATCTATCTATCTATCTATCTATCTATCTATCTATCTATCTATCTATCATCTAATCATTCCATATCTATCTATCTATCTATCTATCTATCTATCTATCTATCTATCTATCTATCTATCTATCTATCTATCTATCTGCAACTAATACCTCACTCCCCCCATCTCCATCGGTGGGTATCAATGTCTTCTACAGAATGTAGGGAAACTAAATGGTGGTGGCTGGTCAGTGTGACATCCATGGCTGCGGACCGTCGAGACTACTCACCCCCAACGGCCGCAGCCATGGGCTTGTGAGTGCTGGTCAACATCTCCTCCCCAGGAGACGCCAGCGCTCACTTCCGCTCCACTCTGCTGTGTCCCGTAGGGGGCGTGCACAAGCTCGTGCCCGGCCTTAAAGGGCCAGTGCACGGACATGTTAAACATCACTACTTAGCCCATGATCACCCTGGACTTAAGTAGGGCCCTGCCGTTTTGCTCATTGCCTGAGTGTTGTTTGTATTCCTCTGTGAGTCTTGCAAATGAATCCTTAGCTGTAGCCTGTTTCCTGTGTTCCCGTGCCCTGCTACCCTTATCCCGTGCTGTATTTGTTCCTGTGCCGTCTCTAGTGTTGGAGTCGTCTTGTGCCGTCTACTATGCCTGCTGACTTACACCATGTCTGGTGTCATCTGCCACGTTTTGAATCACCTGCTGCCAAGGTCCCAGCTGTGCCGTTGCTACTGTCTGACCTCTAACAGGTACCCTTTTGCTGGACTTTGTATATACTTGGTACACTGTTGTTTCGCCAGCTGCTACCCCGCTACGGTGGTGGGGCCTAGTGGGTCCACATACCCACAGAGCGTGACAATCAGCAATACGCACCAGCAGCAATTCTTTGGTGTGAGAGACCATGCAGAGTTGATCAAGTTGTGTAAAGGGTTTTTCTATAAAACACATTTTGAAATACTCTATTAGGGGAACTTGAGTTAAAACTGGGGCATCTCCCATTCAGGACCCCCAGCTATAAGAAAGAGGGTAGAGGGGCTACAAAGAGCACCTCACCCTCTAGAGAACCCAAGGGGTCTGTGCCTTACGTGACCAGCCCGTTGCTTTCATATATATAGCACACAAGAAAATGGCGACCACACACTGCGAACACCATTGCCACCTTAGCACTATAAATAAATAAATACGCATTGCTGATGAACCTACTTACAATAGGCAGGTTCTTTGCGCACATTTTGATCAAATTGTGTAAGCCCACCTGCCACGACAAGGCGACCTCTATAAGGTGGGTCCAAACGCTGCACTTGCACCCAGAACTGGGACTAAGCCTACATATTCTTGGGGATGGTAGGAAACCGCATTAAACTATTAAAATCACCCAGGGCAGAATGGGAAGAGTGCAAGATCAAGAAATGGAGAGAGTCACTAACCCCACATATATGCAATACATAACAGATACTATTGTAAGTAGATTCAGCATATTTATTTATATATAGTGACTTAGGTGGTATTAGTGTTCGCAGAGTGCTGTCGCCATTTTCTTGTGTGCTGTATAATTTTGCAGTCACAGGCGTTCTTGCACCTGTATACACGTTTTGTTTAATTTTGTTGAAATGTGCTGATCAAACTTTTGTGTTTCTTGTGTATTGCATATACACCGTGTTCCAAATTATTATGCACATTGGATTTAAGTGTCATAAACATTTAATTATTAGTTTTTCAATTAAACTCATGGATGGTATTGTGTCTTAGGGCTCTTTGGATCATTGTAATCAATCTCAGACACCTGTGATAATTAGTTTTCCAGGTGTGCCCAATCAAAGGAAAACTACTTAAGAAGGACGTTCCACATTATTAAGCTGGTCACAGGTTTCAAGCAATATCGGAAAGAAAAAAGATCTCTCTGCTGGCGAAAAGCGTGAAATAGAGCAATACCTTGGACAAGGTATGAAAACATTGGATATTTCAAGAAAACTTAAGCGTGATCATCAAACTGTGAAAAGATTTGTGGCTGATTCAGAGCACAGATGGGTTCATTCAGATAAAGGCATAATGAGGAAGGTTTCTGCCAGACAAATTAATAGGATTAGGAGAGCAGCTGCTAAAATGCCATTGCAAAGCAGCAAACAGATATTTGAATCCGCTGGTGCCTCTGGAGTCCCGCAAACCTCAATGTGTAGGATCCTCCAGAGGTTTGCAAGTGTGCATAAAGCTATCTTTCGGCCACCCCTAAACAATGCTCACAAGCAGTGGGCTCAGAATACATGAAGACTAATTTTCAAACCGTGTTGTTTACTGATGAGTGCTGTGCAACCCTGGATGGTCCAGATGGATGGAGTAGTGGATGGTTGGTGAATGGCCACCATGTCCCAACAAGGCTGCGACGTCAGCAAGGAGGTGGCGGAGTCATGTTTGGGCTGGAATCATGGGGAGAGAGCTGGTAGGCCCCTTTAGGGTCCCTGACGGTGTGAAAATGACCTCTGCAAAGTACGTAGAGTTTATGACTGACCACTTTCTTCCGTGGTACAAAAAGAAGAACCGTGCCTTCCGTAGCAAAATTATCTTCATGCATGACAATGCACCATCTCATGCTGCAAAGAATACCTCCGTGTCATTGGCTGCTATGGGCATAAAAGGAGAGAAACTCATGGTGTGGCCCCCATGTTCCCCTGACCTCAACCCTATTGAGAACCTTTGGAGCAATCTATGAGGGTGGGAGGCAGTTCACATCAAAACAGAAGCTCTGGGAGGCTATTCTGACATCCTGCAAAGATATTCAAGCAGAAACTGTCCATTTACTCACAAATTCAATGGATGCAAGAATTGTGAAGGTGATATCAAAGAAGGGGTCCTATGTTAACATGTAACTTGGCCTGCTAAGTTTTTTTTGATTGAAAGAGCTTTTGATTTCTGTAAATATGACCTCCTGATGCTGCAAATTCAACAAATTACCATTTTAGTTCTCTTTACAACCTTTAAAATGTTTTGATCCCTGTTGTGCATAATAATTTGAAACAGTGCATTTTGAGTTTTTTATTTCTAAAAAAAAATCTTATCATTAGGAGATTTGTTCAATAAAATTTGCATTATACTCCAACGGTTGATGGCTTGAAGATTATACTGACTGTCATTTGCATCGACTATTTAGGAAAATCAGCGAAAAATAACATTTGCATAATAATTTGGAACGCGGTGTATGTGGGGATAGTGACTGCCTCCATTTCTTGATCTTGCACTCCTCCCATTTTGCCCTCTCAAAATCAGCGTTGCGGGGGACCGGAATGTATATTAGCGGGTGTACTCACATACTGCAGTGACTACGCTGCTAATAATTTTTGGTCCCCACATAACCCCTTTAACTGTCACCTATTGTGAATCCATCCACTTGTAGCATGAGATAACTTGTTATATTTGTTGGGAGCCTCTAGAACTGTTTATCCATGTGCCGTTTTTTTGGCATGATAATTATGTTTTTAGAGTGGAAATTGACACCTTTGACATTGATTTTCAAAGAGATGTCAGAGCTTCTGAGAGATGTATGAGGCATGAATATGTTTTCACACACGGACGTGCAGAAAACAAATAAGTTCACGCTAAATTTAATTACAATGCATTAACTAATCTACGGTCAGCCGACTGACAGCTTAAGATCTGGATGGTTTGTAGCAGCCATACATTATTTATAATCATTGGTATTGACCAATAAATAAAACCTCTGTTCTGCCGAGAACTAGAGAGAGAGTTTAATTATCTCATCTGATAAGAGCAGAATATAGGGTAGTGAGAAGCCGAAGCTCAATCCACCAAATTACTGCAAATGAAATTTGATTAATATTAAAGGTTAATTAAAGTGAAATGATTAATGGCTATGAGACACACATGAAGACATTTATGAGTCACTTTAATGGATCATAAAAATGAGGTCACCGAATGGTAAAGACTTATCCCATGGACCAATTTAAAATAGACCCAAAGACAGTCCTGACCTAGTCACTGTGTCCTTCAGATAGAAGTGCCTTGAGGATCAGTGAATGGTCACCATTATGCTCCATGTACTCCCCATATTTTTATCCTACAGTACAAATTGTATCTTTGAGCCTCTATAGGTTCATATAAAGTGTTGAGTAACGTTGTAGATGCTTTGCTTTATTTATCTTGTACGGATAAGTTTCCATCTCCATTCATGTCAAAGGCCTCATGCACCCGTATTACTGATTCAATATGGTCCATGATGTGCAGATCTGTAATACATTGACCATATAAATCTATAGGCCCGTACTGTACCTCCGTGTGCCCCAAAGACATAAAGAGTTTTTATAGTCAGGTATTTTTAAAGAATTTAAATAAAAAAAAATCGATAAGATGCCATATTACAAATGTATTCACCTCTAGAAGCTTAGCGTCACAGAGGCACCAAATGGCACCATATTGAGGCGTACAGATTTGTAAAGTGGCAATAAGGAGACAATTGGTTTCTTTCATTGGTTTATTAACGTCAACTTCAACCGTAACAGGCTGAGGGATCAACTCGAAGCCGGGGACCTCAACTGAACGCCGAAGTCCGACCCTGTCCCTGTGGATTCTAATATTCTCCCAGTTTGCGCCACAAACTTAGTATTGTCGCACCTATACCACTGTGGGTCCTGGTGATGGTTAACCACTAGCTTTCGCTGTATCAGCAGTAACATACTCGAGCGGTTGCTTGCTAACGTTACAAGCAACCTGTTTCAAGCGACGAATGGAAAAACTTTGACACAACATTACTCCGTAATATACATTTCAGTTTATAGGATACCAACCCTCTTTAGATCAACTCAGCAATAATGACATTTTGTAGATAATGAAACACTTAACTTCATATAACGAATCAAATAACTCCTCCAATGCATATCTGCTCATGGAGAGATCCCCCTTTGCTGGCTTGAATACTTCGTAGTTGCTCTGTCCGAGACTTCCGGCCTGCTAGGCCCAGCTCTGGCTCAGGCTTCTTGGCCTCGTTCATTTAGTAGACCTTACAGTTGACCACTCCGCACACCAGCTTCAATCATGAAACTCAAGTACCAGTCTCACACCGGCCTTTACACTCGACCCCCGATCTTAAAGCTATGACCCGCTTGGACAATAAGATACTCAATTGTATACCGGTTAGTGCCCTACTCATTCAGCACCACTGACTCCTTATGTTATCTCTTCCTGAAGTTCCACCCACTTTGACGTAGATAATTACATTCCCCATGTTTCAAAGTCCCTAATACCATATGATAACAGGACTCTGACAAAATGGCCCCTGGGGTCTACACTCCCTATGTCCATGTTATTTCCTAAGCGAAGGAGGCTTGCACCAATAAGGAGGAGAAAGTCATTACATTCACACTAGTAGACCGTTATTTACATGCCCAACCCTAAACACCATTACCAACACAAAAATAAACAGCAACAAATATCACACGTAACAAGTAATGCAATTTCACCTTCCCTACAGAGCGCCTACGGGTCCTCTATTCATAGACATAGGGACTCTGTGTCCCAGCCTATAGATTCTCTGTACACGGCTAAATTCAGAGTTCTGCTGGTTTTCTTTTACCAGAGAACAGTGCATTGTGGGAGCTTAGATGACCGTTACAGAGTAAGAGCTACCCTGTTAGGTCACATGTCTGACAGCAGGGAGGAGCTATGCCTCTGTCTGTTTCCAAGGGCAACCAGTAATATTTTGAAAGTAGCTATGTACTGTATATGATTTGAGAAAATGTCATATCATAATTAGGATAGGAACAAAATCAGAAAGCAAAGCATTTGCAAAGGTCATCAAATTTGTGCAGATTTAAACTTTAAATTTGTGTTATGTACAGTATTATACTGTAATGTCCGTGGCTGCGGGGTGTCCGCTTGACAGCCGCAGCCACGAGTCGGCAAGTGCTGGCCCCAGCCTCCTCCTCATGAGACGCCAGCGCTCGCTTCCACTCACCTCAGACGGATCCCGTAGGGACTTTTGATGAACTTTGACCCGTGAGTACCCTGGTCTATAAGAGGGGTTCAGCCCCCTGCTTCTATGCCTGAACGTTGTTTATGTTTCCTGGTTTGTCTACGTGATGGCCTCCTAGTGTGTTTCCTGTTTCCTGTACATGTTCCAGTTCCTGTTCCTTGCATTCCATACCAACCTGGTCGAACACTGTGCTGTGCCAAAGTCGTGTCATGCTGTATTCCACGTCTGACCTGCTTCACCTCGCCTGACGTCTACCTGCTGCCTAGTCCTAGCCGAGCCTGCCCTGCTGCTGTCTGAGCTGCCACAGGTACATATACGAACTATAGACATTCACCTGCACCCTGTTGGCCAGCTGCCTTACCGCCAAGTACGCTCAGGCCATGGACCCCGCTGGTCGATTCAAGACTATGACGACTCTCAAGAGATGCGAGCGGATATGCTGGACCTCCGGTCTCGACAGGACCAACTCCTTCAGGCGTTGAACATTCTTGCACGTCGGCAGGAGGCACAAGCTGCTGTTCCTCCTACTACACCTCCTGGCAATGTTGATCCTCAGACTACACCTCTTGGCAGTGTTGACCCGCGTGTTTCTTTGCCACTTCCTGACCACTATGATGGAGAAGCAAGTACCTGTCGTGGATTTCTGATTCAGTGCCAGATCCACTTCAGCCTGTATGCTAGGACATTTTCGTCTGATAGCGCATGGGTCGCTTTTATCATCTCTTTCCTCACTGGCAAGGCTCTTGCATGGGCGAACCCTATCTGGGAGAAACAAGGACCAGAGACCCGTGACTTCCCAGCCTTCTTCTGGACTTTTTGCCTGGCGTTGAGGAGCCTGGACAGGTCTCATCTGCAGCAGCCTCTTTGATTAACCTACGCCAAGGAGACACTTCCGTGAGTGAGTACGCTGTCCACTTCCGCACGATGGCGGGAGAGCTGTTATGGAACAATGAGGCCCTGGTGGCTGCATTCTGGCATGGACTGGCTTCTAGAATTAAGGACGAACTTGCCGCTCGGGATCTGCCGTCTACCCTGGATGACCTTATCCTTCTGTCTGCCCGGATTGATATACGGATCAGAGAACGCCTCCAAGAGCTTAGATTGGAGGCAGTCCTTCCCAGTCTGGCTCCTACTTTGCAGCAACCCTTGCTGTCCTCAGATGTCGATCCTGCCAAGGAGTCGGTAACAATGGACCAGTGTAAGTCATCCACCCAGGAGAGACAACGCAGATGCACGTCTGTACTCTGTCTTTATTGCGGCCTCGGTGGCCATCTCGTGCGCCTGTGTCCCCAAAGATCCCAAAACCTAGGGTTGCTAGCAGTGACAATCTTGGGTAAGACAGGACTTCCATCTAAATTGTCCATACCTGTGACCATAGTGTCCGGTGAGAGAACGCATCAGGTCTCTGCGTATCTGGACTCTGGATCCGCCGCTAATTTAATCCGTAGAGACCTGGTGGACCTTCTGCAATTACCCACCACCCCTCTGGAGAACCCATTGACAGTTGCTTCAGTAAATGGACTACCTCTGCCAGACCCAGTTATAGCTGTGACCAAGCCGCTGAGGCTCCAAGTGGGAGCCCTTCACTCCGAACTTCTGTCTTTCTATGTGCTATCCAAAGCTGTTAACCCTGTGTTGCTGGGCCAGCCTTGGTTCCAACTGCATGCCCCAGTCCTGGACTGGAATTCTGGAGAGGTTCTCCAGTGGGGCCCTGAGTGTCAAGGTCGTTGCCTGGTGCAGATTCGTTCGGCTCAGCCTTCGCTGCCTCGGTCATTGGCAGGATTACCGAGTCATTATGTTGCATTTTTGGACGTCTTCAGCAAGAGGGAGGTGGAGACATTGCCTCCACATCGGGCGTATGACTGCCCTATTGAACTGATTCCTGGTGCATCCCTTCCCCGTGGTAGGGTATATCCTCTCTCTTTGCCAGAGACTATGTCCATGTCCTTCTATGTGGAAGAGAACTTGGAGAGGGGCTTCATATGAAAGTCTTCCTCCCTGGCAGGAGCGAGGTTCTTCTTTGTCAAAAAGATAGCTCTCTTCGTCCTTGTATCGACTACCGAGGCCTCAACCAGATCACGGTGAAGAATAAATATCCGTTGCCACTGATCTCTGAACTGTTTGATCCTGTACGTGGTGCCAATATTTTTTTCTAAACTAGACCTGCGTGGGGCTTACAACCTAGTCCGGATTTGCCAGGGTGATGAATGGAAAACTGCATTTAACACCTGTGATGGACACTATGAGTATCTAGTAATGCCCTTCGGCCTGTGTACTGCTCCCACGGTCTTCCAGGAGTTTGTGAATGACATTTTCTGTGACCTCCTCTATGTTTGTGTTGTGGTCTACCTTGATGACATCTTGATTTTTTCTCCAGATCCTATGACGCACAAGAGACATGTCCGTCCAGTTCTGCTACGATTAAGAGAGAAGTGCCTGTTTGACAGAGATTCACTACCTGTCAGGATTCTGTTGTTGTACTGCAAAATTACCACTAGTGGCCGCTGTTTTACACTTTGAAGAATTGTGCTGCACTTTTACTCCTTACCACTGGAGGCTGCTGTTTTGCCCTTAAACCTGCCCTTAACCAAGATGGCAAATGTTGCATCGTGTGGAACCACCTTGTTTCCTGTTTGGGCCTACTTCAGACCACATGGAATACCAAACAGTGCTTGAGTATTGTGACTTGTTCCAGTCTCCTGCTCCTGAGAACTGTCTTTGCCAGACTGTTCCTACTTCCTTGCTATTTACTGCTACTCGTGTTCCACCCTCCAAGCACTGTTCCTGGGGACGTCTCACCGGGTTCTGCACTGTGCTCCGCTCGCTACTTCTGACCATAGGATTCCAGCAGTGTTCGCCAGTATCGTAACACTACCCTTCCTGGGCTACATCGCCTCGAATCGAGGTCTCGACATGGATGCTGAGAAGGTAAAGTCTGTTCTGGAATGGCCACATCCTCAATGCTTGAGGGCCATACAGCACTTTTTGGGATTCGGTAATTTTTACAGGCAGTTTATTCCAAACTTATCCTTACTGACTTCTCCCATCTCTAACCTTACTAAGAAGGGTATGAATGCCAAGGTGTGGACTCCCGAGACAGAGTCCGCAGTCAATAGCCTGAAAAGTACCTTCATGTCAGCCTCTATCCTCCATCATCCGGATGTCTCTCTGCAGTTCTCGTTGGAGGTGGATGCATCCTCTGTCTGTTCTAGTGCACTCTGGTTCCAGAGAGGTCCCAAGGGCAAGTCAAGGGTATGTGGTTATTTCTCTAAGCTCTTCTCTTCCGCAGAACGCAACTACTCGATTGGGGATCGGGAGTTACTGGCCATCAAATTGGCCCTGGAAGAGTAGAGACCTCTACTAGAGGGCGCAGCTCATCCGATCCTAATATTTACAGACCACAAGAATCTGACCTACCTCCAGACGGCCCAACAGCTGAACCCTCGTCAGTCCAGGTGGTCACTGTTTTTACAAGGTTCTAGTTTGAGCTCCATTATCGCCCGGCCGACAAGAATGTGAGGGCCGATGCCTTGTCCAGGTCTTTTGAGGCGGGAGACACCTTGGAGAGTCCACATAATATTATTGATCCGTCTTGCATTATCTCTGTCAATACCTGCAAGTTGGGGACATTCCTCCAGGGAGGACTTTTGTGCGCCTGGCTAATCGTGAAAGAATCCTCCGCTGGGGACACTCCTCTAGACTGGCAGGTGACGCGGGGGTTCGTAAGACCCGGGATCGGATTGCTCGTCATTTCTGGTGGCCCCATTCTGCCCAAGGACATTATGGACTTCGTTTCTTCCTGTTCTGCATGTGCAGCCAACAAGGCCGCTCACTCCAGACCTGCTAGTCTGCTCCAGCCATTGCTTGTGCCCAATGCTCCCTAGCAGCATATAACTATGGACTTTATTACGGATCTGCCTCTCTCTGCAGGATGCAGTGCTGTCTGGGTGGTGGTGGATCGATTTTCGAAGATGGCCTACTTCGTTCCTCTGACCGGTCTTCCTTCTGCTCCCCAGCTGGCCAAGCTGTTCCTCCAACACTTCTTTCGCCTGCACGGCTTGCCGCAGCATATTGTGACTGATCAAGGGGTTCAGTTTACCTCGAAGTTCTGGAGAGTCCTCTGCAGACTCCTCGGTGTGAAGTTGGACTTTTCATCAGCCTACCATCCTCAGTCCAATGGTCAGTTCGAGAGGATCAATCAGATCTTGGAGAACTACCTACACCACTTCATTTCCAAGCAGCATGATGACTGGGTGCAGTTGCTCCCATGGGCTGAATTCTCCTACAATAATCACACCAGCGAATCCACAAGGAATATACCGTTCTTCATTGTCTACGGCCAACACCCACAAATTCCTCTCCCGGTGCCCGATACTTCCAAGGTTCCAGCGGCTGACTGCGCTTTTAGAGACTAACTGCAGATCTGGCAGCAGACTCGATCCTCCATCCTAATGGTAGTCGATCGCATGAAACGGAAGGCTCACACAAGGAGAAGAGAACCTCCTCAGTTTCTTCCTGCACGAGGGTCTGGCTGTCTTCCAGGAATATCCGACTAAGGGTGCCATCATGCAAATTTGCTCCCAGGTTCCTCGGACCTTTCGAGATCCTACAGTAGATCAACCCTGTCGCCTATAAGCTTCTGCTGCCTCCTACCCTCAAGATCCCCAACTCCTTCCATGTCTCCCTCCTGAAGCCGGTGGTTCTGAACAGCTACACCAAGACTCTTAGCCCTGTGGTTGCCTCCAGGGCCCTTCAGACACCTTTGAGGTTCAGGATATCCTGGACACCAAAAAAGTGAGAGGAAGGACCTTTTATTTGAGGGGGTTTGGTCCTGAAGAAAGGCCTTGGGAGCCAGAGGAGAACCTCAATGCTCCTACTCTTCTGAAGATTCTCTCTTGCTCTGGTCCCAAGAAGACGGAGCATAAGAGGGGGGATACTGTAATGTCCGTGGATGCGGGCTCTCAGCTCCAATCCCCTCCTGACAGCCGCAGCCATGAGTCGGCAAGCGCTAGCCCCAGCCTCCTCCTCAGGAGACGCCAGCTCTTGCTTCCTCTGACCTCAGCTGTATCTTAAAGGGGCAGCGCGCGTATCAGACTTTTGATTAACTTTGACCCGTGAGTACCCTGAACTATAAGAGGGATCCTGCCCTCTGCTTATATGCCTGAGCGTTGTTGATGTTTCCTAGTTTTTCTAGGTGATGGCCTCCTAGTGTGTTTCCTGTTCTTGTACCTGTTCAAGTTTCTGTTCCTGTTCCTTGCATTCCATACCATCCTGGTCGAGCACTGTGCTGTGCCAAAGTCGTGTCGTGCTGTATTCCTCGTCTGACCTGCTTCACCTCGACTGACGTCTACCTGCTGCCAAGTCCTAGCCGAGCCTGCCCTGCTGCTGTCTGAGCTGCCAAAGGTACCTATACGAACTATAGACATTCACCTGCGCCCTGTTGGCCGGCTGCCTACCGCCAAGGCGGTACAGCCCAGTGGGTCCACAGACACTTCGTGACATATACTTTAAAGCATAATCAACCTCAAACTTGATTTCTCAGGGGGCAGTGGTGCTCTGTGAAATCTCTGCCATAATTCTTGTGCAGCTGCTTCACTGAAGGCCAACGCTATCCCCTTCATTTCAGAAATTACATATTACTTTCAGAGGATGGAATTCAAGTGGATTCCACTTTAAATTATTCTGCATTATTTAGGTTGTTCATTGCTTATTTTCCAACACTTTTTAAGTAGAAAAGTGTCTCAAACCTTTGATTATAAGTCAGAAAGAAATTCAAATGGTAAATCTGCTCTTTAGTGTTGTATCATTTTGGACAGCTTCTTTATCAAATGCCATTGATAGGCTTAATCTAATATAGAGACTATTCCCTGGGTAATGTTTACCTGCAAATTATTTTCTTCAGTCTCCCTTCATTGGGGAAGAGCTAGGAGTAGTTACTCCATTGTAGATCTAGGGTGTAGTCAGGGCCGGCCTTAAGTTGTATGGCGCCCTGTGCGGGATTCTTTATTGCTGCCCCCTCAAGCCAAAAATTAACTACATATACACCGTACATAAAGACATATTTAGACATACAGGCAAATATTTATATATATATATATATATATATATATATATATATATATATATACACATATGTAAATATATAGACATACAGGAACACACACACATGCACACAAACAAGGCATGTATACATACACACACACACACACACACATATATATATATATATATATATATATATATATATATATATATATATATATGTACACACACACACACACACACACACACAGGCACATGTATACACAGTACAGATAATGTAGTAGTGTTACCTGCAGTTCTTTGTAAAACCACAGAAAACACAGTGATTACACTTTGATGAAAGATAATGTTATCGTGTTACCTGCAGTCCTATTTAATACCACAGATATCACACTCTGATAACTATACGCACACACACATGTATATTTTTGTATGTATATATATATATATACATACAAAAATATACACATACGCAGACATATATAGACACACAGAGACATATGTACACAAAAAGGAACTTACCGTCTCTCCTTGCTGCCGAGGCTTCTCGCAGTGCGGGCTGTGGACGGAGTTTCCTCCTCTCCTCTGCTTCCTGTGTGTGTGTAACGAGGAGCAGAGAATACAGAGTTCATACGGCCGACACGCTGGGAGGTTGCAGTGCCCTGTGCACTCGCACAGGTCGCACATCCCTAAGGCCGGCCCTGTTTGTAGTACAGTCTACTGGAGTCACAGATCCACCTACTTTGTCAATTATAATTACATAAAACACTCCCGGCATCACATATGCATTATTCTGCCTCACATATGCATTATTATTATTATTATTGACACTCACATATGCATTATTCTGCAGCTCTGCTTGTTCAGATTGGCTGTTGTATATAAGCACAAGCCCACCTAAAGCTCCCCAGGAAGTCTGTGCATGGAAAGCGGATTTCTAGTACAGCATGGATAGAATGATTTAAATTACAAGTAACTAAACCATCAGTAAAAAACAAGCAAACAACAGATTATAATGTACCGATAATTAATTACTCCACATTTACTGAGGCCAACAAGCTGTAATAATGGGGGTTTGATATTCCTCTATAGGTCAATAATTGCAGGTTGAGCAATTTATATTTAAAAGAGGATTTCAGAAACTATTTGTCACAAGGATGCTCAAAGGAATAAGTAGAAAAAGTAAAAACAGGAAATTAAGTGAAGATTTTTTTTTAAAACCGACATTTCTGTGGTGTTTTATTCCACTGACTTCAAATGGACTTAATGTGGGCTTTTCACATGCAGTTTTTTTTTATACAAATAGTGTAAGAATCTTGCAACATGGGGCGAACATGCTGCCTGTGCCGAGGGGCCAAGGGAAATGGGACCTCCTTGCTTGAACACGTGTAGGGAGTAGGATCTACTAAGTTGCAAGGAAGTTACCTGTAATATTTTTGTACTGGGAGAGGACTGACTTAGCGACAGTATGACTTTGTCTCAGTAGGAGATGTCTCCCTCATCTCTGCAGGGATTCTACTAGGGGTAAGCTCTAGGTGAAAGATATCTGATATGCAATTGGCATGTAGTGTGACAGAGTGTGAGTGCCGCTTGTATCCAATGTGAGAATGGTAAATGTGCATGTGTGCTGTGTCTGTGCAGCATGTGTTCAGCATGTGAGTGGTGCATGTGCAGTATGTGTCTACAGTGGGAGTAGTGTCTGTGAGGCATGGGTCCAGAGTGTGAGTAGTGTCCGTGAGGCATGGGTCCAGAGTGTGATTAGTGTCTATGAGGCATGGTTCCAGAGTGTGAGTGTCACGGCGCGGGGTGTGGACCCACTGGGCCGTACCGCGTATTGGGATAGCAGCTGGCCAAACAGGTACAATGCAATGTCTATAGTTCAGAAAGGGTACCTGAGGCAATGTAGACAGTAGCGGTAGATTCAGGCTAAGATGAGGGTCCGACAGTAGACAGACAGCCGGCGGGGTGCGACACAATAGATGCAGTGGAGGGCACAACACAACTCCAACTTTTGACGGCACAGAGGCACGGTAGCACGGGATACCTGGTACAGGCAGCAGGAACGGGTAACTGGAAAACACTAGGAGACAATTTGCAACGACAAACTTTAGGTAACACAACAACGCTCAGGCAAGGATCGAGAGGGCAGAGCCCCTTTTATAGTCACAAAGCATTCTGGGCTAATTGCAGTATTCTGCAACTGTGCGCGTACTGGCCCTTTAAGGCCGTGCACGCGCGGGTGCATCCGCCCTGCGGGAGACTGTGTCCAGACCAGGAAGTGAGTGCTGGCGTCTCTCAGGAGGGAGATGCCGCCGGGAACTCACTCGTCCATGGCTGCGGCCGTCAGAGGGTAAGTCAGGATGACAGTCCGTGGCCATAGACGTTACAGTGAGTAGTGTCTGTGAGGCATGGGTCCAGAGTGTGAGTAGTGTCTGTGAGGCATGGGTCCAGCATGTGAGTGGTGCATGTGTCTAGACGGTAAGTAGTGTCTGTGAGGCATATATCCAGATAGTGAGTGGTGTAAGTATCCAGAGTGTGAGTGACTTCTGTTCGGCATGTATCCAGCATGTGGGTGGCACGTGTGGACAGTCCACTGCTGTCACCGTCTGTCCCTGCAGAGCGGTTTCTCTAAAAAGATTATAAATAATGCCCAAAAAATCCTGAATTTCACCATTAATTTTTTTACGTTTTTTTATTCCATGAAAAGGGCCTGGTTCAGACCTTCACCACTGCTGCCCCTATTGTGTTATTGCCAGTAAAGATTCTCTAATACAGTCCATTTATTTTTGTACTTGAAAGGAAATATAATCCCAGCAGCTGAATATTTATGATATACAAATGACACAATTTAATTTAATTGTTGCTGAAACGCCGCACATTGTAGGACATGATTAGATCTTGCTGATTTAAGACAAAACATGATTTGGATAAAAAATAATGAGGCAGACCCTGGGGTTGTATTGAATGTAACACAGATAAAGGCTTTTTCTTACTGAGACAAAGTGGAACCGCAAGAAAAATCAACAGTTGACGACATGATAATTTAATTATACGCCAATTCAGATTCTGCTTTCTATTGTGAGAGTTAGATAAATATAAAATATAATAATAAAGACAACAAAATGCCCTCTATAATGTGTAAAGCAATTGGCATTCTAAGATCCTGTTCCCGACTCATTCAGACGCTTAACGGAGTGTCATTTTGGCATGTGTCGGGCAGATATAAGTATAAATCCCTTTTTTTACTGTATGGGAAAGCACAGCAGCTGTACGTTATACAGCGACATACATCAAGGCTTATGTCGAGAGATTTCGCTAGCATATACGGATTGCATCCCCTAAACGTGATGTAAATAGAAACTTACTGCGCTGACTGAAAAAGGTACCTCTGTAACATGTGTGCTGAACATTAAGAGGTTTAAAGGATTTGTTCACTTTTGAAACCATTTTTAATGCCCTTATGCATTTAAAATAATAAACAAATTAACTCTCGTATGTTTACAGCTTCTATTCAGAACTATGTCTCTCCATGGTTATAGACTGCAAACAAATCTTCTGTTGTCTTATCCTGCAATCATACTCCGTTTTATCTGTCTCTACCATATATTTAGCAAGTTATCGAGAAAAATGGGAAAGATGGGCGGTATGACTGCAGAATCAGACTACACAGGGTTTGTTTGTAGTCTGTAACCATGGATATGATATGACTGTGTGCACAATGATAACAGCATCATTTGAGATGTAACTAAAAGTGGACTTGCGTGTCTTCTAGATAGATTGATGGTTGGCCCTTAAAATTATTTACTCTAATGGATCCAAGGTCCGCCATTCCGACACGTAGCAATATGGCTACTGTTAATGATTCAACAGGGGTTGTCACTGAGCTTTCTTAGATTCCTGTAAGGCACTTCTGTAGTTATGCAGCAATAACGAGTAAAGAAAATGTCACTGCATATCTAGACAGATCTGCCATTTAGGAGTTTGGGAAGGCTGGGTGACAATCCTTGTAATATAACCCATATTGGTTGTCACCTTGTTTTCCTTGAAACAGGAATACAACATAGTTTGTTAGCAATTTTTAGCAATTTCGCAATAGAGGACGATTCAAGGTCGTTTATTAACTGGGGATGTCCCTGGGTCCTCTACTCCATAAACAAGAATGGAGAGATACTTTTTAAGAGTGGCTCCCACTCTGGCGGACCTGGGTATTTCATGATTAGATGGACAGCCATTCATTTGAAAAAGCTGCAGGGGAAATATCTGTCTAGAAGAGACTTCCCCCAGCAAGTCAGAGAAGCCGATCTTGATAGCTGCCCTGGCTTCTGTACAAATAGGGGTTAGCACAGGAAAGACCATATTTTACTGTATTGGTTGAGCCATCACTTGATGGTGTATACCAACATAATCATATATCTTGTTAAGGGAGAAAGAAAGGGAAAAGAGGAGACAATAGATACAATTTAACTTTTATTAGAGAATAATAATAATAAAAAAAAATAAAACTCACTTGTATGTGTGTAAACACTAATAAAAAGGAAATAAACCACTTCTGAAAAATATGGATAAAGATAATCTATCCAAGACCTCCTGCCCCTTTCAATTACTGTGTGTGTGTGTGTGTGTGTGTGTGTGTGTGTTTGTGTGTGTGTGTGTGTGTGTGTGTGTGTGTGTGTGTATATATACACATATATATATATATATATATATATATATATATATATATGTACAGAGACATATGAGGAGTTCTTTCCACTTACATATTATATTCAAGCATTCAGGTATTACAGCATTATTCGAACAGTAAGGATATTTATTTGTTCCTGTGTCTTTGTCTCTCAAGCTATCAATCTACCGGTCTCGATCTCTTATTCACATGAGGATCATAAGGCCTAATTTTTAGGGTGAATTCACACACGGCAAATCGGTTCCTTTTATCTGAATGAAGTGGTTTCTGCAGAAGGTGCATGTTTTTTTGCAAGTTCCATTCAGATTACTTCCATTCCATACTAAAATGTCTGCAACAATATCTGCCGCGTGTGAATCCAACTTTGAATCTTCTGAATCAATTGAGAATGCAGCAGATTCCCGCTGTATTTCTCAAACAATGAGCTCAGAAACACTCAGTGATATTAGTGCTGCCATTGTGAAGCCGCTGGTACAGCGCCCTGCGTGCAGGAACGCACAATGTACACCACGCTCAATATTGTGAGCATTGTGCATTGCTAATCATCTCGTTGTTTCTCAGGTGGAGTAACGGTTATAGTAGCGGTGGTATTGTAAAGCTGCTGGTACGGCGTTCTCTGTGCAGTCCTGTGTGATCAGATATTCGCAGGAAAACTCTTCGTTATGTTTTTTAGACTGCCCAAATGCCTGAGTTTTCTTTGGGTAGCAATGCCACCTGCCCCTTAGATACTTCATCTGATTGAAATAGCATGATGCTACTAGTGTGTATGGGCTCAACGATTAATTATAGACCAACCTCTTATTATCGGTCGTGGTGCACTAGAGATGCACGATGCATCAAAACTTCGATACTGTTTCGATGCCGTGCACCCTCAAACTGTTTGATTCCGTTATTTCATGTATTTCGATACTAAGGTGTGCGGCCGCACAGCTTAGCATTGTAACACATAAATGTATGAGAGCTGTAATACAGCCATTGCCCCACTCCTGACAATAAGTGTGCGCGCAGTCAGCATGAAGTGATGCGGCCGGCGCTGCACTAATGAGCGCCGGCACTAAAGACCGAACATGGCGGGCGCACTGCAAAACACCGCCAAGTTCTGCCTTCAGCGCCGGCCACATCACATCACATGCTGACCGCGCGCGCACTAAGGGTATGTTCACACGGCAGCGTCCGTAACGGCCGAAATTACGGGGCTGTTTTCAGGAGAAAACAGCCCCGTCATTTCAGCCGTAACGGCATGTGCAGGCGCTTGAACGCCGCGTCCATTACGGACGTAATTGGCGCTGCTTTTCATTGGAGTCAATGAATAACGGCTCCAATTACGCCCCAAGAAGTGACAGGTCACTTCTTTGACGCGGGCGTCTATTTACGCGCCGTCTTTTGACAGCGGCGCGTAAATATATGCCTCGTGTGAACAGACAAACGTCAGCCCATTGCTTTCAATGGGCAGATGTTTGTCAACGCATTCAAGCCGTAATTTCGGACGTAATTCGGGGGTTAATACGCCCGATTTACGTCCGTAATTAGTGTGTGTGAACATACCCTTATTGTCAGGAGTGAGGCAATGGCTGTATTACACAGCCGCAGCCCTGCTGTAACAGCAGAGATCAGAGAAACCTCTCATCTCCGCCGCTATTCTCCTGAATGCTGTGATTAAAGCTGACCGCAGCATTCAAGGGGAGAATGAGAAAGGGGGATGCCCCTTGGATTGCGTCACAGGAATCCCTGTGATGAGATTGAGGGACATACCATATATGGGCAGACAGCCCAGGGTCCATTGAAGGACCCCAGGGCTGTTTTGCCATGTATCCTGTTGTTAGGGCATACTTTGGTTTCCGTACACAGGCTAATGTACTGGAATATACATATATATACCAGTACATTAAAGTTTAAAAATAAAGTAAATGTTAAATAAAAAAAAATACACTTACACATTTTTTACAATAAACATTAAAACAAGTCTCAATACATAAAATATACACATATTCGGTATTGGCGCGGCCGTAATAAATTGCACAACAAATTTTTTGCGTCATTTATGATGTGTACGCTGTAAAAAAAATACAAAAAATGCTTTCTTTCACTTATTAATGTGAGGCACGAGGTGTGATGAATTTAACCTCCATGTGCCTCACATTAATAGTAATTAACCCCATCATGTACCTCACACATTAACCCATTATGACTGAGAAACATGATGGGGTTAATTACTATTAGGCTGGATTCACACGAACGTGCCGTTTTTGCGGACGCAAAAACGCGGCGTTTTGCACGCGCAAAAATCACTTGCCAGCTCCGTGTGTCATCCGTGTATGATGCGCGGCTGCGTGATTTTCGCGCAGCCGGCATCATAGAGATGAGGCTTGTCGACGCCCCTCACTGTCCAAGGTGCTGAAAGAGCTAAATCTTTCATCACCCTCGACAGTGAATGCCGAACACAACAGCGAAAAACCTGTAAAAAAAAAAGATAAAGTTCCTACTTACCGAGAACTTCCCGGCCGTTGCCTTGGTGACGCGTCCTTGGTGACGCGCCTCTCTTGACATCGGGTCCCACCTCCCTGGTTGACGCGGCAGTCCAAGTGACCGCTGCAGCCTGTGATTGGCTGCAGCCTGTGCTTGGCCTGTGATTGGCTGGAGCTGTCACTTGAACTGAAGTGTCATCGGTAAGTTAGAACTTCGGGTTTTTTTACAGGTTCATGTATTTTGGGATCGCAAGTCACTGTCCATGGTGCTGAAACAGTTTAACTCTTTCATCACCATGCACAGTGAATGTCTCCCGATTTCGCGGACCGGAAATTTTTTTGCCGGGTTCGGCCAAAACGAGTTTGGCCGAACCCGGTGAAGTTAGCTTCGGTTGTCGGGGTTCGCTCCTCGCAAAGACACTCCGTTTGGATGCTTGGAAACAGAAAAGCACGTGGTGCTTTTCTGTTTCCATTCATCCTTTTGACAGCTCTTGCGCGAATCACGCAGTTCGCACGGAAGTGCTTCCGTGCGGCATGCGTGGTTTTCACGCACCCATTGACTTCAATGGGTGCGTGATGCGTGCAAAACGCCCAAAGAACGGACATGTCGTGACTTTTTTTCAGCGGACTCACGCTGAGCAAAAACCACGGACATGTCTGCACGGCCCCATAGACACATATAGGTCCGTGCAACGCGCGTGCAAATCACGCGCGTTGCACGGACGTTTTTCACGTTCGTCTGAATAAAGCCTTAATGTGAGGCACATTCAAAATTCATCATCAGACCACGCACCTCACATCAGAAAATGGAAGAACTTATTTTTATTTTTTTATTACTGTTGGCAAAGTATACTACACAAAGTATCGGTATCGAAGTCCAAATTCTGGTATCGTGACAACCCTATATTGCACATTGTGTGGCGCTGTGTACAGACCGCACACAGGACGTCGTACCAGCGATTTTACAACAGAATTTTTGTAAGTCTAAAAGAATTACTAGAAATAGAAATATCGTTGGTAGAGTTAGATGGTGAATATTATAGTCAGTTGCGTCTTGGTTGGCCGCATCTAAACGCGAGAGAGAGAGAGAGATATTTCCCAAACTGGCTCACCTTTAAAGAATGGAGGTCCTCCTGCAACCCTATAGCACTAAACATCCACACAGATGATCCCTTGTGTTTCTAAAGAAAGTATGCAAACATCCCTGAGTCAACAACCTGGCATATTGAAGATCCATATAACTGTTCAATCAACTCTAATTATGAAGAAAAGAACCATTATCTTGGAATGCATTGTCTTGACTTGACTAAACTGATAAAAGTAACAAACAAATTCAGACAGCAAAACTTCAGACAGCAAAAATAAGCTCCAACAGTCACGAAGCCTGAGAAATGGGCTGTAACTCAGTCAGCAGGCGGCGGTGTGAACCCTCCTTGTCACCAAGGGATTTGACCTGAGGCTGTTCCAGGGAGCAGATTCTAAGGCCGGGTTCCCACGTAGCGTAAACTACTTTCTGTGCAGAAATTTTTAAGACTGAAAGTCCTGCGTGCTTCAGGTCGGATACACTGCATTTTTTTTTATGCCTCGTATATGTCCCGTGGGAACCCGGCCTAAGGGAACTCCTAGTCTTCACCCTTTAACCTCTGTACCGGGATGTGGACTTTGCTGCAGGGGCAATCCCAGGTCGCTACCCGGGGTCTCGTTTGATGACGGCTGATGTAACAGGTGCCGAGTGGTCTGGAGAACTAAGGTCAGGGCAGGTAGCAGAGGTACGTCACGGTAAACGTAGCAAATAGTCAGGGCGTCTGAAAGCAAGGATGGTCAAAAACAGGCAAAGGTCGGTGACCAGGACAATATCAAAATAGCAGGAACAGGGAATACTGAGGGAACCAAATTGCTCTGGCAAAGAGTCCAGAGCAGGAAGGTTTTATATACCGATAGTCAGCTGAAAAATCCAATTTTGGCTTGCAAATTCAAAACCAAAATGGCAGCAATCTTGATACCAACACCTTCAAATCTGCTCTATCTCCCGCTGGGAACCAACTAAGGGGTGGAGCTTAGCTTATTTAGTCATTTTTGCAGACATAGTTGAGGGGAGGGGTTACTGCTGCTGCCACCTACTTCTCAGCTGCAACCATAGTAGCTCCTTCCTTTTTCCCAAATCTGGTCCTTTATCACACATCTGGGTAAAAAAAATCGACTCCTGTATAAAGTACAGAATTGTTATTAATGAAGCATATTTAGGTTGTGTCACCATTACTAGTGGGGTACCACAGCAGTCAGTATTGGGCCCCATTCATTTTAACTGGTTGCCGACACAGGACGAGTATGCTCGTCCTGAGCGGCGAGCACTTTGCGCATTAGGACGAGCATACTCGTCCTGTGTGACAGCCGTCCCTGCGCGCGTCTGTGCGCGCGATCGAGAGCGGGGCAACGGCTGTAATACATAGCCACGTCCCCGCTCTGACAGCGGAGAGGAGAGAAACATCTTCTCTCCGCTGTTAACACTTTGAACGCGCGATTAAAGCTGATCGCGGCGTTCAAAGAGAGGGGACTGCACAGTTATTTTCTGTGACGCGATCAAAGTCCACAACTCGTATGGCCAGACAGCCCAGGGTCCATTGAAAGACCCCAGGGCTGTCTGAACATATTTCCTGTTAGGGCATACTGAGGTATGCCCTAACAACTGCCTGTGTACAATCAGTAACAGGCTAATGTACTGGCATATAGATCTATGCCAGTACATTGCAGTTACAAAATCAAAATCAAAATGATAAATCCCTTTATGGGATTAAAAAAAAAAGTTTCATTAATGTAAATAAATAAATAAAAAGTAAATAAAATACACAGAAACACACATTTTTTTTTATAATAAATCAACTTTTTAAAATATAAGTCCCAAAACATGAAATAATATAGACATATTTGGTATCGCCACGACCGTAATAACCTGTACAACAAATGTATAACATTATTTATGATGATCGGTGTATGGTGTAAAAAAAAAAATATTAAAACTGCTGCGCAACAGCTTTTTTTCAGCATTTTAATCTAATTAAAAATTTATAGAAATTAAACGATAATGTATTTGTACCAAAAAATGGTATGTACATAAAGTAAAACTCGTCCCGCAAAAAACAAAGTCTCATACAACTACGTCGTACAAAAAATAAAAGCGTTATGAGCGTCGGGATGCAAAGAGGGAAATGTAAAAAAAATTGCTCTGTCCTCAAGGCCAAAATTAATATATTTATTAATGACTGTTGAAAATTTGCAGCAAAAAATATATCTTTTTGTGTTTAAAGTAAATAACACAGAAGACGACAATATTATATTACAGATGGACCTGGTTAAATTCAAGACTTGGGCACAGAAGTAGCAAATGAGGTTTAACACTAATAAATATAAGGTTATGCACTTTGGAAGAGATATAATATGCGACCATTACATACTAAATAGAAAAAACTCTGGGTAAAACTGACATGAGGAAAGACTTAGGGATATTAATGGATAACATACTGAACAGTAGCAACCAGTGTCAGGCAGCTGCTCTAAAGGCACATAAGATGAATGCATAAAAAAGGGGCATAGATTCACATGATGAGAACAAAGTTTGTCTGCTGTACAAATCACTAGTCAGTAAATATTGTGTCGCTTTGGGTAACAATGTACAAGAAAGACATAACAGCTGAAACAGGTTCAGAGGCAGCAACCAAAGTAATAAATTAAATGTGTGGACTGCAGTACCCAGGAAGATTATTAAAATTGTGATTATTCAGTTTGAATTTAGTCGAATTATGACTTATAGAAAACAATAACTATGTACAAATATATCAATGCGAAGTACAGAGATCTGTCTAATGATTTATTTATACTCCGGACTATAACTGTCAAGGAATCACTGCTTGAGCAATTCCCCAGTGTGAAAGTGTATGGAATTGCTATACAAGCAAGCCCCCAAAGGCAGCTGGAGACTATCTGGATCAAGCGTACATCGGATACCTCAAGTCTGTCACCACTCTGGTCAGCAGAGTCTAAGGCTACTCTATCGTCTTCACCAGAACCCTTCACAAGGCACGTTGGATTTGGCCACATAGAACCTAGGTTGCTTTTACAGAATAAGGTGTTGGACAGGAGGTGCACTTGCAGGCAATACCAGATCGGATAACCAGAAAGCCAGAGGGGTGATCAACCAGCAGAGTTCAAACCAGGAAAGACTAAAAGTCCAAATTGCAAAACAGAAGAATACCAGAAGTAGCAGAGGTCAAATCCAACTGTGAGCAGAATATTTAAATCAGTGAGCAGAGGGTAAATCCAAGGACAAAGCCAAAGTGCAGTTCAAAGAGTTCAAGTAGTCAAGGTGATTCAAGGTGTAACCAGGTGCTTGATCAGAAACGTGCATTCACAAGAAAATCACAAGCAACAGTGAAAAAACTGAACAGACTCAAATACTCCACCCTTAGCCTTGATAGGTTGCAGATAGAGAAATAAGATTGGCTCTGTGTCACAAACCAGGGCCACCCAGAAGCTAGGCTAGTAGTCATAATATCCTAAAAGTGACGGATGTTTTCTAACAATAACAAGGGGGGCATCCTTTACGTCTAGTGGAAAGAAGGATTCACTATAATCATACAAGGGGCAGCGAGACTATAGAACTTTCTTGAAAATAATAATATTACAACTTATGGTTACTAGATTTCTGGATATGGGTCGTTGATCCAGGGATTTATTTTGCTTGGCATATTTGAAGTCGGGAAGGAATTTTTGGATAGTTGTAAAATTGTTTTCTGCCTCATGTAGTTTTGGCTACTTTTGGATCAACACTGCAGGAAAATAGACGGAACTAGATGGCCGTAAATCTTTTTTCTATGTTACTATATTTTGAATAGTGTCCCTTTAAATTTTAAAATGTTCCTCTACCACGTTTTCTTCTGTTCCAACAATCTCAAAGAACAATGGAAAACAAATTTCATCCATCTGTTCTAAACGTCTTTTATGGCAGGGTCAACATTATAATTAATTTCTTGAACTTTATGTGCTCGTTTACACTTCTAAGATTTCTTTTGCGCGGTTTTAGTACTTTGGCACAATGCGGTCGTATTTTAAATGTCAGCTTTATTTCATGTGCTATATCAGTTACTTGTTTAGTGTCTATAAATGTCACACTGTGTCATTTGTCCTGCTTTTTCTGTTCCTTGCCAGTCAGGAGCAGTCTACACGCTAGATGCCAACAGGAGGCATTTATATGTTGTGTGCAAATATAAGTATACATTTAATCTATTTGCATTGCTGGTGTTCTAATATCTGTAGTGTTTGAGCAAAGAAGGAAAGATTCAAGCATTTCATGTTTGCACATCAGATTTTACCTCTTATGTGACTAGGATGGTGGAGAAAATAAAAGGTTAATACTTGTAAGACACAACAGGAGAAACAAGAGGAGAAGTGTAGAGGAAAAAGTGCTTCTTACGGAATGCCAAATCCTAATTATTCTACACGGGAAATAACAAGTTACATTAAAATGTGAGCCAGGACTCGGCTATTTGCTAAAAGCCCTTGTAATAAAAAAATTGGGCAATATATTTACAGTCAGAATTCTTCTTCTGTTCTCTGCTGCCAATCTTCGTCTGTCCTATGTGATAATTAGGACTCAGTGATTGATGCGCCCATGGTGACCTCACAGGACCGCAGAGACGCAACTATAGGGGCCGAAGAGGTTTCAGTCACACTCGGGTGCTGGAGCCTGGGGGGACCCAAAAGGTCCCTCTATCCAATATAAGGAGACCAGTACTGGGTCGGACTGGCCCACCAGAGTAACAGGGGATCCTCCCTTGGATCCAAGCTCTGACACAATAATGAGCCCCATAGATCCCATTCTTATGCACATATTTTGTATAGATGGAGGGTGGGCCCTCAGAATCATCGTCTATGGTGGGCCCAAGAAACAGCAGTCTGTACTTTAAATGATGTGTCATAGTTAGGGGACAGATTTTGCATTGAAGCCCAGGATCTTCACGTTTCCCCTCTGCATGACCGTGTTATCCAATATGTTGCTGTTTGGAAAGACTTAAAGAGGCTCTGTCACCAGATTTTGCAACCCTATCTGCTATTGCAGCATATAGGCACTGCAATGTAGATTACAGTAACGTTTTTATTTTTTAAAAACGAGCATTTTTGGCCAAGTTATGACCATTTTTGTATTTATGCAAATGAGGCTTGCAAAAGTCCAAGTGGGCGTGTTTAAAGTACAAGTCCAACTGGGCGTGTATTATGTGCGTACATCGGGGCGTTTTTACTACTTTTACTAGCTGGGCGTTCTGACGAGAAGTATCATCCACTTCTCTTCAGAACGCCCAGCTTCTGGCAGTGCAGATCTGTGACGTCACTCACTTCCTGCCCCAGGTCCTGCATCGTGTCGGCCACATCGGCACCAGAGGCTACAGTTGATTCTGCAGCAGCATCAGCGTTTGCAGGTAAGTAGCTACATCGACTTACCTGCAAACGCTGATGCTGCTGCAGAATCAACTGTAGCCTCTGGTGCCGATGTGTCCTCGCTCGTCCGACACGATGCAGGACCTGTGAGTGACGTCACAGTGTGATCTCTCGAGAACACGCTGTGTGTCTGTGCACTGCCAGAAGCTGGGCGTTCTGAAGAGAAGTGGATGATACTTCTCGTCAGAACGCCCAGCTAGTAAAAGTAGTAAAAATGCCCCGATGTACGCACATAATACACACCCAGTTGGACTTTTACTTTAAACACGCCCACTTGGACTTTGGCAAGCCTCATTTGCATAAATACAAAAATGGTCATAACTTGGCCAAAAATGCTCGTTTTTAAAAAATAAAAACGTTACTGTAATCTACATTGCAGCGCCGATCTGCTGCAATAGCAGATAGGGGTTGCAAAATCTGGTGACAGAGCCTCTTTAAAAAGGACTTGTAACTAGGTCATATTTACTGACAGTATACAGGTTTACTGACCTGAATAGCGCTGTCTCCCTGATTTCAGCACATTTTTTTTTGGGCCGACTGTTGTGTTGACTCCCTCTATGTTCATTTGTTGTAGTTAGCCAAAAGGGCGTGAACCACCCTCAAGCTCCCTCGTGCTGATTGATCATCCTCTCCCTGCTGGAAAGAAGTGCTTTCAAAAGCTTCCATTCAATATCAATGACTGCTAGATCTCCTGAAGATCATGGAGATCTGCGTTGTCCCCCATAGGCCACATCCTTCTTGCTAAGCGTTCTGAACATATTCAGGTCACAGATCAGGAAACAGTAAAAAAAATATTAATGAAACTTAAAGTTTAAAGAGGCTCTGTCACCACATTATAAGTGCCCTTTCTCCTGCATAATGTGACTGGCGCTGTAATGTAGATAACCGTGTTTTTTTATTTTGAAAAACGATCACTTTTGAGCAAGTTATGCACAACTTTAGATTTATGCTAATTTGTTTCTTAATAGACAACTGGGCGTGTTTTAACTTTTTTACCAAGTGGGCATTGTAAAGAGAAGTGTATGATGCTGACCAATCAGCGTCATACACTTCTCTCCATTCATTTTTAGCCGTACTCGCAACACATCGTGATCTCACGAGATCACGCTGTGTTGTCACATACCCCCACATTAACTTTACCGAAGTGTCTTGAGAGTGAATAGACATTGCCTCCAGCCAGGATGGGTTGTCTATTCACACTTCCGACACTTCGGTAAAGTTTCTGTGAATGACAGCACAGCGTGATCTCGCGAGATCAAGCCGTGCTGGGTGAGTAAGCCCCCAAGAAACTTTACCGAAGTGTCGGGAGTGTGAATAGACATTGCATCCTGCCTGGAGGCAATGTCTATTCACTCTCAAGACACTTCGGTAAAGTTAATGTGGGAGTATGTGACAGCGTGATCTCGCGAGTACTGCTAAGAATGAATGGAGAGAAGTGTATGACGCTGATTGGTCAGCGTCATACACTTCTCTTTACAACGCCCAGTTGGTAAAAAAGTAAAAACACGCCCAGTTGTCTATTAGAAACAAATTAGCATAAATCTAAAATTGTGCATAATTTGCTCAAAATGGATAGTTTTTCAAAATAAAAACCACTGCTGTTATCTACATTACAGCGCCGATCACATTATGTAGGCGATAGGGCACTTATAATGTGGTGACAGAGCCTCTTTAATCCTGCTAATGAAGCTTTTCAATTTCATATCATGTTCAATGTTTTTAGGATCCTGAGAGCTAAATGCATGAGCAGCACTCCTCTCTCTCTTGTTCTGGTATCTTGCTGCAATGTATCAGCACCGGTAAGATGTATCAGCCAGGATTCCAGGCTACTTAGAGAACAGATCGTTGCCTAGACTCCATACGACTACAGCAAACTCTCAGCTATGAGAAGTGTTAGGTCTAAACAGGGTTTTCAGCCACTGGATAGACACAACAGTGTGCCCAATTACTGAAAGCAAACAGAGATATTGAAAATGGTAAAAATATGTAAGCAAAAGGTATTATACAATGATTAGGGGTCTTTACATAAATTCAGAATAGGGGCAGCAAATTTTGGTAAAATACTTTCACATCAATGCTGTATGCTGCTTGCGCCAGTACATGAATGTAATTTAAGCCGGAAATACCACTATATATTCTAAATATTCTCTCAGTGTCATACCAACGTAAAGTCACCTTTTTTTTTTTTTTTTTTTTTAAAGCCAGTCCGGAATGAGGGATCTTCACATGCCAGTGGGTTTACACAGTAGCTATAGATCTATATGGAGAACTATTTCTCTTATGACCTTGTGAAGATTAGTGCCTGTAGGCATCACATCTGTGGTTGGCAATGAGTATGGCACTTACAGCAAACCGGATACTGTACATTCAGCAGACCTACTACAAATATCACTTCTTCCAAACACGTTCAGGTCATACACTGAATCGAACTGCAATCTAAATGGGTTTTATTGATATTGTGGACTTTCGAAGCCAAAGGTGTTTGTCCAATATTTAATCAAACACTACATTTTTCAATTATCCCACCAACCGTTTTTCATCTGTCTGATGGAAGTAGCTGGAAAAACCATGGTCATGGCTGTAACTATTTGGGTAGCCAGAATAGCAACTTCTAGGAGGTCCAGCAATCCATAAGTGAGGTGTATTTAATAGTTATTATGGATAATGGAAGTGGAGGGGTCAATCGAAAACCAAAGGTGGATCCCTGATAGACCAAGGTAAGGAGAAGACAAAAGAATACTTCATGTCCTGAACTTACTGCTTCTGAAGGGGATTGGGCTGTCACGGGCACAGGGTATGTGGACCCACTAGGCCGCTCCGCCGTAGCGGGGAGGCAGCTGACCAGGTCACAGTCTATGCGGAAGTAAATGGCAGACAGTAATGCTTGGGTACCTGAAATAGTCCGGGCGGTGGCTGTGGCTTCAGCACGGATGGAGGCAGGTGCGGCAAGTGGCGCCAGACGTGGCGGGCAGTATCCGATGAAGCGGTAGACACTTGACGTGGCAGATGACACTTGGCGTGGCAGAAGATACTTGACGTGGCAGATGACACTAGACGTGGGAGAAGACACTTGACGTGGCAGATGGCACTTGACGTGGCAGAAGACACTTGATGTGGCAGATGACACTGCGTGGCAGAAGACACTTGACGTGGCAGATGGCACTTGACGTGGCAGATGACACTTGTCGTGGCAGATGACACTTCACGTGGCGGAAGACACTTGAACGCTGGTAGGCACAGGAACAATACGGAATACAGGAAGGGTAACAGGGCACTGGTAAAAGCTGGAATGGGAGACATTAAGGGACTCCTTTACCTCGAATACATCAGAAGGGAGCAACTGTGGAACTAGAAGTCTTGCTGTAGCGGTTCAGGACCACTGGTTTCAGGAGGGACACATGGAAGGAGTTAGGGATCCTGAGGGTAGGGGGCAGCCGCAGCTTGTAGGAGACAGGCTTAATTTGTTGCAGGATCTCGAAAGGACCAAGGAACCTGGGAGCAAACTTGTATGAAGGCACCCTCAAGCGAATGTTCCGAGAGGACAGCCAGACCTTAGTCCCAGGAAGATACTGAGGCGGCTCTCTTCTCTTGGTATCTGCCTTTCGCTTCATGCGATCTACCGCCAGCAAAATAGAGGACCGGGTCTGTTGCCAGATTTGCAGGAAGTCCCCATATGCAGAGTGAGCAGCAGGTACCTGAGATGAAGATAATACAGGAAGAGGAACTCTGGGATGTTGAATGTACACGATGTGAAACGGAGTGGCAGTGGTGGACTCACTTGTGTGGTTGTTGTAAGAAAACTCGGCCCATGGAAGAAGCTGTACCCAGTTATCGTGCTGTGAAGAGATGAAGTGGCGGAGATAATTTTCCATGATCTGGTTGATCCTCTCAACTTGCCCATTGGACTGGGGGTGATAGGCAGAGGAATAGTCCAAACTCACATCCAGGAGTTTACAGAGGGCTCTCCAGAACTTAGAGGTAAACTGAACCCCCCGGTCGGACACAATGTGAAGAGGCAAGCCATGCAAGCGAAAGATGTGCTGTATGAAGAGACTCGCCAGTCGAGTAGCAGAGGGTAGGCCGGTCAGCGGGATAAAATGTGCCATCTTAGAGAACCGGTCCACCACCACCCAGATGGTGTTGCATCCTGCTGAGAGAGGAAGGTCTGTGACGAAGTCCATGGCGATGTGCTGCCAGGGGGCACTGGGTACAGGCAGGGGTTGAAGCAGGCCGGCAGGCTTGGAGTGAGTCACTTTGTTAGAGGCACAGACCGTGCAAGCAGAGACAAAGTCCAGAACATCCTTAGGTAGCGTGGGCCACCAGAAGTGACGAGCGATCAGGTCTTGGGTTTTACGGACACCGGCGTGCCCAGCTAGTTTAGAACTGTGTCCCCAGCGGAGAATTCTTTTTCTGTCTGCCACCCGAACAAAAGTTCTCCCCGGAGGGATATTTCTAAGCTGCAGAGGATTGGCGGTGACAACGCAGGATGGGTCTATGATCGTCTGAAGGGACTCCACCGTGTCTTCCGTCTCAAATGATCTGGACAGGGCATCGGCCCTCACATTCTTGTCAGCGGGACGGTAGTGGAGCAGAAATTGGAAACGGGTGAAGAACAGTGACCACCTGGCTTGACGAGGATTCAGTCTTTGAGCGGACTGAAGGTAAGTAAGATTCTTGTGGTCGGTGAAGATCAGGATGGGGTGAGCAGCGCCCTCCAGAAGATGTCTCCACTCCTCCAGGGCCAATTTGATAGCCAGTAGCTCCCGATCTCCAATGGAGTAATTGCGCTCAGCAGAGGAAAACAGTTTTGAGTAGTAGCCACATGCAACTGCCTTTCCTTTGGAGCTCCTCTGGAACAGAAGTGCACCTGCACCAACAGAGGAAGTGTCCACTTCTAGTGAGAACTGCCGAGATACGTCAGGGTGATGGAGGATCGAAGCTGAAGTGAAGGCTTTCTTGAGGCTAATGAATGCGAACTCTGCCTCTGGAGTCCATACCTTGGCATTCACACCCTTCTTGGTAAGGGTAGAGATGGGGGCCGTCAGAGAAGAAAAGTTCGGAATAAACTGCCGATAGAAATTGGCGAAACCCAGGAACCGCTGTATGGCCCTTAGGCCTTGAGGACGTGGCCATTCCAGGACAGACTTTAACTTCTCAGGGTCCATCTTAAGGCCTTGATCCGAGATGACATAGCCCAGGAAGGGTAAAGACCTCTTTTCAAAGGTGCATTTCTCTAACTTGGCATACAAGCGATTCTCTCTTAGTCGCAGAAGAACTTGACGAACATGCCTCCGATGGGTCATCAGAACTGGGGAGAAAATTGGAATATCATCGAGATAAACTACAACACACATATAGAGGAGATCTCGGAAGATGTCATTAACGAACTCCTGAAATACTGCGGGAGCGTTACACAGTCCGAAGGGCATCACTAGGTATTCGTAGTGTCCATCGCGGGTGTTAAATGCCGTCTTCCATTCGTCACCCCGGCGAATCCGGATTAGATTATAGGCCCCCCGCAGATCTAGCTTGGAAAATTTTTTGGCTCCTCGTATGCCATCAAACAGCTCGGAAATGAGTGGCAACGGGTATTTGTTCTTGACCGTGATCTGATTGAGACCACGGTAGTCAATGCAGGGTCGGAGAGATCCATTTATCTTTTTAACGAAGAAGAAGCCTGCCCCGGCCGGGGAGGAAGATTTTCGAATAAAACCCCTCTCCAAGTTCTCCTTGATATAGGCTGACATCGATAAAGTCTCTGGCAAGGAGAGAGGATATACTCGTCCACAGGGAAGAGAAGCATTGGGAACCAGTTCGATGGGATAGTCATAATTCCGATGTGGAGGCAACGTCTCAGCCTCTCGTTTGCAAAAGACATCCGCAAAACTGGCATACTGAGAAGGTAGATCGGAGAGTGACTGAGGCAGAGGGGGCACAACAGGACAGACTTGTGACAGGCAATGACTATGGCATCTGGAACCCCATTGAAGAACTTCTCCAGAACTCCAGTCGAGTGTCGTGGGCGTGTAGACGGAGCCATAGCAGACCCAGCAGGATAGGATTGATAGCCTTGGGTAGTACCAGGAAGGTGATCTGTTCTGAGTGAAGAGCTCCGACCCGTAGTGTCAACGGCTCTGTGATGAGCATGATCGGGTCAGGCAACGGTAGACCATTCACAGAGGCAACTGCCAGGGGTCTCTCCAGACGGACTGTGGGTAGTTGAAACCGATCCACTAGATCCTGGTGGATAAAATTAGCAGCTGCTCCAGAGTCAAGATAGGCGGAGGAAGGATGTGATGTCTGTCCGGTGACGATGGCCACAGGTATCGATAATTTGGAAGAGGTTTTAACGTTTGGAGACGTTCCACCTAGAGTTGCCTCTCCGACCAACCCTAGGTACTGGAGTTTCCCGGTTTCTGTGGGCATTGGCGCACAAAATGACCCTTGAGGCCACAATACATACAAAGTCCAGAGGAGCGTCTGCGCTGCTTTTCCTGTTCAGATAACCGGACTCTGTCTACCTGCATGGGTTCCTCAGGTAGCGCACTAGGAGTGGACAATAGTGGTCTCTGGGCAGAGGGTGCTGGTCTGTGGGCCCGGCTCTCCTGACGAACCTCTTGAGAGCGCTCCCGGATTCTCATATCAATCCGGGTGGCTAACAGGATGAGGGCATCTAAGGTAGAAGGAAGGTCGTGGGCCACCAGTTCGTCCTTGATGTGAGAGGACAGTCCCTGCCAGAAGGTCGCCACCAGTGCCTCATTGTTCCATGCCAGCTCGGCTGCTAGGGTACGGAAGGAGATCGCATACTCCCCTACTGTGGAGCCTTCTTGCTTGAGGGTCAACAGAGTGGCTGCGGCAGAGGATGTTCGACCCGGCTCCTCGAACACGGCATGAAAGGACTGCAGGAACAAGGCTAGGTCCGAGGATACAGGTCCTTGTTGCTCCAAGATTGGGTTCGCCCATGCGAGGGCCTTGCCAGCGAGGAGGGAAATAATAAATGCCACTTTGGCCTCCTTGGAGGGGAAGAGATGAGGCCGTAGCCAAAAATGCACCGTGCATTGATTGAGAAATCCTCTACATGCTCTGGGATCACCGTCGTAGCAAGGAGGAAGAGGCAGAGGAACTTAGGATCCGGAACAAACAGGGGGAGCAACAGGCAGGGGCACGGCAACCGCTTCAGGAGGAAGAACCGGGGGTGGAACAGCGAGTAGATCCAGGCGGACCAGGATAGAATTCACCGCCTCAAGGAGTTGATCCTGACGTGTGCGTAGGTCATGCATCTCTGTCTGAATCTTCTGTACTGGGGTCTTGGGCTGGCCAGCGGGTTCCATGGCCTGAGCGTACTGTCACGGGCACAGGGTATGTGGACCCACTAGGCCGCTCCGCCGTAGCGGGAGGCAGCTGACCAGGTCACAGTCTATGAGGAAGTAAATGGCAGACAGTAATGATTGGGTACCTGAAATAGTCTGGGCGGTGGCTGTGGCTCCAGCACGGATGGAGGCAGGTGCGGCAAGTGGCGCCAGACGTGGCGGGCAGTATCCGATGAAGCGGTAGACACTTGACGTGGCAGATGACACTTGGCGTGGCAGAAGACACTTGACGTGGCAGAAGACATTTGACGTGGCAGATGGCACTTGACGTGGCAGATGGCACTTGATGTGGCAGATGGCACTTGACGTGGTAGAAGACACTTGATGTGGCAGATGGCACTTGGCGTGGCAGAAGACACTTGATGTGGCAGATGGCACTTGGCGTGGCAGAAGACACTTGACGTGGCAGATGGCACTTGACGTGAAAAATGACACTTGTCGTGGCAGATGACACTTGACATGGCGGAAGACACTTGAACGCTGGTAGGCACAGGAACAATACGGAATACAGAAACGGTAACAGGGCACAGGTAACAGCTGGAACAGGAGACACTAAGGGGCCATTTGCGAGACAGACTGGGAAAGACTAACAACGCTCAGGCAAGGATTAGAAGGCCAGGGGCCTTCTTATAGACCAGGAAATCGTGGCAGTTGATAGTGATGACGATTTCCTAATTGTGCGCGCTGGCGCTTTAAGGCCGGGCGCGAGCGTGCGCGTGCACCCTACAGGACCCAGCCGAACGGAGCGGAAGTGAGCGCTGGCATCTCCTAGGAGGGAGACGGAGGCCAGCGCTCACAGATCCATGGCTGCGGGCGTCGGGAGGTGAGTAAACCCGGCGGCCTGCGGCCATGGGTGCTACATGGGCCTCATTCCAGTTTCACTATGGGCCTCATGGTTCCTTGTTACACCCCAGATCATGTTTGTGTGTTGTTTGTATTGATGAGGTGGACAACTAATTTTAGTTACGTGACATCAGGAATCAGCCATCACTTGGCTTTACATTGATGCCACAAGCTGCCACCATCATAAATCATTTTGAAGTTAAGTTCTGGTCACCCAGTCACCCACACAAGCCTACATAGACTTTTCTTTCTTCCTTCCTTATTTTCTTCTTCTATGCTCTTTGCAAGTATGTCAGTTTTGTATATGCTTCTCTCAGTCACCTCCCTATACCTTCTATATTTACTGGTAATTACCACACAAGAAAAATAACCTACTACACTGAGGAACACCCACATGACAGCCCATCATTCATATTCGGAGCTAGCAATACAAACCTCTCCTCTGTGTTTTTGTTCATTTCAATGCAAGGCTGTCATGTCCATGGCTGCGGGCCGTCAGGTTCACTCACCTCCTGACGACCGCATCCATGGGTCGGCGAGCGCTGGCCCCAGTCACCTCCTCAGGAGACGCCAGCGCACACTTCCACTCACCTCGGCCGGGTCCCATAGGGTGCGCGCGCACGCTCGTGCCCGCTCTTGAAGGGACTCTAGTGCTAAATTAGCCCATGAGCCCCATGGACTATAAGTAGGGTCCAGCGCCTTCCTGCAGTGCCTGAGCGTTGTTTGTCGTATCCTAGTTTGTCTAAGCAAATGGTCGTCCAGTGATTTCCAGTTCCCAGTTTATCCCGTATCCTGTATCCTGTGCGATCCTGGTCAAGTGCCATGCTGTGCTGTAGTCGTGCTGTACTGTATTGCACACCTGTCCTGCTACTCCATGCCTGACGTCTACCCGCTGCCTAGTCCCAGCCGAGCCTGTCTTGCTACTGTCCGAGCTGACACAGGTACCCTATACGAACTATAGACTTTGACCTGCGCCCGCCTGGCCAGCTGCCATACCGCCAAGGTGGTACGGCCCCGTTGGTCCACGAACCCTACGTGACAAAGGCACCTCGTAGAAAAGATAGCTATAATAATATAGTAAGGACGTGCAATTGTTATTTTTTCTTTTTTTTGGTCTACTACATTGCAGTATATCTGAAATTACAGTATAGATATGTTGTATTCTCCTACATGGGGGACACCCTTTTGGGGCTTACATTAAACCATGTGTTATTAAAGTCTATTTTTCCATTCTGAGAGATGTAGGACCACTTTAATATTGCACGTGGTCATGTCTCCTTAAAATGAATATTGTCTCTTGCATTGAAAACATTTCTTAGATACATTGGGGGTTATTAAAGAAAAGAAAAAATGGAGTAGCTGCCTATAACAAACTATCAGATTGCTTCTTGAATTTTCAAAGGGGCCTCTAAAAAATGAGAGCTGGTTCCTATGAGTAACTCCTTCATGCATTATTTGCACCAGTTTTAATAAATCTCCTGCATAATGTTTTAAAGGAACACTCCAGGTAAAACGAATACAATGTATAGTGCCTAGTGCAGAGCCTGGGGGCGGAGCATGACACAGGGATTTAAAAAAACAACCAATAGAGAAGTCGAGCACTGCTCCTTCAGGCCCTGCACTAGGCATAACACCAGGGGCGTAACTAGGAAAGACTGGGCCCCATAGCAAACTTTTGACTGGGGCCTCCCCTCCGCTGGGTATCACACAAACCCCCCCCCATGTAGATAGTGCCTCCCTATAGATTCCACCACACAGCGCCCCCCTATAGATAGCACCATAGACAGCCCCCTGTAGATAACGTTTTACAGCCCCAATCCCCGCTGTAGATCGCGCCATACAGCCCCCCTGTAGATAACGCCATTCAGCCCCCTGTAGATAACGCCATGCAGACCCCCTGTAGATAACACCATACAGACCCCCCCTGTAGATAACGCCATACAGACACCCCCCCTGTAGATAACGCCATACAGACCCCCCCCCCCCCCCCCCCAAAAAAAAAAAACTGGCCTATAGTTTGTCCTACAAAAGAGATGTATCCCCTATACACAGGATAGGGGATACTTGTGTGATGGCTGGCAGCGATAGGGAGAACGGGGGACCGAAAGTCCCCCGAAGTTCTCCATGACTATCCTCGGACTTCCGGAGTCTGCGCAGTTCAATAAAAATGAAAGCTGCGCTGGTCACGCATGCGCACAAGCGTGACCAGTGCACTATTAATTTCTATGGAGCTGCCGACAGACACCGGAAGTCCGAGGTTTGTCATGGAGAACTTCGGGGGACTTTCGGTCCCCCGTTCTCCTTATCGCTGGGCGTCCCAGCGATCCCACATGTATCCCCTATCCTGTGGATAGGGGATGCATGTCTTTTGTAGGAACAACCCCTTCAGTGGCGTCGCGCTGTAGCAGCCATAGCGGCTGCTAGCGGAGCCTCCGGCCGTGGTGGGGGTCGTGCCGGCGGGTGGCACGGGCCCCCTCATGCTGCGGGCCCCGTAGCAGCCGCTACGGCTGCTATAGCGGTAGTTACGCCACTGCATAACACCGTATCAGTCTTCTTTAAGGCCTAATTCACACAAGTGCATTTTACGTCCGTGTTACGGACGTTAAAACTATGGCCGTCACGCGGACCTATGTAATTCAATGGGGCTATTGAGACATGCCTTGTTTTTCACATAGCGTGTGTCCGCTGCATGAAACTTACTGCGGGTCCTATTTTTGGGTGTTTTTGCGCACCATGCAGCCCATTAGAGTCAATGGGTGCGTGAAAACAATGGACAGCACACGGACGTCATCCGTGTGCTGTCCGTGATTCACGCACCAGTTGCTTAAGAAATTATGAGGAAAAAAAGCAAACACCTCATTCAGTTGTTTTTTGCACACGTAAAAATGCATGACATGTGGATGACACATGCGCGTAAAAAACACAGACGCGCACCGTATACAGATGCCACACGGAACTGCAATGCTGCGTTTTTTACTCGTGCAAAACTGACACATTCGTGTAAATTTAGCCTTACAGAGTTTTTCTTTGATAGTTGAACAAGGTAAATCGCTTCAAGAAAGTTTTTAGAATTAATTATAATTGTGCTAAAATTTTGATGTTCAAAGGGTAACTAAAAGTTGAACAAACTTCTGACATCTCATAGTGACGTGTCAGGTTTTGATCGCTGGGGGTCAGAGTACTGCGACCGCCACCAATCGCTAAAATGAAGCGTCAGAAGTGTTTGTGTGAGCGCTGAGCCACCTGCTTTCTGTTTGTCTTTTCTCGGAAAGCCGAGCAGTTGGTGTACGGACTCAATAGAAAGTCTGTAAGCCCCTACACCGCTACATTGGCATTCCGAGAAAAGACGAACAGAAGCGAAGCATCTCAGCGCTCAGACGAGCGCTTCTGCTGCTCCGTTTTAGCGATTGGTGGGGGTCTCAGTGCTCGGACCCCCACCAATCAAAACTTCTGACATGTCACTATGACATGTCAGAAGTTTGTTAAACGCTTAGTTAGACTTTAATTGTTCTATCTGGAACCAGATTGTTAAAGCTAATGCTCCTCCAGGCAATGTAAAAATGTCCCTCGACTACAAAGATTTTCATTACTATCCGCAACAAAAAGCAGGTAGAGTAGTGACACCTTACATATAGTAATAATAATGAATGAAAGGCTGTTATTTAGGGAAATAAAAGATACACTTTATCTCCTGGGGTTTCCGGGATGAAAACAAATTGACATGTGAAGTGGGACAAAGTACAACTGTCAAGTAGAAAAGACTGTTCTTCATTGAAGATAGACAATGAGCGTATGACGCTACCTCACTCCTACCATTCCTGATACATCTAAATTTCCCTGCACAGCAGGTAGGTTTATCACTTATAATGGATTTGTTGGCTGCTAATTTATGTTGGACTAGATATAAGAGACATCCTAAAATAAACACGTACAACACAATATGTTGTACGCGTATGAATACTGCCGAAAGATGCAAAGTATATGACGAGTGAGTTCAGTGAGGATTCATGGAGTTTCAATCGGGGATATAACATCTGACTTTAATTGGAACATCTAAGAGTTGGAAGAATCATGTAACAGCTCAGAAGGCTACAAAAGCAATAATCGGAAGTCCACCAAGATATAAAGTATTGACTTTGGGTTGGATGAAGGAACAATTGAGGCTGGTTGAAATATTTCTTGGCAAAGCTCCTTTTCGTCTTCATTTTTATGACCCCAATCAGGACCGGGCATCCTCTCTTGGAGGCCAAGGCAAAAGGTTTTAGAATGTGGCCCATCATTGTTGGTCCATGACGTTCAGCATGATATCACTCAGATGAACAATCATTCATTTAATTGCTACGTGTCCCCCCACAATCCTGAGGGTTCTCACATATTCTCCATTTCCTTTCATCCTTATCCCCTTCACACATGTATAGTTCTCAACACTAGGCCGACTGGCCAACAACATATCGCTGGCAGGCTAGGCTTGCTTCTGCAGCTTTTCCCCTGACTCCATCCCTCACCTCTATTATATATGTTTAATATATATATATATAATATATATATATATTCTTTTATATTATTATATATGTATATACTACCGTTCAAAAGTTTGGGATCACCCAGACAATTTTGTGTTTTCCATGAAAACTCACACTTATATTTATCAAATGAGTTGCAAAATGACTAGAAAATATAGTCAAGACATTGACAAGGTTAGAAATAATGATTTTTATTTGAAATAATAATTTTCTCCCTCAAACTTTGCTTTCGTCAAAGAATGCTCCATTTGCAGCAATTACAGCATTGCAGACCTTTGGCATTCTAGCTGTTAATTTGCTGAGGTAATCGGGAGAAATTTCACCCCATGCTTCCAGAAGCCCCTCCCACAAGTTGGATTGGCTTGATGGGCACTTCTTGCGTACCATACGGTCAAGCTGCTCCCACAACAGCTCTATGGGGTTGAGATCTGGTGACTGCGCTGGCCACTCCATTACAGATAGAATACCAGCTGCCTGCTTCTTCCCTAAATAGTTCTTACATAATTTGGAGTTGTTGTTTGGGTCATTGTCCTGTTGTAGGATGAAATTGGCTCCAATCAAGCGCTGTCCACAGGGTATGGCATGGTGTTGCAAAATGGAGGGATAGCCTTCCTTATTCAAAATCCCTTTTACCTTGTACAAATCTCCCACTTTACCAGCACCAAAGCAACCCCAGACCACCACATTACCTCCACCATGCTTGACAGATGGCGTCAGGCACTCTTCCAGCATCTTTTCAGTTGTTCTGCGTCTCACAAATGTTCTTCTGTGTGATCCAAACACCTCAAACTTCGATTCGTCTGTCCATAACACTTTTTTCCAATCTTCTTCTGTCCAATGTCTGTGTGCTTTTGCCCATATTAATCTTTTCCTTTTATTAGCCAGTCTCAGATATGGCTTTTTCTTTGCCACTCTGCCACTCTGCCCTGAAGGCCAGCATCCCGGAGTCGCCTTTTCACAGTAGACGTTGACACTGGCATTTTGCGGGTACTATTTAATGAAGCTGCCAGTTGAGGACCTGCGAAGCGTCTCGTCTATTTCTCAAACTAGAGACTCTAATGTACTTGTCTTGTTGCTCAGTTGTGCAGCGGGGCCTCCCACTTCTCTTTCTACTCTGGTTAGAGCCTGTGTGTGCTGTCCTCTGAAGGGAGTAGTACACACCGTTGTAGGAAATCTTCAGTTTCTTGGCCATTTCTCGCATGGAATAGCCTTCATTTCTAAGAACAAGAATAAATGAAAAGAAAAAAGACACGGCGCCACCTTGTGCAGATCAATTGGTAAAGGTGAGACAGTACGGCAAGAAAAGTGCTCACCTGGAAACGGAGTTTTTAAGGCATGTAAATATAAGCCACAGTGCTGCTGCCAGATCCGAGTCGGTCACCAGAAGGGACCGCTTGAGTATAGACAATTGCAGGAGAAAAAATGTGGATCATTCCAGGGGCGCTGCTGTGTGGTGGGAATAATGGGAGCGATATCCAGAGGTATTGATAGGTTCAGTTTAATTGAATGAGTGGCTACGCGTTTCAACGACGGACAGTCGTCTTCCTCAGGCCATGTACACATTACAAACAACATAGCTTATATAGCGTCTAAGTTCAATTTACCATGAGTCAAAAAAAACGCCAAATCTGTAAAAGGTCAAGGTGCGATCGTGACGTCACACCCGGTTTTTTTCACATTCATAGCGCAAAGCAACAAGTACATTTTAAAATTAGTATACAATCTAAAAGGTTAAATATAAAAGAGCAATTTAAACAGACGAAGGGGCAAGAGTGAAAAACAGCGATAATACATACATAAATACATTGTTAAGTAAAATATTCACCAAAGTCTCATGTCATTAATATACGGATATAAAAACATACATTAGTCGGTTAACGTGGTATGGTAAGACCAATGGGATAAGTATATGAAATAGTAAAAGTTGATTTGACATAGGACTACAGTAGGAATCTATGTGTTGCTGGATTACAAAGCGAGAAGCCGGGACGCGGTTTCGTTGCCAAGGCAACCGAGCAAAGAGCGAAGCGACGGAACCAATGAAGTGATCAATCTTTTGAAGTTACAAGGATAGAATATATATTCCTTCTATAGAACTACATACTAGAGCTTAAAATACACTACGTATTTCTACTTAAAAAAGAACTACTTAAAATAGAACTGTTCATTTTTAAGAGCTCTGTAAGTTCCGATCTATCCTTGTAACTTCAAAAGATTGATTAAGACTAATACAGTATTTATGCACATTTCTCTAATCTTACAATGTATATTTTAACCTTTTTAAGCCTCAATATCTTACCTGTAGCAAGCACGGATCACTTCATTGGTTCCGTCGCTTCGCTCTTTGCTCGGTTGCCTTGGCAACGAAACCGCGTCCCGGCTTCTCGCTTTGTAATCCAGCAACACATAGATTCCTACTGTAGTCCTATGTCAAATCAACTTTTACTATTTCATATACTTATCCCATTGGTCTTACCATACCACGTTAACCGACTAATGTATGTTTTTATATCCGTATATTAATGACATGAGACTTTGGTGAATATTTTACTTAACAATGTATTTATGTATGTATTATCGCTGTTTTTCACTCTTGCCCCTTCGTCTGTTTAAATTGCTCTTTTATATTTAACCTTTTAGATTGTATACTAATTTTAAAATGTACTTGTTGCTTTGCGCTATGAATGTGAAAAAAACCGGGTGTGACGTCACGATCGCACCTTGACCTTTTACAGATTTGGCGGTTTTTTTGACTCATGGTAAATTGAACTTAGACGCTATATAAGCTATGTTGTTTGTAATGTGTACATGGCCTGAGGAAGACGACTGTCCGTCGTTGAAACGCGTAGCCACTCATTCAATTAAACTGAACCTATCAATACCTCTGGATATCGCTCCCATTATTCCCACCACACAGCAGCGCCCCTGGAATGATCCACATTTTTTCTCCTGCAATTGTCTAAGAACAAGAATAGACTGTTGAGTTTCACATGAAAGCTCTCTTTTTCTAGCCATTTTGAGAGTTTAATCGAACCCACAAATGTAATGCTCCAGATTCTCAACTAGCTCAAACGAAGGTCAGTTTTGTAGCTCCTCTAAACAGCAAAACTGTTTACAGCGGTGCTAATATAATTGCACAAGGGTTTTCAAGTGTTTTCTAATCATCCATTAGCCTTCTAACACAGTTAGCAAACACAATGTACCATTAGAACACTGGAGTGATGGTTGCTGGAAATGGGCCTCTATACACCTATGTAAATATTGCATTAAAAACCAGATGTTTGCAGCTAGAATCGTCATTTAGCACATTAACACTGTATAGAGTGTATTTCTGATTAATTTAATGTTATCTTCATTGGAAAAACTGTGCTTTTCTTTCAAAAATAAGGAAATTTCTAAGTACAGTAGTGTATACACGGCAGGCCGATTTCTCACTTCCTTGACTTAAAGGGGTTGTCCAGGATTAGACAAACATGGCAGCTTTCTTTCAGAAATAGCGCCACAACTGTTCATGGGTTCTGTCTGGAATTGAAGCTTATTTGTATCAAAGTGAATTAGGCTGGTCTGCAATACCAGACACAACCTATGGACGGGTGTGGCGCTGTTTCTGGAAGAAAACAGCCATGTTTGTCTAATCTTGTATAATCTCTTTAACTGCTACTCGCTAAAGGTAAGCGCTAATTGGTAATAATGGGCACCTTTCACAAAGCTAAAGTCTATTCTTCTGTAATAGGCCCCATTCCCTTACCAATGTACCAAAGGGAAACACTCATTGGACCCCTATAGCTACAGAATGTATAGCAGCTCAGACACAGTTTCCTATTGGTTGTACAAAGAAACTTAAATGCAGAGCACTGTGCCCCTCTGTTAACCCCTTCCCTCTTTAGCCACTTTTGACCTTCCTGACAGAGCCTCATTTTTCAAATCTGACATGTGTCACTTTATGTGGTAATAACTCCGGAATGCTTTCACCTATCCAAGCGATTCTGAGATTGTTTTCTCGTGACACATTGGACTTTATGTTACTGGCAAAATTTGCTCGATATGTTCAGTATTTAATTGTGAAAAACACCAAAATTTAGCGAAAAATTGCAAAAATTAGCATTTTTCTCAATTTAAATGTATCTGCTTGTAAGACAGGCAGTTATAATACACAAAATTGTTGCTAATTAACATCCCCCATATGTCTACTTTAGATTGGCATCGTTTTTTGAACATCCTTTTATTTTTCTATGACCTCACAAGGCTTAGAACTTTAGCAGCAATTTCTCACATTTTCAAGAAAATTTCAAAAGGCTATTTTTACAGGGGCCAGTTCAGTTGTGAAGTGGTTTTGAGGGCCTTATATATTAGAAACCCCAAAAAAGTCACCCCATTTTAAAAACTTCACCCCTCAAAGTATTCAAAACAGCATTTAGAAAATGTCTTAACCCTTTAAACATTTCACAGGAATTAAAGCAAAGTAGAGGTGAAATTTACAAATTTCATATTTTTCTGCAGAAATACATTTTTAATACAATTTTTTTTATAACACAGAAGGTTTTACCAGAGAAATGCAACTCAATATTTGTTGCCCAGTTTTTGCAGTTTTAGGAAATATCCCACATGTGGCCGTAGCGTGCTACTGGACTGAAACACCGGCCTCAGAAGCAAAGGAGCACCTAGTGGATTTTGGGGCCTTATTTTTGTTAGAATATATTTTAGGCACCATGTCAGGTTTGAAGGGCTCTTGCGGTGCCAAAACAGTCAAAATCCCCCAAAAGTGACCCCATCTGGGAAACTAGACACCTCAAGGAAATTATCTAGGGGTGTAGTGAGCATTTTCACCGCACAGGTTTTTTACAGAAATTATTGGAAGTAGGCCGTGAAAATTAAAATCAACATTTCTTCAAAGAAAATGTAGGTTTAGCGATTTTTTTTCTCATTTCCACAAGGACTAAAGGAGAAAAAGCACCGCAAAATTTGTAAAGCAATTTCTCCCGAGTAAAACAATACCTCACATGTGGTAATAAACGGTTGTTTGGAGACACGGCGTGGCTGAGAAGGGAAAGAGCGCCATTTGGCTTTTGGAGTTCACATTTAGCAGGAATGGTTTGCGGAGGCCATGTCACATTTACAAAGCCCCTGAGGGGACAAAACAGTGAAAACCCCAAACAAGTGACCCCATTTTGGAAACTATACCCCTTGAGGAAATTATCTAGGGGTATAGTGAGCATTTTGACCCCACAGGTTTTTTGCAGAAATTTTTGCAAGTAGGCTGTGAAAATGAAAATCTACATTTTTTCAAATAAAATGTAGGTTTAGCTAATTTTTTTTCATTTCCACAAGGACTAAAGGAGAAAAATCACCATAAAATTTGTAAAGAAATTTCTCCCGAGTAAAACAGTACCCCACATGTGGTAATAAACGGCTGTTTGGACACACGGCGAGGCTGAGAAGGGAAAGAGCGCCATTTGGCTTTTGGAACTCAAATTTAGCAGGAATGGTTTGCGGAGGCCATGTTACATTTACAAAGCCCCTGAGGGGACAAAACAGTGGAAACCCCCCACAAGTGACCCCATTTTGGAAACAACACCCATTGAGGAAATTATCTAGTGGTATAGTGAGCGATTTGACACCACAGTTTTTTTGCAGAAATTATTGGAAGTAGGCCCTGAAAATAATAATCTACATTTTTTCAAAGAAAATGTAGGTTTAGCTAATTTTTTCTCATTTCCAGAAGGACTAAAGGAGAAAAAGCACCACAAAATTTGTAAAGCAATTTCTCCCGAGTAAAACAATACCCCACATGTGGTAATAAACGGCTGTTTGGACACACGGCAGGGCTTAGAAGGGAAAGAGCACTATTTGACTTTTTGAGATCACATTTAGCAGGAATGATTTGCGGAGGCCAGGTCACATTTGCAAAGCCCCTGAGGGGACAAAACAATGAAAACGCCCAAAAAGGGACTCCATTTAGGAAACTACACCTCTTGAAGAATGCATCTAGGGGTGTAGTGAGCATTTTGACCCCACAGATGTTTCATAGAATTTATTAGAATTAGGCAGTGAAAATAAAAACAGTCCTTTTTCTTCAATAAGACGTAGCTTTAGCGCAAATTTTTTCATTTTCTCAACAAATAAAGGAAAAAAAGAACCCAACATTTGTAAAGCTATTTCTCCCGAGTACGGCAATACCCCATATGTGGTCATAAACTGCTGTTTGGGCAAACGGCAGGGCTCAGAAGGGAAGGACCGCCATTTGGAGTGCAGATGTTGCTGGATTGGTTTCTGGGCACCTGTGGGCCCAAAACAGTGGAAACCCCCCAGAAGTGACCCCATTTTGTAAACTACACCCCTCAATGCATTTACCAAGGGGTGTAGTAAGCATTTTAACCCTGCAGGTGTTTTGTAGAAATTAGTGTGCGCTCAATGTTGCAGAGTGAAAATGGGATTTTTTTCCATAGATATGCCAATATGTGGTGCCCGGCTTGTGCCACCATAACAAGACAGCTCTCTAATTATTATGCGGTGTTTCCCGGTTTTAGAAACACCCTACATGTGGCCCTAATCTTTTGTCTGGACATATGACAGGGCTCAGAAGTGAAGAGTACCATGCGGAGTGGAGGCCTAATTTGGCGATTTACAAAGTATTGGTTCACAACTGCAGAGGCTCAGATGTGAAATAATAAAAAGAAACCCCTGATAAGTGACCCCATTATGGAACTGCACCCCTCAAGGCATTTATTAAGGGGTGTAGTGAGCATTTTCACCCCACAGGTCTTTTCCATAAATGAATGCGCTGCGGATGGTGCAAATTAAAAATTTATATTTTTCCCTAGATATGCCATTCAGTGGCAAATATGTCATGCCCAGCTTATGACGCTGGAGACACACACCACAAAAATTGTTAAAAGGGTTCTCACGGGTATGACGGTGCCATATATGTTGAAGGAAACTGCTGTTTGGGCACGCTGTAGGGTTCAGAGCCGAGGGAGCACCATTTGGCTTTTGGAGAGCGGATTTTGCTTGGTACTATATTTGTTTGAGTATTGCTGGTGTTTTATAATGTGGGGGTACATGTAAGCGGGGCGGAGTATATAAGGGGCATAGTCAGGTGGTATAAAAAAATAAAAATAATCCATAGATGTGTGTTACGCTGTGAAGCAATCCTTTCTGCACAGGCCGGTGTCGCACTGATAAATGGTGTCATTTCTTATCCCCCTTTTGGTCCACACTCCGCGCCTTTGTAGTTTGGGGAATTTTGCTGGGAAAGTATTATCCTGGTATAATACGGGCACCGTCGCTTCCATCGGATATGATTGGGCCCTCCCTTCCTGGTTCCCTAATTTTAGGTCCTTGATAAATCGCCTCTTGAAACAGAAGAAATGTTCTCCTCGGGCACAACTGCATATTTTTTTATTTCCTGACTTATTGGAGCCATAACTAATTTTATTTTTCATAGACGTAGCGGTATGAGGGCTGGTTTGTTGCGGGACGAGCTGTAGTTATTATTGGTACCATTTTGGGGTACATGTGACTTTTTGATCACCTTTTATCCTATTTTTTGGGATGCCAGGTAAACCAAAAAACGCAATTCTGGCACAGCTTTTTTTGGTTTTTTTTTATACAGAGTTCACCACGCATTATCAACTACATGTTACCTTTATTCTGCGGGTCAGTACGATTCCGGCGATACCTCATTTATAGAACTTTTTTATGTTTTACAACTTTTTGCACAATAAAATTACTTTTGTAAAAAGAATGTATTTTTTCTGTCGCCAAGTTGTGAGAACCATAACGTTTTAATTTTTTTGTCGACGGAGTTGTATGAGGGCTTGTTTTTTGCGGGACGAGCTATAGTTTTTATAGGTACCATTTTTGGATACGTGCGACTTTTTGATCACTTTTTATTGTAATATTTGTAGGGCAAAGTGACTAAAAAACAGAAACTCTGGTAACGTTTTTTACGGGTTTTTTTTACGCTGTTCACCGCGTGCAATAAATAATATAATATTTTGATACCTCCGGTCGTTACGGTCGTGGCGATACCAAATACATATGGTTTATTATTATTTTTCAATAATAAAGGACTTGATAAGAGTAAAAGGGGGATTGTGTGTTATTTGATTACTTGAAACTTTTATTGTTTTCAAACTTTTATTTTTTGCACTTTTTTTTACACTTTTTTATACTTTTTTTACACTTTTTCTCAAGTCCCACTAGGGGACTTGAAGGTCCAACGGTCAGATTTTTTTTTTTCTAATACATTGCACTACCTATGTAGTGCAATGTATTAGATCTGTCAGTCATTCACTGACAGCAAGCCGTTTAGGCTTCGCCTCCCGGCGGGGCCTAAATCGGCTTCCGTAATGGCAGAGCAGGAGACCATTGTGTCTCCTGTTGCCATAACAGCAGTCGCCAGTCCCGATTGCCTGTCAGGGCTGGCGATCTGCTTGTAACCGCTACGATGCAGCAATCGCTTTCGATTGCTGCATCGAAGGGGTTAATGGCAGGGATCGGAGCTAGCTCCGGTTCCTGCCGTTACAGGTGGATGTCAGCTGTACAGTACAGCTGACTTCCACCGCTGATGACGTCGGATCAGCTCCTGACCCGGCGCCATCTTGCCGGCAGCTACGGAAGCCGATCAGGCTCCGCCGCCGGGCGGATCTTGACCGGCTTCGGTGCTAGGCAGACCGGGAGGCCAGTATTAGGCCTCCGGTTGCCATTGCAGCCACCGGAACCCCGGCAATTTCATTACTGGGGTTCCGATGAGCTGCAAACACCTTAAGTGCAGCGATCGCGTTTGAGCGCTGCACTTAAGGGGTTAATGGCGGGGATCGAAGCTAATTTCGGTCCCCGCCGTTACAGTCGGATGTCAGCTGTAAGATACAGCTGAGATCCGGTGATGATGGGACCGGCTCAGCTTCTGAGCCGGTGCCAAACGTTTGACGTACATGTACGGCAAGATGCGGGAAGTCAGTACTTTCCATGACGTACATGTACGTCAAATGTCGGGAAGGGGTTAATGGTGCCCAAAACAAACCACCTACTTCATCTACCCCTAGTCCGGACCCTGACCCAATAATCCAACAAAGAAGATTTACAATAGTCCTTATTACAGGAAACCTCCAATTTGGGATTCAGTGACCTTGATAATATCGGGGTAATGTTAATGACCCAGAATTCACCTTGTCCCTGTGGTCTCTCCCAGACAGTTTTGCACATTACTCATTGTCATAGAGTAATTCCTTTCCAGCATCGGAACCCTTTTGGCAAAGATATTTCTAATCCTAATCACTTCAAGAATAGTAAAAAATAAAATGGTTCTGTCATTTATGACAACTCCACCAGTCTCTGAAGCAACAAAACATCTCTACGCCATCACACTGCCACCACCACTATGTTTAATTGCTGGTATGATGTTCTTATTGTGGAATGCTATATGGTTCGTTAGATAGATAGATAGATAGATAGATAGATAGATAGATAGATAGATAGATAGATAGATAGATAGATAGATAGATAGATAGATAGATAGATAGATAGATAGATAGATAGATAGATAGATAGATAGATAGATATTAAATACATATTAGATAGATATTAAATAGATACATAGATACTGTATATATGAGATAGATAGATATTAAATACAGATGAGAAGGGTAGATATTAGATAGATATAGAATTAATAGATAGATATATATGGAAAAGATAAAATTATAGATCCTCTGTCGTTTACACTAGAAAACTTGGTGCGACTGCCGTGAAAAGTCCCACCATGTATGGCCGTCATGGTGCACACTACTTCAGCTGGACTTTGAAGTAGACACTTTTTCACGTTGCTGGGATGTTTCTCTAGAACTATCTCACCCGGTATTTTATTCTCAGCATTGTGATTTCTGGTGTTGTTCTCTCTGTATTTACAATGTGAAGTGTTGTTGTTTTGATGCTTTCTAGCACCTGCTTGCATTGTTACCGACACTTGTTTGCCATCTGTTCAACAAACCTAAAGGGCAAAGTTAGTTATTTTTGAAGAATAAATGGGAAGAATTTGTCTCAGAATAGGGAAGTTATCATTTCCGTTCTGCTTGACAAGGAAAGGATGACTTTTTTTTTCTTTAACCTTTGATTAACATTTATGTTTTATTGTAGTTAGCAAATGTAAACCCTAAAATATTTGTAATATGTCTTCATTACCTCAGCTGCTTCACTTCTCTTTCAGTGTCTTGTTTATCAGCGCAATGTGGGAAAAAATGTTACTACCTGGAAACCATCAAAACGCTGCTGTTGACTAATCTGTTATTCTTAATATGTGTATTGTATGTATATAATAATAATACTTATATAGTATTTTGGGTGCATAATATCATCCTGCTGTGAATTAAGTGTGGGTCTTAATGAGCCATTAAAGGCTATGTACACCTTTTTTAAATCCTTTTTTAGATCCAAAATATGGGAACACCAATTAGACATTTATGGCATAATTATGCCATAAAGCTTTGTTGTGAGGATACACTCTTAATAGTCACATGAAAATGGGGAAAAGCCTCCTGAGAGTGACATGTTTTGTTACATAGTTGGGGCATCTTATTGCTTTTTATTTGTTTTACTTTTATGCATTTTATATATTTTTCTTGAATTGAGTAGCAGGGGGTTTGAACTCCGGAACAGGAGGGATCATGTAGTAGAATAGAATATGAGGAGCCACACTTAACAGGCGGATCAGAAAGGAAAGAGACAAGTACAGGCTGCTTTGGTTGCCATTTGTTACACTATATGTAGGTATAAGCTATCGGTCTTCAATTGACAGCGGGTTGTCTTCTCTAATGCTTTGTGACAAACTGTAAGGCTGGGTTCACACGACCTATTTTCAGACGTAATGGAGGCGTTTTACGCCTCGAATTACGTCTGAAAAAACGGCTCCAATACGTCGGCAAACATCTGCCCATTACTTTCAATGGGCTTTACGATTTGTACTGCGCCGACGACCTGTCATTTTACGCGTCACAGTCAAAAGACGGCTCGTAAAATTACAGCCTCGTCAAAAGAAGTGCAGGACACTTCTTGGGACGTTTTTGGAGCCGTTTTCTCATAGACTCCAATGAAAACAGCTCCAAAAACGGCCTTTAAAAACGCCGCGAAAACGCAGCGAAAACGTGAGTGGCTCAAAAAACGTCTGAAAATCAGGGGCTGTTTTCCCTTGAAAACAGCTCCGTATTTTCAGACGTTTTTGGTTAAGCGTGTGAACATACCCTAACCGTGTGAGCAGGACTAGGTCAGGACAGGCTTTTAGTCTCTGAACTCTGAACAAGAGTGTTTTAATTTACTGACAGCAACAAGAGATATTGACAATGGTGAGGAGATGATACCCACTGGTCGCTCCACCAAATGTATTACACCTTTATTAAAGTTTATGTCCATGTCCACCATCTGTTTTCTGTTCATAAATTTGAACATCATATATAATGATATAATTATGGCTGCATGCAGCCACCACCAGGGGGAGCTAACTGCATATGAATGTATACAGCTATTATTGAGCTCAATGTGATCTGTATAAATATGAGCTCCCCCTAGTGACAACAGGTTGTAGACAGTGTCATGGCAAGAAGGGGAAAGCAGTTCAGTGTCCGACCCCCTCCCATCACAGGCTCTATCGCAGTCACCTGCCCTGTTTTGCATGGAAGGTATGCCGCCGATATGCTGTCCATTCACTGCGATTTTCTGAGATCTTAGTCGGGACTACATTTAATCGCAAACTTTTTGAACATCTACTGCCAAGGCCATTTGGCTCGGTAATGGACATGAATGTAAATAAACCCTATAGGCAACTTGTCAGCTTGCCAGAGGCATTACTTGAAGCTCCCTGGCCCCATGAAAAATCTAACTGGACCCCCACTCACCATGTGTCATTCATAATACTAGTGTCTGCTGATGGAGCAGAGGGGCCTCAGAGCCCCACTGGGCAACAAGGCTCAGGCAGGACAGCTACCTCTGCAGCCTCTATAGCTACTGTGTGCACCTTTTGTCAGCCAATCAGGGTTTCTTTGAGTTTTGTACTCGTCCTGGACACGGCTGGAGACGTGCAATAAATGTTTGTGGCTCGGCAGTGTAAAATTGATTTGAAGAGTAAATCATTCAAGTAATGAACTGTTTCCCCAATATAATTTATACATTTGTTTGGTATGTTAATACCAGAGCGGAGCCGAGCCGTATTTTTATTCAGAAAAAGATGAATATCTGAGACCGTAGCTCGATTCGTATAAATAATGAAGTTTCAAGCCCCTCTCCTTTCTTAACAGATTCTTTTAATCAGTGCTGTTCAGTGGTTTATATGCATAATACTCCCATTCAGAGCCGCAGTTAAAGGGGAACACATCTCAGTGCAGTGTGCGGGAAAGAAGGAAATTAGCAATATATTAATTTAGTATGCAAAGAATATTGAAACATGATGTTCTCCACTCTTCTGTTGTGTTGGTTTTAGTTTTTTAAAGCAGTATTCTAGATTTTATAAATCGGATTAGTATGATAGGGGCGCAATGACTATATTGGTATTTGGGTTGCACCCCAGACCCACAGCCCCTCAGTCAAAATGCATCATGTTCGTTGTTACCCTGCTTTTCTTCCCAGGGCAGGAGTTCCGGAGAAAGTCATGTTGCTGTATAACATATGCATTATCTGTAGTTTATAGTTTGTGATTTTGTTTCTCCGACAATAGCAGCTACTGTATCCCTAAATTGGGTGCTAGGAGAAACGGCCTGGGGCCATGTTCTAGATATTACCACACCATGACAATGGTGAAGATGTGACGGCTCTTCCCACCTAGCTGAGTTTAGTACAAAAGCTAAGGCCTATTGTACACTCGAGGTGTTCTTGAAGTGCCAAAGTAATGCATCAGTGCCAATGGGCATGTGAGGGCCCTGAAAGCGAGTGAGGGTCCATGGAGATCAACAGGTGACGGGCAGGAGTCCGCTGTGTTGCTGTGGTCAGGTAAAAGTGGCAGTAGCCTCCCCACGAGAGATAGCATTTGGATTTTCAAGTGACGGGCAGGAGCCTCCGCACATATGTAATAGGTTGCACCAGAGACCAAGTAGAAGTCCTGGAATTGAGGAAGGACATGCCCCTGTATCGGGGTAGAGTGACTATACTCTGATCTGTATCTGTAATGGTAATAGAGCCATTATTTCCTTATCCAAATTTGAACCAAATTTTAATAAGGCTGTGTTCACATCTGCAACCGAGGCTCCGACAGGAGCCTCAGTCGCAGATTCTGTAAAAATCCAGGACAAAATAGTGCCGCACACAGTGCTATTTTGTCCGGAAAAATGACGGAAACCATGTTGGGTACCTGATGGAACCCATTAAAGCTGTAATTTTCATCGCTTTGCTCCTATGATGGAGCAGAACAACGAAAATGACAAACACAGATGAGAGCAGAGCCTGACCCACACGCACACACTGAAGAAGAGATACTGCAGCTAAATACCCTTCCTCCCCTTTCTCCATTTCTTCTATTAAAAGTTTTATATTCGACAGATGATTTTTTTGGGTGACTGAGGATAGGAGGTAATACATAGAAATCACAGTGCCACATAGCAAAAGTCAGATTCGCCCCCTGCCTCCAAAATAAAAGCACAATCAGCACCCATGTATCGTGCCTGTTGTTCCCCATTGTGCTATGCCTGTTGCTCCACCAAGTATTGTGCTTGTTGCCCCCAACTGAAGCAATACCAGTATACATTGCCTTTTCAGCACTCTCCCACTCCTCGTGGGTGTGGCATAGAGTAGGAGGATGTGACTGATTGGCTGCTCACACCTCACTTCCTCCTCCTCCACTACTTGCTGTTTTATTCAATTGTATTTAATCAAATTAAATGTGTCAGGGACGTTTTGGGCAGGGCAACGTATAGGCCATGCGGCCCTATAGCAGTCACATGGTAGGCCTCCATTGGAGGTAGGTCACTGGCTGACAAGGTTTCTGAATCTTTTACACAGAGCTTACTTTGCTCTACCTTGCGTCCACATAAATAACGATCATATCTGTTTTCATCATAAGATGGGTGTTTTTGCAATGTTGATGTATGATTGTGGTTTTTGCTATTATTCTTTGTTCCTGTTATTGTCTTGGAGAAGAGTAAAAGTTATATTAGCAAAGCCTTTGATTAATAGGTTTTGCAGGCATCTTATTTCAGTTTCAAATTACAACTCGGACACAGACTGTGATTTATTCAGTTTGATGTCTCAAGACTGGTGGAAATTCTTCCATTTTTAAAGGTTTATCCATCTTTTATATATATTTAGGGTTCGAGCTCTGTCCTAAATAAAAAAAACTGCGTCCATACTGGAAGATGAACTGACCTCCCTGCATAAAATCCATTTTTTCTAGACAAAATGGACACGTTGTTTTGTAAAACATATTCTCACCATAGCAGGGAATAGTCAATATGATCAACAGACATTTTCAGTTGTACCCACTGGGTTGACATGTAATGGGTTTTTACACTTTTGAAATCTACATAAAAGCAAAGCGGTCAGATATTTTTAACCAAGACTATTTGCAAATTTCCTTAATTTTTTTATTTTTTTTTAGATAAATTGGAGCAAAAAAAAAAAAATGGTTTAAGTTTTTGGTACATGACGAGCAACCATAATCAGTCTGACTGGTGATACTGACCTGGATCTTCCATTTGCCAAGTAATGCCATGGGATTCACGCATACACAGACCCTCTCCTCCTTCTTCCTCCGTCTCTTTTCTCCATGTCTGTCATTCTTGTCTATTTTACTCTAAGGGCTTACTCAGACGAACATATAATACGTCCGTGCTACGCGCGTGATTTTCACCTATGTTAGGCCGGGTTTACACGAGCGTGTGCGTTTTGCGCACACAAAAAACGCGGCGTTTTGCGTGAGGAAAAGGTACATAACAGCTCCGTGTGTCAGCCCCGTATGATGCGCGGCTGCGTGATTTTCGTGCAGCCGTCATCTTTATGACACTCCGTTTGATGTTTGTAAACAGAAAAGCACGTGGTGCTTTTCTGTTTACATTCATAGTTTGACAGCTGATGCGCGAATCACGCTCGTCCCACGGAAGTGCTTCCGTGAGGCATGAGTGATTTTCACGCACCCATTGACTTCAATGGGTGTGTGATGCGAAAACAACGCACAAATATAGGACATGTCGTGAGTTTTTCGCAGCGGACTCACGCTGCGCAAAATTCACGGACTGTCTGCACTGCCCCATAGACTAACATAGGTCTGTACGACACGCGTGAAAATGATGCGCGTTGCACGGACGTATTACACGTTCGTCTAAACAAGCCCTCAGTCTATGGGGCCGTTCAGACTGTCGGTGATATTCACGCAGCGTATGTCCGCTGCGTAAAACTCACGACATGTCCTATATTTGCCCGTTTTTCGCGCATCACGCACCCATTGAAGTCAATGGGTGCGTGAAAACCGCGTACGGCACACGGACGCACTTCCGTGTGCCGCGCGCTAAAGTAGTCAAAACTATGAATGAAAACAGAAAAGCACCACGTGCTTTTCTGTTTACAAACATAAAAACAGAGTGTCATAATGATGGCGGCTGCGCGAAAAGCACTCAGCCGTGCATCATACGCTGCTGCCACACGGAGCTTTTAAGGACCTTTTGCGCGCGCAAAACGCCGCATTTTTTGCGCGTGCAAAACGCACACGCTCGTGTAAATCCAGCCTAAGGGCATGACCACACGTGGCGGATTTCCTCCGCAACTGTCCGCATCAATGCTGCACAGAATCTGCGTTGCAGATTCTGCTGCGGATCTGCACAATATGTGCAGAAAATTGATGCGGACTAGCTGCTGGGGACTGCGGGAAAAGTGCTTCCCTTCTCCCTATCAGTGCAGGATAGAGAGAAGGGACAGCACTTTCCCTAGTGAAAGTAAACGAATTTCATACTTACCGGCCGTTGTCTTGGTGACGCGTCCCTCTTTCGGCATCCAGCCCGACCTCCCTGGATGACGCGCCAGTCCATGTGACCGCTGCAGCCTGTGCTTGGCCTGTGATTGGCTGCAGCCGTCACTTAGACTGAAACGTCATCCTGGGAAGCCGGACTGGAGACAGAAGCAGGGAGTTCTCGGTAAGTATGAACTTATATTTTTTTGACAGGTTGCTGTATATTGTGATCGGTAGTCACTGTCCCGGGTGCAGAAACAGTTACTGCCGATCGCTTAACTCTTTCAGCACCCTGGACAGTGACTATTTACAGACGTCTCCTAGCAACGCTCCCGTCATTACGGGAGCCCCATTGACTTCCTCAGTCTGGCTGTAGACCTAGAAATACATAGGTCCAGCCAGAATGAAGAAATGTCAAGTTAAAAAAGCAAGACGCATCCGCACCACACATAACATGTGCATGACAGCTGCGGACTTCATTGCGGAAATTAGAATCTCCATTGAAGTCAATGGAGAAATTCCGCCATGAGTCCGCCACTGCTCCGCAACAGACAGAGCATGCTGCGGACACCAAATTCCGCTCCGCAGCCTATGCTCCGCAGCGGAATTTTACGCATCGTCTAAACGAACACTGCTAAATTAAAGTGAAAGTCAATGGACAAACGGCTCCGCTGCGGATTAACGCTGCGGAGTTTCCGCAGCGGAATTTAAGTGAAATTCCGCCACGTGTGAACCCAGCCTAAGGGTATGTTCACACTGAGTTTTTTTGCAGACAGAAAATTGTGCCTGGAAAAATCAGCTCCGTTTTTTTTAAGTGGTTTTGCACCACACGCGTTTTTTGCCGCCATTTTTGTCGCAGTTTTTTAAGACCTTTTTTTCCCCTATTTCTTCAAGAGACAAAGGGAAAATCCGTGAGCGTTTTTACCATAAGACACATCAAAAATCGCGGCAGAAAAAACATCTAAAAAAAACGCGTTTATTTCCGTCTCCCATTGTTTTCAATGGGGTTTTTGAGGTGGAAAACACCACATGATTGGGAATGTTGCTTATTTTTCCTCGCAGGAAAAAAACGCCTCCACCTCCAATTGAGGAGTACATTTCGGCCATTTTTTTGCCATGGTTTCCGCGGCAAAATTATGCGGCAAAAAAACTGTTTGAACAGGGCCTTATTGTCCTGCCGATACCCGGCCCGTCTACTTTAGCTACATGACATTCCACATGTACCCTGGGAACTTTATTTTAGTTTTTTTTTTTTTCATTGTAAAGAAGAGGCTGGACGCAGCCTGCAGGGCTTAAGGGGAAGCCTCCATGACCTCCCTGGTAGGGAAAGGGTTAATAGGTAAGGGAGAGTTGGAGGGAGAGTGAGGAGGAGGGATAAGGAGGAGTCAGGGGGCCGTTGCTGGGCTTCCCGCTGTTTTTCGGCATTGAGCCGGAAGCAGCGGGAGAAGTAACACAGGGAGAGACAAGCTCCCCGTTGCCGCGCTCACTCAGTATGGCAGAGGCAGGGTTGTTAGAGCAGCTGCGTGCTGCTGCTGTGCACCACGGTCCCGGATGGCTGGAGGAGACCGTGGCTGCATTAGCAAGGATCCCGGACGCCGTGTTGCCACGTCAGGCACGGCGTTCGGGGTCTGTTGGAGGAGACAGGCTCCCCTCCCCCGGCCCCCTTCCTAGCATGGCGGCGGGGGGGGAGTCGACAACAACTGCTCCTGTCCGGAGCAGGCAGAGAGCGTTGCCGGGGGTGACGGCGATGCAGGCCGGGTCGACTCGTCCCTCCCGGCGGTCTCGACCTCCAGAGCGCCTCAGTCCTGAGGCGGTCCCGCGGACACGGCGTCGCAGAGGGAGCCCGATCACGGACGCTGCAGGCCAGGCAGCTGGGAGGACCGCCTCTTCCCAGGCCCTGCGTCCTGGCAGGAATCCCAAGCCGCGACGGGGTCCGGCGGTATGCAGGGAGTCGCAGGCCGGGGCTCCCTGTCACCCCTCCCCCATCGGATGGAAGATTCGGAGGACAAGGTACGGCCGCCCCGCCTGGTGATGTTCCGGCCAGGGGGCAGGCTTCTTCAGGATCATCGAGACGGACGCCTAGATCTACAGCGACGTCGAGGCAGCAGGTCCGGTCGGAAGTCTGGGTTCCAGCGGTCGGGCGGCAGGTTGCCGGCCCATCGGTCAGCGCTTCATCATCTCCGTTCCGAAGATGTCGGTGGGATGGCCAGTCGTCTGCGAGAGAGGAGCTGGAGGAAGGTGAACTGGATGCGTATCGTCGAGGTCAGGATGGTCCGGCTGACGGGAACACAGCGCCTGTGCAGCCCGGTGAGTGTATAACTCCATCATTGTCATATCCAGCGATTTTTATGTCGGGTGTCGGCGGGGGGGTTGCTAGCGTCGCATCGGTGGCCGGTAGTGGCGCGGGCGGGCGCGATGGCGCGGGTCTGGGAGATTTAGTGGGTTGCTTGAGAGAGCTGGTCGGGCGCCTAGATAGGGCGGTGGCGCCGGTAGTCACGGAAGTGTCCCCGGCGGTAGTTTGGGAGGGTCCCACGGACGTGGGATTGTTACAAGCGCGGCCCGTGACGGCGGTTAGAGAGGCGGTCGCAGTGTCGGTACAGACCGAGGCGCAAAAAGATGGCGATCGGGTGCGTATTGATGATCGTGCTCGTGGGGAGGTGTATGTTTGTTTCGAAGGTCCGTTGGGGGCGCATTTAAAGCAGGAGGTGCGGGAGCGGATCTGGAAGGACGAATATGTTGAGATTTTTTTCTCTCTTGCCGCTCGCTAAATTTAATTTAGATAAGAGCAAGCGGGACGAGAGTAAAAAGGACGAGGAGGAACGGCGGCGGTATAGGCTTATCCCGCAGACGTTCGTCAATTGGTCGCAGGCGTTCGCCATATTAGCCAGTGTGATAGGGGAAAAGGCGCCGGAAAATTGTTCGGCGTTGTTTTGTTATTTTGATGCCATTGGGGAGGCTCATAGGGCGTATGGGGGTCAGGCGTGGCTGCGATATGATGAGCAATTCCGTCAGCGGAAAGCGGTTCGGCCGGCGATTCGGTGGGACCAGAAGGATATTGCTCTCTGGTTACGGGTTACGGCTCCGGTTAGGCAGTCCTTTCCCGTGAGCGCCGGCCAAGGAGGCCAGTCTAGTCAGGTTGGACAAGGCGGCGGGGGAAAGGCGGGGTTTTGCTGGCAATTTAATGAAGGCCAGTGTAAGTTCGGGGCCACGTGCAAGTTCAAGCACGTGTGTTCCGAGTGTAATGGTGCATCACACGGGGCGGCAAAATGTATGCGTAAAAAGAGGTCAGGGAACCAGTCCTCCGCGGCTGGTCAAGGGGGTGTCACCGGTGAGGGTGGAAAAGATGGCCCCTTATCTAAATGAGTATCCGGATAGGGCGGCGGCTAAATTGCTTTACGAGGGGTTTTTTGTGTGGGTTTTGTTATTCCTCCGCCTCCTTATGAGGTGCCGGTTACGCGGAGGAATTTAAAATCGGCTTACTTGCATGCCAAGGTCGTGTCGGACAAATTGTTAAAATAAGTTTCGTTGGGTCGCATGTCGGGGCCTTTTGTTGATTCGCCAGTAAAAGATTTAGTTGTGTCCCCGTTGGGTATTGTTCCTAAGCGCGAGCCCGGAAAATTTCGTTTAATTCAACACTTATCGTATCCCAAGGGTTCGTCGGTAAAGGACGGGATAGATCACGAGTTGTGCTCCGTAGTTTATACCTCTTTCGATAAGGCGGTGGGTTTAGTGCGGGCTGCGGGTCCGGGCGCGCTGCTAGCAAAAACCGACATCGAGGCGGCGTTCAGGTTGTTGCCAGTTCATTCAGAAAGCCAACGGCTGTTGGGTTGTTTTTGGAATGGGGCTTTTTACGTGGATCGGTGCCTTCCGATGGGGTGTTCCCTTTCTTGTGCATACTTCGAGGCGGTTAGTAGCTTCGTGGAGTGGGTAACGAGGGGGGTATCCGGGGTCGACTCGTTGATCCATTACTTAGATGATTTCTTGTGCGTGGGGCCGGGGGGTTCGCCGGTTTGCGGTAATTTGCTTTATGCACTACAGAAGGTGGCAAGAGATTTTGGGATCCCTTTGGCGCCAGAAAAAACGGAGGGCCCGGTAGCGACGATTTGTTTTTTGGGAATTGAAATAGATTCGGTGGCAATGGAGTGTCGTCTCCCTGCGGAGAAGCTGGGTGCTTTGAGGCTGGAGGTACGGCAGGCTCGTAGACCGAAGAAATTGACGCTGCGGGAGCTTCAGTCGCTGCTGGGGAAGTTGAATTTCGCCTGCCGGATTATGCCAATGGGGAGGGTGTTTGGTAGACGGTTGGCGGCGGCAACGGCGGGAGTGCGTGCGCCGCATCATTTTGTGCGGCTCAAGGAGGAGCACCGAGCTGATCTTCAGGTTTGGGATGACTTCTTGGGCCAGTACAGTGGTCGCTCGCTGTGGATGGCCCCAGCGCAGGATACGAGTGATTTGTATATTTTTACGGATGCGGCTGGGGCGGGCGGTTTTGGGGGGCTTACGGCGGAGGTCCGTGGTGCGCAGGTCAATGGCCGGCTAGTTGGGTGTCCAGTGGACTCACGCAGAATCTGGCCCTGCTCGAGCTGTTCCCCATCGTGGTGGCGGCGACCATTTGGGGGGACAGGCTCAGGGATAAGAAGGTTCGTTTTTACTGCGACAACATGGGTGGTGGTGCTGGCCATTAATAACATCACGGCGTCCTCTCCTCCGGTAGTTCAATTGTTGCGACATTTAGTGTTGGTGTGTTTGTCGTTGAACGCGTGGGTGGTGGGAGTACGGAATTGTATCGCTGATGCTCTTTCTCGCTCGCGGTGGAACCGGTTTCGGCAATTGGCACCGGGAGCGGAACGGCTCGGTTTGGCTTGTCCGGAACATCTTTGGGATCTGGTCTCGGTCCCGTAGAACAACTGGTAAAAAGGTCTTTGGCGCGCACGACGTGGAGTGCTTATTCTGCTTGTTGGAGGCAGGGGGAGGAGTGGGTAAGAGAGTTGGGTGACGTCAATACGGATAGAGACAGGTTGGTGGCACTTTTGTACTGGTTAGGGGACGCCTGGGAGGCGGGGTTTTTTCTCAAAAACTGACCAATTGGGGAAGGGTAAGCTGATAGTTTTGTTCGCCCTTCCGGGGTCGGTTATGTGCCCAGTAGAGTGCATACAGGGTTTTAAGCCGCGAGCGGGGCCTCCAGATTTGCCTTTGTTACGTCATGTGGACGGGTCGTTTTGTCCAGGTTTCAGTTTGGAGCTGTATTTAAAAATGTTTGACGGCGGTTGGTGTCGCGGCGGGCTCATATTCATCTCATTCCTTCAGGATTGGCGCAGCAACTGAAGCGGGGCGCTGGGGGTTGGATGATGAAGGGGTTCGGCGCATTGGTCGTTGGGAGTCCAACAGATTTAAGTCCTATGTCCGCCCCCATTTGTTATGAGGTTTGTTGTTAACGCTTAAAGAAATGTTTTATATGGTGGTGTCTAATTGTTTTCTGTGTCAGATTCGCCTCCGTGTTTGGTGTGGTTGCTGGGTCATTCTTACGTGCACTGGGGGGCTTTGAGGGCGGACGTCCGCCCGGATGGTCGCCAATTGCGCATTCCGCGACAGGATGCGGTTGTGCATTGGCTGGGATTTAGAGGTATGTCATGGAGCAGGGTGTTGGCGGAATTCCAGATATATGCCCGGCTTGATAGGGTTCCGGAGGTCTTAGTGTTGCACGTGGGTGGGAATGACTTAGGAGTCCGCCCCTTTCGTGAGTTGGTGCGGGACATCAAACACGATATGTTGTGTTTGTGGGTTTCTTATCCCAAGTTGGTGATAGTGTGGTCGGACATAGTCCCGAGGAAACATTGGCGGTTGGCTAGGTCAGTGGAGAGAGTCAATAAGGCTCGCATTAAAGTTAATCGGGCGGTGTCCCGTTTTGTAGCAAAAAACGGGGGCACTTGCGTGCGGCACAGGGATTTGGAGTCAGTATTGGGGGAACTTCTGGAGGAGTGATGGGGTTCATCTGACCGAGGTTGGCATTGATCTTTGGAGCTTGGCGATAGCAGAAGGAATAGAAAGGGTGGTGGTGGTGTGGCGGAACTCACAGGCTTAAGGTGGTCAAGGCCTGTTTCGCTGTGGCGGGGGGAGTCCTTGAGGCCAGTCAGTACAAAATGGTGGGGGGGTCGCATCGGGGGTATGCGTCCCCCAAAAAAGGTACATGGTTGAAGACTTCATCGGGTGTTATCCCTTTGAAGTGGTCTTCTGGTGGAAGGTATATCACTTGAAGGCTTCATCGGGTGTTATCCCTTTGAAGTGGACTTCTAGTGGTCGGTATATCACTTGAGGGCTTCATCGGGTGTTATCCCTTTGAAGTGGACTTCTAGTGGTCGGTATATCACTTGAGGGCTTCATCGGGTGTTATCCCTTTGAAGTGGACTTCTAGTGGTTGGAGCCATCTGCAGAGGTGAACGGTGCTTCCGAGCTGGTTTACGGCTGGAGGTAATTACTGGTTTGCAGATGGCTAACTCGGTGTGTTCTTAAAAAAGGAATATCGGAAAGGGCTTCAAGGACTTCCTCTGCTCGGGTTAATGTTAACGTTAAAATTGTTATTTACGATTCTGACCCATGTTGGGTCATGTGAATTATTAGGAGGAATTCTCTGGTGGATTCCTAACTAGTTATCCGAATGTTTCGGATTTAAATTGTTTTTATAAAACTGTGAAATTAATAAACGGCTGCTGTGGCCATTTCACATCCAACCTCGGTGTCACGTGTCTTTCCTAAAGGTGGGGGTGGAGGGATAGGATGGGTAAGGAAAGGTTCATTAACACACGACTCTACTTAGGCAGGTCAAGAAGAGGCTGGACGCAGCCTGCAGGGCTTAAGGGGAAGCCTCCATGACCTCCCTGGTAGGGAAAGGGTTAATAGGTAAGGGAGAGTTGGAGGGAGAGTGAGGAGGAGGGATAAGGAGGAGTCAGGGGGCCGTTGCTGGGCTTCCCGCTGTTTTTCGGCATTGAGCCGGAAGCAGCGGGAGAAGTAACACAGGGAGAGACAAGCTCCCACCCTCCCGCCCTTGATTTGTTACCCCTGTGGGTCTTTATGTACGTCTGTCTATGAGTGTTGTGTTTGATTTGTGTGCTTATTTAACATGTTTTTTCCTTTTTCCGGAGTAGGTTCTGTTGTCATGGCAGCTGGCGGGGGGAGTCCTTGAGGCCAGTCAGTACAAAATGGTGGGGGGGTCGCATCGGGGGTATGCATCCCCCAAAAAAGGTACATGGTTGAAGACTTCATCGGGTGTTATCCCTTTGAAGTGGTCTTCTGGTGGAAGGTATATCACTTGAAGGCTTCATCGGGTGTTATCCCTTTGAAGTGGACTTCTAGTGGTCGGTATATCACTTGAGGGCTTCATCGGGTGTTATCCCTTTGAAGTGGACTTCTAGTGGTCGGTATATCACTTGAGGGCTTCATCGGGTGTTATCCCTTTGAAGTGGACTTCTAGTGGTTGGAGCCATCTGCAGAGGTGAACGGTGCTTCCGAGCTGGTTTACGGCTGGAGGTAATTACTGGTTTGCAGATGGCTAACTCGGTGTGTTCTTAAAAAAGGAATATCGGAAAGGGCTTCAAGGACTTCCTCTGCTCGGGTTAATGTTAACGTTAAAATTGTTATTTACGATTCTGACCCATGTTGGGTCATGTGAATTATTAGGAGGAATTCTCTGGTGGATTCCTAACTAGTTATCCGAATGTTTCGGATTTAAATTGTTTTTATAAAACTGTGAAATTAATAAACGGCTGCTGTGGCCATTTCACATCCAACCTCGGTGTCACGTGTCTTTCCTAAAGGTGGGGGTGGAGGGATAGGATGGGTAAGGAAAGGTTCATTAACACACGACTCTACTTAGGCAGGTCATAAAAAGCATAGCTTGTATTTATTTAAATTATTTTCTACCAGACTTTCTCCAATTGTGCATTACTGAACTCCTCATTGTCATCGCAGATGTCGTATAACACAGGTAAGACATGCACTCAAACATTATTTATTTGAACGAATGTAATTTTTGTTCCAGCATTAAGGGGTTGTGCAAACTTTAATAAAACAGGACTGGAGGCTCCAAATGTTAATATATATTCACCTTTTAAAATGCCCGCCATACCCACGTAGCATGGTCCTGATCTCCCGTTGGCTCATATTTACTTTTGTGCCACAATGACCCCATAGCCAATCTCTGGCTGCTGCAGTGATGTCCCATAACAACCGAGCTAGCGGGGAAGCGGGTGCATATATATTCTGGTATATGAGTATCAGGGCATATGATCATGAAACAGGGGGAACCCCTGCGACAAAAGAGCAGCTCCTACTCTGGCGGACTCAGCACAGCTATGTATTAGATAGTCGTCCATTCATAGGCATATTCACCTTAGGGGTTGTCCAACGAAAATAAAAACGTTATTTTTTTGCTTTTGTAAAATCAAGAAACTTTCTAATATACTTTTGTCTTCAAACCTGCATGAATTGCAGGTTTTCAGTCTTCGTGGCGTGGACCCGGAAGTTTGTTTATTTTAAAAAAGCAAAATAATAAATAGTTTTTCTTTTCATCGCACAACCATTTTAACGCCTTTACAAACAATTTCTGGTAAAAAATACAAATAAAAAAATATATATATAATTTCATAATATGGTATTGAATCAGCAATTTCAGTTTGGATTTCTTTTGTATTCATTTAGTAGAGCAACTCATATGTCTGGCAGTATGAAAAATCTTACATAATCTGCGCACGCTGCCGCCAACTTTCTTTCTCAAAAAATTCAATGTGAATTGCAAATATTTAAGATCTGCTAATCGGTGCCAAATTACAGTAAGGGTATGTGCACACGACCTATTTTCAGGCGTAAAGGAGGCGTTTTACGCCTCGAATTACGCCTGAAAAGACGGCTCCAATACGTCGGCAAACATCTGCCCATTGCTTGCAATGGGTCTTACGATGTTCTGTGCAGACGAGCTGTCATTTTACGCGTCGCGGTCAAAAGACGGCGCCTAAAATTACGTCAGCGTCAAAGAAGTGCAGGACACTTCTTGGGACGTAATTGGAGCCGTTTTTCATTGACTCCACTTGTAAAAACGTCTGAAATTCAGGAGCTGTTTTCTCCTGAAAACAGCTCTGTAATTTCAGACATATTTGCCGTTGTCGTGTGCACATACCCTAAGGCTGAGTTCACACTGAGTTTTTTGCAGGAGGATTTTGATCTGCCTGCACGCGGTTTGCCGCGATTTTCCGCTGCGTTTTTCACTCGCGCCCTTTGAGTGCCACGGGCAAAAACGCAGCGAAATACGCTTTCTCTGCCTCTCATTGATGTCAATGGGAGGATAGAGGTGTAAACGCCCAAAGATAGGGCATGACGCTTCTTTTCACCACAAGCGTTTTTTTACCGCTCGCGGTAAAAAACGTGGTCACCTCCCATTGAAATCAATGGGAGGCATTTTCTGAGGTTTTTTGGCACGGTTTCCGCATCAAAAAAACTCAGTGTGAACAGGGCCTAATACTGGCACCAGGGGAGATGCAATAATCCACATTGCAAAGTATGTCAAGGATTATATAATCTTTGGCAAATCGGTCAATGTATTAATGTCCTCACATCCCACATATGAAATAAGTTACTTTACACCGCATTCCAAATTATTATGCAAATTTTATTTTTCGCTGATTTTCCTAAATAGTCGATGCAAATGAGAGTCAGTATAATCTTCAAGCCATCAACCCCGTTGGAGTATAATGAGAATTTTATTGAACAAATCTCCTAATGAGAACAGATTTTTTTTTAGAAGTAAAAAACTCAAAATGCACTGTTTCACGTTATTATGCACAACAGAGATCAAAACATTTTAAAGGTTGTAAAGAGAACTAAAATCGTAATTTGTTGAATTTGCAGCATCAGGAGGTCATATTTACAGAAATCAAAAGCGCTTTCAATAAAAAAAAACGTAACAGGCCAAGTTACATGTTAACATAGGACCCCTTCTTTGATATCACCTTCACAATTCTTGCATCCATTGAATTTGTGAGTATTTGGACAGTTTCTGCTTGAATATCTTTGCAGGATGTCAGAATAGCCTCCCAGAGCTTCTGTTTTGATGTGAACTGCCTCCCACCCTCATAGATATTTTGCTTGAGGATGCTCCAAGGGTTCTCAATAGGGTTGAGGTCAGGGGAACATGGGGGCCACACCATGAGTTTCTCTCCTTTTATGCCCATAGCAGCCAATGACACAGAGGTATTCTTTGCAGCATGAGATGGTGCATTGTCATTCATGAAGATAATTTTGCTACGGAAGGCACGGTTCTTCTTTTTGTACCACGGAAGAATGTGGTCAGTCATAAACTCTACGTACTTTGCTTGCAGAGGTTATTTTCACACCGTCAGGGACCCTAAAGGGGCCTACCAGCTCTCTCCTCATGATTCCAGCCCAAAACATGACTTCGTCACCTCCTTGCTGATGTCGCAGCCTTGTTGGGATTATATATTTAAAAAATAAATATATTTTAAAACTGGATATTTTTTAGGAAAGCGCTCCTCAATGAGAAGTAAAGGCAGGTAAGTGCTGGTAAGCTGATTTATTTGAGCAATATAGGATGGGCAACGCGTTTCAACGCAGGACATGCGTCTTCGTCAGGCCGAGAAATAGATACCTATTTCTCGGCCTGACGAAGACGCATGTCCTGCGTTGAAACGCGTTGCCCATCCTATATTGCTCAAATAAATCAGCTTACCAGCACTTACCTGCCTTTTCTTCTCATTGAGGAGCGCTTTCCTAAAAAATATCCAGTTTTAAAATATATTTATTTTTTAAATATATAATCCCTATTTTCCTGCGGCTCAATTCTCTTGATGCCGGTACCTGGATACGGAAAGCTGCAACCTGGTTACTAAAACGGCCTTTTACATTAAGCTGTACCTGCCAGTACTAGCTTTTATGGTTCATCCTGCACCAGTTGGCGCTGTGTATATTTTTCTCGCTTCAGATAGCAGCCTTGTTGGGACATGGTGGCCATTCACCAACCATCCACTACTCCATCCATCTGGACCATCCAGGGTTGCACGGCACTCATCAGTAAACAACACGGTTTGAAAATTAGTCTTCATGTATTTCTGAGCCCACTGCAACCGTTTCTGCTTGTGAGCATTGTTTAGGGGTGGCCGAATAATAGCTTTATGCACACTTGCAAACCTCTGGAGGATCCTACACCTTGAGGTTCGCAGGACTCCAGAGGCACCAGCGGCTTCAAATACTTGTTTGCTGCTTTGCAATGGCATTTTAGCAGCTGCTCTCCTAATCCTATTAATTTGTCTGGCAGAAACCTTCCTCATTATGCCTTTATCTGAACGAACCCGTCTGGGTTCTGAATCAGCCACAAATCTTTTCACAGTACGATGATCACGCCTAAGTTTTCTTGAAATATCCAATGTTTTCATACCTTGTCCAAGGTATTGCACTATTTCATGCTTTTCGGCAGCAGAGAGATCCTTTTTCTTTCCCACATTGCTTGAAGCCTGTGGCCAGCTTAATAATGTGGAACGTCCTTCTTAAGTAGTTTTCCTTTGATTGGGCACACCTGGCAAACTAATTATCACAGGTGTCTGAGATTGATTACAATGATCCAAAGAGCCCTAAGGCTGGGTTCACACGACCATGTTACGTCCGTAATGGACGGAACGTATTTCGGCCAGAAGTCCCGGACCGAACACAGTGCAGGGAGCCGAGCTCCTAGCATCATAGTCATGAATTATAATTATTATATTGAATTTATCGACCAAATTTTTTCACTAACATAAAGTACAATATGTCACGAGAAAACAATCTCAGAATCGCTTGGATAGGCAAAAGCATTCCGGAGTTATTACCACATAAAGTGACACGTCAGATTTGAAAAAATCATCTGTGTCCACAAGGCCAAAACAGGCTGTGTCCTAAAGGGGTTAAATCCATAATAATTTGGAACACGGTGTAATGTCTCTACCAGTGTATACCCCATATGTTAAATATAATGCTAGTAAATTTAATGCTATTCTGTACGGCCTGGTGAAGAAAGGAAAGTCACTATGCATTGTCCCCATATTGTCAGTTTAAGGGCTTATTTAGATGAATGTGTAATACGTCCGTGCAACGCGCGTGATTTTCACGCGCCTCGCACGGACCTATATTAGTCTATGGGGCCGTTCAGACAGTCCGTGATTTTCACGCAGCGTGTGTCCGCTTCATGAAACGCATGACATGTCCTATATTTGTGCATTGTTCGCACCTCACGCAGCCATTGAAGTCGATGTGGGGGCGGGAAAATCACGCGTAGCACACGGAAGCACTTCCGTGTGACGCACGTAATTCGCGCACCAGCAGTAAAAAGTATGAATGAAAACAGAAAAGCACCACTTGCTTTTCTGTTTACAAACATACAGAGTGTCATAATGATGGCGGCTGCGCGAAAATCACGCAGCCACGCATCATACGGGGCTGACACACAGAGCTGTTAAGTACCTTTTGCGCGCGCAAAACGCAGCATTTTTTGCACGCGCAAAACGCACACGCTCGTGTAAATCCGACCTAAGGGATTTTTTCCGTTTTATATAACTAAATCTGAAATAAGTGATCTCATCTCAAAAACTCCTTTTTAAATTAAAGCTGGCCCATTGGTTAGATGATTGCTTAGGGTCTGGCTGCAGAAACCCCCTCAATCATCATCAGCATATATTTCCTCTGCAGTGGCCTCTACAGGAAAAATGTAGGATTACATATCAACCATTCAGATAAATGCCAACCATCTAATACGTGAATGGCCCGGGTACCTGAAAATGGCTCAATACCAGACACAGCCCATGGACAAATGTAGCACTGTTTCTGGAAAACGAGACCATCTTTTCAATGACCTGAGGATTGAATCAGACAAATGGTTGAAAACAATATAGAAATATATTTTGGATAGCTTGTCATATATATATATATATATATATATATATATATATATATATATATATATATGACATTTACTGTTAAAAGGGTTGTCTGGGATATAAAAAAAAAATGGTTGCTTTTATTCTTGAAACAGCACCACTTTTGTCCACAGGATGTCTCTGGCATTGCAGCTCATTCCCATTCAAGCCCATAGACCAGAGTGGCGTAGTTTCTGGAATAAAGCAGAGCATTTTTTTATAACCCTTGGTCACCCCTTCAATGATACAATTAAAAAGATGATCATTATTTTTATGTTACTGACTGGTTATGTTGTGACTGGTTGTGACCAATGGAAATGTATCCCCCTAAACTCCATGATTGTGGCTATTAAACAGTTTTAGTAAAAATACATACAAATGCGCAGGGGCGTTGCTAGGGTCTTAAAAGCTCAGGGGCACAAGACCGAGACAAATATCTACCACCCTCCCCCGGAAAAAATATTTTTTTTTTACATACATATCGGAGATCGCATATCTATAAGACTAAGGCTCCTATAGCTACACCGCTGGATAGAATTGGATGCATTGTCTCAGCAGACAGTATCACACATGATAGGCTTAGATACATGGCCCCAGCAGACCATATCACACATGATAGGCTTAGATACATGGCCCCAGCAGGCAGTATCACATGTGATTGGCTTAGGGCTCATTCAGACGAGCGTGATTCTCGTCCGTGTGCTGTGCGTTGAAACTTTTGCGTGAAACTCCCTGCATGTCTATATTAGTGAGTTTTCATCCACCTAGTCGCCCATTGCAGTCAATTGCTGCCTGAAAACCACGGACAGCACACGGACGCACATCAGTGTGCTGTCCGTGTTTCCCGCATCCATTACAGTGAAAAAAAAAGTGCTTACAAGTGCGTGAAAAACACATCACACGCAAAGCACACTGACGTAAAACCGCAACTCACATCGACAGATTTACGAGCATTTTTTATGCACGTAAATCTGTCACGCTCGTGTGAATGTAGCCTTAGATAAAGGGCCCCAGCAGTAAGTATCTTTGTACTAAACCTCAGGGGCAATTTTGGCATTTCTGGGGCCCCAAGCAAAGTTGTGTCATGGGGGTCTAATCAAAGACACCTGTAAAGAGTTCCCCACGCAATGCCCCCTGTATATAGTTTCACAACCCCCCTGTATACAGAGTCACAACCCCCCTGTATATAATATCACAACCCCCTGTATGGTTCCACATACAGTCCCCCTGCCATACATCCCCCTTGTAGACAGTGCCATGCAGTCCCCTGTAGGTAGACCCACATACCGTCCTTGTCTACGCAGACATGATATGCTTAGATACATGGCCCCATCAGACTGTATCAGACATGATAGGCTTAGATACATGGCCCCAGGAGACAGTATCACACATCATAGGCTTAGATACATTGCCCAGCAGAGAGTATCACACATGATAGACTTAGACACAGGACCCCAGCAGTAGGTACCCTTGTACTAAAATATGTTCACAACCCAAAAAAATATGTGTGCGTGTATTTATATGTGCATGTATATGGCAGCATATCTATAGCACTATGACCCCATAGCTATGGATAGGATTAGATACAGTGGCTCAGCAGACAGTATCACACATGATAGGATTAGATATAGGGATCAGCTCGCTGACATTGCAACTCCAGTGCTGGACCCAGGAAAGGTACCGGTAAGTATAAGAATTGCTTTGCTTTTTTATGTGTTACTAATTTTTTTGGTGTGTTTGTGTTTTTTTTTACGGTTTCGGTTATTTGACTACTTTGGATTCGAGGACTACCTCGATGACGGCGTTTTTTATTCTCAATAAAATGGTTAATGAGGGTTGAGTGGGTTTTCTTTTTATTTCAATAAAATATTTTTTCTATGTCCTTATATTTTTTTAAACTTTATTACTACGACCTTAGTAATGGCCGCTGACTGATTGACAACGTCCAATGCTTAATGTTAGCCGGTGAAAAGGCTAACACTAACCCCATTAGGGTGGGAAGGGCCACTGTTTTGGGCTTTCCCAGCCTAATAATACCAGCCAGCGGCCGCCCCAGTGCCCGTCCATCACTACAGATGGTCGGGTACTGGATCGCACCCGGCACCCCTGGTGGCGGTGGGTATTGGGGTAATAATGGGGGTTAGTGTTAGCCTCTGCACTGGCTAAAACTAAGCCCTGCCTTTGTAATGGACGCTGTCAATCAGCCAGCGGCCATTACTAAGGTGGTAATAAAAAATATTTGAATGAAATAAAGAACCCACGCACAACCCTCGTTAACCATTTTATTGAAAATAAAAAAAGCCGTCATCTAAGTAGTCCTCGAATCTGAAGTTGTTCGACAACCAAACCTGTAATAAAACACAAACACACAAAAAACCCATTAGTAACACAGGTGGTGGGCTTACATACAGGGTCCATGTGTGATACTGTCTGTTAGACCATGTATCTAAACCTACCACAATGCAGGCTTAGATACAGGACCCGAGCAGACAGTTATCTTATACTGCATAAGATTACTTTCTGCTGGGGCCCAGTATCCACGCCTAATATGTGGTAGGCTTAGATACAGGGCCCATCAGACAGTATCACACATGGTCATGTATCTAAGCCCACCATGTGGTAGGCTTGGATACAGGGTCTATGTGTAATACTGTCTGTTATACCCTGTATCTAAGTCTACCACAAGGCAGGCTTAGATTCAGGACCCCAGCAGGCAGTAATGTTACACTTACCCTCCTCTTTGGCTTCGGTTGCTTTCGGATGTCCCGACACCATCCAGCGAGTGTGACGTAATGCACGACTTCCGCTGCGCTCGGGAAGGAGGGTAAGTATGGTGTTATTACTAAAGTAACAGGGGCCTGTGTATTTTATGTTCTAAGCCCCAGTTACTATAGTACATTTTATAGATGCGGTGTGGGGAGCGACCGCTGTAGCGGCAGTCATCTGGGGATCCGTGACACCGGGCCCCAGAGGCCCGATTCTAGCGAGTGCGACACAGCACATAAACAATATTTGCAAATATAGGAACGACTTCCAGTGGGGAAATTGTTGTAGAAATCTTGCAGTATATAACCAATGTCCAGATAGTAAAAAAAATTGTTTTTATATATATATATATATTTCACTATGTTGATAAAAAAGCGTATACTACTGTATGAATATTACCCATATAAAATACATTTCCACCCTATAGGGGCAGTCTGTATAATAAAATCCATTTTTAAATACATTATTAGGGAGCTAATAGAGGGATGTACCCCATTCAGGATCATCATCTATTAGTCAGAGCGGAAAGTAGCTACAAAGAGTCGCATTTTTTTCCAGTAATTTTTTTTTTGCATTTACTACCCAAAGATTAAACTTTTTCTCTATAGAGAATTATAATATATATATATATATATACCATAATTCTCCCCAGGAATGTAAACATTTTCACTCACCATAAACTGTTTCAGAAAAAAATAAAATAAGAAAAAATTCCTGCAAGTGTTGCCTTAGCTGACGCCGATAACCAGAGAGTACCTTGTAAATAGCCAGTCTCATTTTAACAATAATCCCTGAACCGGCGGTGCACAGGGTGGGCAGATTTATGTCGTCTCAATCTTCAATTCTTGCCTTCACCTTCAGGAAATTGCTGCGTGTAATAAAATACTTTTTTTTTTTTTTTCTTCTCCATGCAATTTCAAAACCCCACCATCCGTACTTTATGTGGCAGCCGCGCTATCGGTGACTGGTTGTGATGACATATTGTATTATCCAGTAGTTAATAAAATATTTAGCTACATTGTACATCTTGATACGACTCGATATTGGTGTACGTACTGTGTAGCCAATGATCCATATGTTATCAGCTACATTCTAATATTCATGACAACTACAGAAAAAATAAAAATTCTGTAAGAAAATAATGAGCTTTTATAGTTTCTTGCATAAAAGAAGTCAGAGAATATTTTCAATCAATCTCGGTAACGTGTCGCATTTGTTAGACAGGATGATGTACGTTTATGCCGTTGTCATGTCGTTTGAATGATGAGCGCACACATCACATCGCAGTCAACCATCCATTATATTAAGTGCCAGGCATGTATACATGGAGAACAATTCCTCCTGCATTTAGATTAACATGCTCGGGAGAAATTTAACAAAGTCGGTGATTACATCTAAAGAATAAGGGCAAAATTGTTTTGTTTTTTTAACCCTTAGAGCTCAGAGTTGAGCCGCTACAGCTACTTACTATCGATCTCTAGGCACTCTATGTGCCGCCAAATGGTAGTTTCGATTGGCACTGTATTATGGAAGTATTCTCCCCTAAGAGGAATGCTCTTAGGGCAGAACACCTCAGTAAGGGTATGTTCACACAGGCTGTAAAAGTATACAGCATCCAACTGTGAAGGATGATTTATTTGCTTATATTCTCTGTATGAAATTACATTATGAATTATCAAGCAGGATGCCGAATTACTAAGATATGTAATATGTGAAAGTGATGATAATAATGCTTAAATGATTTAGTTTCGTGCAGCGGCCATCTTGTCTGGAGATCCCATCTTGGTTCTTTTGTAGTGAATAGAAAAGTAATTGTTCCTTTAATACAAGTAATGTTGATTTCGTATGTTTTATCTTTGACCTTGGTTCCCATGTGAAGTTGGACAGGGAGGGAGATGGGAGGGTGGCAAGTATGCGTGAAGGAAGGTCTCCCCCATCTCCATGAGGACATTCTGTCCCAAAGAGATTAGACACCTGCAAAACCTGATGTGTGAAGAATTATAATGATGTATCTGGGATGTATTTTATTGTATGCTTTTTACTGAATAACAAATATTGTTACATTGTCTCTGATTGGTTTACCTCAAGTCTACACCCCTTCTGAATTTCAGTTTAACAGTTTGAGTCTGATAATAAATCCTCCAGAGGAGTATTTTGAGCATATCAGCAGAGTCTGTGTGTTTTCTTCTCCTCTCTCGATATATATCGGTGAAATATCCTAATTAGGATACTGACTAATGGAGTCTGGCCTTGAGAGTCTGTTTGTACTCGTATAAATTTCAGTCTAATATATTTTGAGCGATGGATTTCCACGACACAACCAAGAACCCGCAGGGAATTCGGGAGAAAAACCGCACCATTGTGGTGCAGATTTTCGACCGGAATCAATGAAAAAGTAGAGTTGGCAAAAAAAAAACAATACTTGCTTTCACTGGCATTGCCAAGGGCTATTATGTGTGCCCTACAGCTGGGTCAATGGCATGGACAAATGCAGATACCTTAGAAGGGAGCCTTGTCCACAGGAGCCTGCATGGATTACCTTTACCTTTGTTATATTTACCTTACGTGCAATTATTTGTATTTTTCATCTTCAAAGCGGACATTTTTTTTAAACACTCGCTCCAAAAAGATAAAAATGGAACATTCACTCGGTGACCTAATAATAACAGGAATAGCATGAAAGAAGTGAGACCGTCATGTGTCTTCTGAAATTGTCGGGGGACGCTGCTCTCAGGAACGTCTTTGATTTATTGTCCTTTAGCATGATAAAGCAGAGAGCAGCAGAATGAACAATATTCTACCCTATGTAATGGATAATACAACGGACCCTAGATTGGTGAGGTCTCTTTATGGTACATAATGAGTGTGTATATGTATGTGTGTATAAATACATATATATATATATTCAAACAGAGAAAGCAGCAGCACTCAATCTCAGTAAGAGAAAGCTTACATATGTGAACGGGTGCCAGCAAGCAGTCCAGATCCTGGGACTGTATCAATATTCAGGAGAAATAAATCTTGCAGCACTCCAACAGGAGTTGGAGTGCTGCAAGACTTATTTCTCCTGTGTGTGTAAAATTTCCCATTATAGTTAAAAAATGTCTGCTTTTTCCAGTTTTCCCATCCGACCACCATTTGCATGCTTCAATAGTGGTAAAAGAGAGGGAGAATCTTGGATCCTTCAACCCGATAATTTTGCCAGTTTACATGTACTGATTGAGACTAGGATATAACAGATCCTATAAGAAAAATCTGGCCCAATACTAAATTTTTGCTTTCAAATTTAAAGAGCCGGTACTCTAAACAGATAAAATCCCAGTTAAATATAAATTGTTGCGTTAAGGAAAGCTGGATGACAACCCCTGTGGCAAACTTAAAAACATTTGAATCACAAATCACGGGACTTTTGTAAGCATCAACCCCTTTTCCTTCTGAGAGCCCCGACCATCAGCTGTAATATGTGAGGTAACCCAGCAGCTATTGTTTAATTCCTCTGCATTACTACCACATGGGAAATGAACCATTAACTAGTGTATACAGCACCTACTGAAATCAATGCATGTGTATTAATAGCTAGACGTGCCGGGTCCTTCAGAGAGCGAGAGAGAGACTTTCCTTGTTGCCGCTCCCTGCTTCGGCTAAATGACCATCCTGAATGGTGGATCCACTCTATAAACACCTTAAAACATACCTTCTTTATAGATCTCTTAGATCCTCATGTTCAGAACCTTTATGGAGCCTTTCCCTTTAAAGCAGTGATCCCCCAACCACCGGGCCGCTGACCAATTCCCGGGCCGTGGATCATTTGGTATTGGGCCCTGGTTGCCGCAGGGAATTCCGGGCACAAAACCGCACCAAACTGGGGTGCAGTTTTTCGCTCGGAAAGTCTGCTGCGAAAAATTGCTGATTATTTTAGCCGGCCTGCTAGCAGGCCAGCCTCCTGGGATGACATTTCATCCCATGAGACCGTGGCAGCCTGTGATTGGCTGCAGTGGCGGTCACATGGGCTGAAACGTCATCCCAGGAGGCCGGCCTGGAGGAAGAACACAGACTTCTGGGTAAGTATAAGGTTTTTTGTTTTTTTTTATTCCGAGTTGCGTTTTTGCGGTGGAATTGCTGCGATTCTACCACAATAAACGCAACTACTGAATTCAATGGGGAAAACCTGCAACAAGTAAGCAGCGTTAATGCAAATACAATTGACGTGCTGCACTGCATGTCAATTTCTGGGCAGATCTTCCGCTCCGCATTAACGCAGCGCGTGGATGAAATTTGTTTTATCTTATCCACTTTGCCGCCGTATTATGCTGCGGATTTTCCTCAACAAATTTTGTTGTGGAAAATCTGCGGTATTTACGCAGCGTGTGAACTGAACCTAACCAGCCTCCCCAACCGCAACCCCCAACCCCGCCAGTCCCTGGAAAAAACGTCTTGCATCAAAATGGTCCTTGATGCATAAAAGGTTGTGGACCGCTGCTTTAAAGTACAGCCACACATGCACCATCCCTCTCCCACGCTAGTACTCTCCTACATAAAGCTGGAATCAGTGCTGAGGCTGCTGTAATCTCAGGACTTAATTAACTAGCAATTTCTCTCCACAGACATGCAGACAGCGTTTAATTCCCTGTTTGGGTAAGATATTCAAGCTTTATCTCTCTATGTCTCTATCACTTTCTCGGGATATAATACAAGATGTAGGCAGCTCTGGAAAGATGAAGCATGACTCTGTTGGGTATGATGTTTGGTTGCCCAGCACCATTAATTTACTTTGCAGTTGAAGAACAGATCCCACAACCTGACACATGTACGGTACAGAGATTGTGCCAGTGTGACCACGGCTGTTATTGACAACAATGATTCTACAGTAACGGCTGGAATTGGAGAAACCGCCGGTATGAGTGGTTTAAGCCTATAGTTACAGATGGGCTCCATTTTGTTATGCAAATGTAACCCTAGTTTCAGCTTGCCCCGTCCTTTAACAAAAAGGACCTGCTTGTGAATATCCTCATGCGTAGGCACAATGTACTGGCATATAGAGTTCCAATATATTATACATGATCTCTGGGCCAGCATCAATTTAAAACAGGGTTGTTAAGATGAAACATCCATTTTAATGTGACCGTATTCACTTCGATGTGATTCCATAATTTTATTTTTTTTGTGCAACAACTATTGCAGTCTATGCCCATTTTTTAACCCATTAGTATCCACCAATACACATTTCTATTGCAGTCACTAACAGCCTTAGGGCCCCAATGAAATTTATGCGTCCGTGTGCCGGACATTGTTTTACCGGCCGTCACACGGACATATTCAGCGTTCATGTGAATAAGCCTTTAGATGCCGTGATCAATAGTGACCGTGTTATCTAAGTGGTTTAAGAGGGAGGGGGCTCTCATTGGCGGGCCACAAACGCGATTGCGGGTTGCCAGTGGGTCGCCATGGCAGCCGAGGGCCTAACAAAGGTCCCCAGGCCTGCCATGGCTGTATGCTATGTATGCCAGAAATATGGCCTAATAATTGTCCTGTCACATCACTGTAATCTTACCGACCCATTGAATAAAAGTAACGTTATTTACGCCGCACGGGGAACGATGTAAATTTGAAACGCAAAAAAACAATGGCAGAATTGCTGTTTTTTGTCCATTCCTCCCCAAAAAAAGTTTAGAAAAGTTCATCAAAACATTATATGTACCACAAAATGGTGCCATTGAAAAATTCAACTCATTCCACAAAAAATAAGTCCTCATACAGCCATGTTGAAATTTTGAAAAAGTTACATCTCTTCGAATGCAACAATAAAAAAATTGCTTGGCCATTAAGACCTAAAGTAGGCAGGTCACTAAGGGTTTAAATAATTTTTTAATATGTTCTATATTGTAGGTTTGAAGTGGACCTGGGTCACCCTTGAACCTGTGGTTTTAGATCCATAACATCCTATTTGATACAATTAGTAATGCAAAATGTATTAACAAATGGGGAATAATTTTGTTTTCTTACATTCAGAAAGGAGAATCGATGTAAGATCCACCCACATGGGCAAGTAACAGAGATGCACCGGCTTCCGACTAAGGCTTTAAATGCAGCTCTAATGTGCTCTGTTGCGTTTGTGTTGTCCTTCCTGGGTCGACCATTAATGATTTATCTTCTCACAAGACTCGCAAATTCATTGTAATATAATTTAAGTCTAAAAGTATACTGCATGTGGGAGTCTATTATTATTGTTTCCTCCTATGAAAATCTTTTTGTTACTATAAAAAAAATTGTACTAAAAGTCTCGAGCTCCGAACCTGAGCAGAATCAATAGAGTTCCCATCAGCACAGTAAATAACTCATCAAGCTATTTCCAGTAAAAACCAGACCCAGGAGCTCATTAACCCTGTGTCTTAGAAACACTGACATTATGCAATAATCAGAGGATTGTATAGAGATGCTACCCCAAAGTTATTCTGCATATGGCACTTATGGGCCTATTTGGTCACGTGATCAGTAGGTATCTCGGCAAATTGGGTTGCAATATGTGCACCAATCTGTGGGTTGCTATGATATTGGTCATATATATATATATATATATATATATATATATATATATATATATATATATATATATATGGGTATTTTATGCCAATTACAAATGCTCTTCTGGATTGGTGGTACTCTCTCAGCATTAGGTTTAACCCTCTGCTCACTTGCACATAAGCATAGTTAAAGCTGATCCAGCTATTGAGATGAGGACTGTTGTCTTTGTATGACTAACTTTTAACACTTCTGCGTAAATTTTTTTTTTTTTGTACACAATTATTTTCTACCTATGCAATGTCACTAAAATATATGTTTACCAGTTTAGTTGACAGTAGAATAGCATGTCAGATGCCATGTATCAAAATGCCGTGTCTGCAGCTAAGGTCCTTAGAAAGTGTCAGGGTGGATTCACGTGTGACAGATTTGGTTGCAGAAATTGTCTGCGACTGAAAATCTGTTCCATTTATCTGAATGGAACTTGCAGAAATCCATGCACCTGCTGCAGAAACAACCTCACTCAGATGATTGGTACTGATTTTCAGTCGCAGAACTTTCCGCAACAAAATCGGCCGCGTGTGACTGCACCCTTAAAGATCTCACGACAAGCTTAAAAGTGGTATAATAGTATTACATTGAGTGCCAAGCAACATCTATATTTATGACTAGTGTCAAGTGACGGTCATATAAGTGGCTTGTGTGGTGTCAAGTAACAGTTATATTAGTGAATCACTGGTCCCAGGTGACAGGTAAATAGTGTCATGATTGGTGCCAAATGACTGTGAAATGCTTTGTGCAAAGTAAAAGTTACATTACTGTCCTTTTTGTGCCAAGAAACCACTATACTAGTGTCTTGACTGGTGCCAAGTGCAGTCATATTAGTGTTATGATTGGTGCCAAGTCTCTGTCATTAGTGTCATGATTTGTGCCAAGTCACTGTCATTAGTGTTATTGGTGCCAAGTCAGTCATATTAGTGTCATGATTGGTGCCAAGTGACAGTCATATTAATGTTATAATTGGTGCAAGTAACAGTTATATCAGAATATGACTTTTGCCAATTGACAAGTATAATAGTGTCATAATTGGTGCCAAGTGACCATAATATGTGTCATGTTGGATGCAAAGTAAAAGTTGCAATACTGTCCTTTTTGGTGCCAAGTAACCACTATACTAGTGTCTTCACTATTGCCAAGTGCACTCATATTAGTGTCAAGATTTGTGCCAAGCGACAGTCATATTAGGGTATCTTCACATGGGCTATTTTCGGCCGTTTTTCAGCCCGTAAACAGCCGAAAAACTGCCGAAAAATTGGAAGCAGAATACCTCCAAACATCTGCCCGTTGATTTCAATGGGTAAAACGGCGTTCTGTTCCCATGGGCCGTTTTTTTACGCGGCCGTTTTCAAAAATGGCTGCGTAAAAAAACGGCTGCGAAAAAGAAGTGCATGTCACTTCTTCAGCCGTATTTGGAGCCGTTTTTAATAGACTCTATAGAAATACAGCTCCAAAACCGGCCGTAAAAAGCGCAGCGAAATTCGCGAGTGGCTTAAAAAATGTCTGAAAATCAGGAGCTGTTTTCCCTAGAAAACAGCTCCGTATTTTGAGACGTTGTTTGGTTTGTGTGTGCACATACCCTTAGTGTTATGATTGGTGTCAAGCGACAGTTATATTAGTGCTATAATTGGTGCCAGCGACAGTCATTTCAGTGTCATGATTGGTGCCAAGTGACAATTAGTGTCGTGATTGGTGCCAAGTGACATGTACTATATACTAGTGCCAGGTTGGATGGTAAGTTAAAAAAAAAAAAGTGTTGGCTGCTCTCCCGATATAACATCATCTTTCCGTCAGGTCCTGCATTATTTTATTTACTACGTCACCATTTTTTGACCATTATAGGAAAATGAATGTGTTGCCGTATAAAATACATTGCTCATTCCTTATGTTGTAATTCTTCTCCAGAGTGCAAAATAAAATCACATCACAAAACAATTAGCAAGACCTCCAGAAACCTGAATTATTACCCAGATTTACCAAACCTACGGGTAACTCATATATACTATGTGTCCGCTAAAGCCGCCTCGATGGTCCCAGCATCTCCACTGTCCTCTAACATCTACAGGAGTGAAAAAGCCGACGCTCAAAGATTATTTATACTGATTTATGCCTATTGTCATCTCTCATCAAGGGTGGCTATTCGCTAACATGATAAAGGAGCACATTCATAACACAACATATGTCTACGCCAACTCTGACCCACTGAATCAGTGGGCAGCAAGAAAATAAACCTGTGGTCAGAGATGCCAGCGAAAGCCCCAGCTGTCCGGATAGCATGTTCCTCAAGTGTCAGCACAGCGGGTCCCATCATTACAGAACAAATCTGTTGAGCAGTAAATAGCAGTTCATTAGGATAAAAGAACATCTTATTTTCCAAGATTTTTGCCTCTTGCCCCGAGCAGCAGAAGGAAGGAGCTCACATTACAGGATGGAAGATTAGCACATAGGCTGCCTTGTTATCTGTTGTGATAGTGGAAAAAACCTATTATTGCTGATCTTCCAATTATTCCTTATGAATAAAAGTCCCCATCTGTTCAAATGTTGACAAGACCCAAGTCTCGAGTTTAAAAGGGTTCTTAAAGACTAAAACGTTGATGGCCTATGTTTGGGTGGGCCATTAACCTCTTAAGGACATGGTCAATTTTGGCTTAGGGGACTGAACAGATTTTTTAATATTTCCCTCTTTGCATCCCGGCGCTCATAACTTTCTTTTTTTTTTGTCCGACGCAGTTGTTGTTGCGGGACGAGTTATACTATATGTAGGTACCATTTTTTGGTACAAATACATTATCGTTTAATTTATATAAATTTTTATTTATTTTAGTTTTCTTTATTTTTTTCTTACACCATACACGGATCATCATAAATAACATTATACATTTATTGTACAGGTTTTTATTGATGTGGCAATACCAAATATGTCTATATTATTATATGTTTTGGGACTTATATTTTGAAAAGTTTATTTATTGTAAAAATGTGTATTTCTATTTATTTTTTGTTACAATTTTTTTATTCAACATAACTTTTTTTTTTTTGTCCCATAGAGGGATTTTTTATTTTAATTTTTATATAAATTGGCAAGGACATGGTGTCCGAGGCACAGTTGTGAGGACACGTGATATCACGTGGGGGCATTCCAGCCATTCAGGAAGAGCTGAGGATGGTGGGAGAGAGCATGGAAGTTGAAACAACACCTGGTGAGCCGCAGAGGGGGCCCGGGGCCGATAATTAATTGTATTGTGCTGTCTGTGTTTGCAGTGGAGAGAGGACAGCACAATACAATACATTACAAACTGTGGGTCGCGACTCCCTGGTGGGTCATGTGAAGACCTCCGGGGAGTCGCGAGCCACTCACCGAGGTTCCTGTTCCAACTGTATGTACGTCATCAGGACGCAGATACAGTTGAATTCAATGCTGGAGCAAGGAGCTGACAGGCCCCTTGCTCCACTATTCACTGTGCCGTGAGAGGCTAGGCGCAGGCAGGCGCGATGTAGTGACGTCATCGTGCCTGCCTGTATTGAGTCACTTACAGCACAGTGCAGAGTAGGAGAAGGATCCTCCACCCGTCGGGGGAACGGGGATAGGTAAGTAATTATGTTATTATTTTCTATGAGGCACATATGGAGGTTACACTGGGTATGGGAGGGGGGCTGTCTGATATGATGGCAGCTGTAGGGTTGCATTATACTTTCGGGGCAGCTATGGGGGGCATTATACTGTGGGGGCAGATATGGGGGGCATTATACTGTGTGGGGGCAGCTATGAGGGGTATTATACTGTGTGGGGGCAGCTTTGGGGGGCATTATACTGTATGGGAGCAGCTATGGGAAGCATTATATTGTGTGGGGGTAGCTATGGGCGGCACACTGTGGGGGCACCTAGGGGAACATTATACTGTTTGGGGGCAGCTATGGGGGCATTATACTGTATGGGAGCAGCTATGGGAAGCATTATATTGTGTGGGGGTAGCTATGGGCGGCACACTGTGGGGGCACCTAGGGGAACATTATACTGTTTGGGGGCATTCTACTGTGTGGGGGCAGCTATGGGGGCATTATACTGTATGTGGGCAGTTATGGGGAGTATTATACTGTGAGGGGCAGCTATGGGGGCATTATACTGTGGGGGGCAGTTATGGGGGCATTATATTGTGAGGGCAGCTATGGGGGGCATTATACTGTGTGGGGACAGCTATATGGGCATTATACTGGGGCTGTCATCTGCGGCCCGCGGGACACAGAGCCGCTAGTATCGGCTCTGCTCCAAGACTCTGGAATTCCCTGACATCGCTGTCCACATATCCAACAGCGATGTCTGGGGCTTCCCCAGAGCCGGAGTCCCGTGCAGAGCGCTAGTATCGGCTCTGCTCCGGGACTCTGTGGAATTTCCTGACATCGTTGTCAATATATGGACAGTGTGTCAGGGTCTTCCCCAGAGCGGAGTCCCAGGCAGAGCGCTAGTACAGGCTCTGCTCCAGGACTCTGTGGAATTCCCTGACATCGCTGTCCATATATGGACAGTGTGTCAGAGTCTTCCCCAGAGCGGAGTTCCGAGCAGAGCGCTAGTACAGGCTCTGCTCCGGGACTCTGTGGAATTTACTGATATCACTGTCCATACATCGACAATGATGTCAGGGGCTTCCCCAGAGCAGGAGTCCCAGTGATATCAGGACCACAGCTGAAGTCCCAGGAAGAGCCTAATAGCGCTCTGCCCAGGACTCCAGCTCTGGGGTTGCCCCTGACATCTCTGTCCATATATGGACAGTGATGTCAGGAGCAGAGCTGGAATCCCAGGCAGAGTGCTAGAAGCGGCTCTGCTCTGGGACTCCAGCTCTGGGCACGCCCCTGACATCACTGTGGCAGCATCTGCGAAGGGCACTGTGGCAGCATCTGCCGAGGGCACTGTGGCAGCATCTGCGGAGGGCACTGTGGCAGCATCTACGGAGGGCACTGTGGCAGCATCTACAGAGGGCACTGTGGCAGTATCTACAGAGGGCACTGTGGCAGTATCTACAGAGGGCACAGTGGCATCATCTACAGAGGGCACTGTGGCACTATCTAAAAAGGGGCTGCCCAATCTTGACATGTGTGTCTGCCAAACGCTGCCAACTGAGCCGCCGGACTGCATTTAGCAACACTTAAACTGGAAAACTGGATTGCTGAAATAAGCACGTGGAGAATTCTCTCAAATTTTAAACCTGGCGGTATTATTATAGTAATGTAGTATTAATTTTATAGTAGTGTAGTATTATTATAGTAATATAGTGTTATAGTAGTTCAAATAAGTAATTTATTAACAATAATTTTGTATTGTATCAAATTTGAAAGTAATGCGGCCCGTCAACTTCCCATTTCCACTTACCCTGCCGAGTTTGAGACCCCTGCTTTAAACCCTTTCACTTTTTTCACATTTTGTTATGTTGAGGCCTTGTGCTTAAATTTTAAAAAAAAGTTTCATTGTTTTTTTGGAGTGTGAACCTTCGGCCCAGTCTGTTGTCCAGAGCGCTCTGGATCAGGTTTTCATTAAGAATATCTCTGTACTTTGCTCCATTCATCTTTCCCTCAACCCTGACCAGTCTCCCTGTCCCAGCCTCTGAAAAACACCTCCACAGCATGATGCTGCCACCACCATGCTTCACTGTAGGGATGGTATTGGGCAGGTGATGAGCAGGGCCTGGTTTCCTCCAGACATGACACTTAGGGTATGTTCACACGGCCTATTTACGGACGTAATTCGGGCGTTTTTGCCCCGAATTACGTCTGAAAATAGCGCCTCAATAGCGCTGACAAACATCTGCCCATTGAAAGCAATGGGCAGACGTTTGTCTGTTCACACGAGGCGTATATTTACGCGCCGCTGTCAAATGACGGCGCGTAAATTGACGCCCGCGTAGAAGAAGTGACCTGTCACTTCTTTGGCCGTAATTGGAGCCGCTATTCATTGACTCCAATGAATAGCAGCGCTAATTACGGCCGTAATTGACGCGGCGTTCAAGCGCCTGCACATGCCGGTACGGCTGAAATTACGGGGATGTTTTCAGGCTGAAACATCCCCGTAATTTCAGCCGTTACGGACCCCCGCCGTGTGAACATACCCTTAGAATTGAGGCCAAAAAGCTCAATCTTGGTGTCATCAGACCACAGAATCTTGTTCCTCGCAATCTGAAAGTCCTTTTGGTGCATTTTTGCAAACTCCAGGCGGCTTTCATGTGTCTTTTACTGAGGAGAGGCTTCTTTCTGGGCATTCTGCCATAAAGGCCAGATTGGTGGGGTGCTGCAGTGATGTTGATCTTCTGACAGTTTCTCCGAGCTGCACACAGAATCTTTGGAGCTCAGCCAGATTGACTATTGGGTTCTTGGTGATCTCTCTTACTAAGGCCCTTCTCCCCTGATTACTTAGATTGGTGGGGCGGCCAGCTCTAGGAAGAGTCCTGGTTGTTCCAAACTCAATCCATTTAAGAATTATGGAGGCCACTGTGCTCACAATCCTATCTCTGAGCTCTACAGGCAGTTTTCTCCTCATGGCTTGGTTTTTACTCTGATATGCATTGTCAGCTGTGAGACCTTATATAGACAGGGGTGTGTATTCCAAATCATGTCCAATCAAGTGAATTTACCACAGGTGGACTCCAACCAAGGTGTAGAAATGTTTCAAAGATGATCTAGAGAAATGGGAGGCCCCCAGAGCTAAATTTCAAGTGTCATAGCAAAGGGTCTGAATACTTATGTCCATGCAAAATTTGAGTTATTCATTTTTAATAAATTTGCAAAAAAAATTCTAAAATTCTGTTTTCACTTTGTGATTATGGGGTATTGAGTGCAGAATATTTGGGAAAACTTGATTTTTTTATTTTAGCACAAGACTTAAACATAACAAAATGCGAAAAAAGTGAAAGGGTCTGAAGACTTTCCGAATGCACGATAGATAGATAGATAGATAGATAGATAGATAGATAGATAGATAGATAGATAGATAGATACTGTAGAATTGATATGAGAGAGATAGAAATGTATAGCAGATTGTGTCACTTGGCACTGCTCATGATATCACTTTGCGATGCGCCTACTACACCCATAGAAACGCCTGTGTTTTCCTTTAGTGAATCCTCTGCTGTAAATGTTGTCTTTATATTATTGGAGCTGTCAGTAATATTACAGTTTGGTAATAAAGAAGAATCATGTCTTGGACTTTTTACCCAGCTTATAAAAATTTCTCTCTTATGTTTTTACAGCTTAGAACTGTGGGAAATGCTTATTTTGTATTTAACTTTACATAAGCTTCTTGTTTCCAGTGCTGGTAATTTAATGGCGTGACACCGCTATGGCGGCCTTAATTGTTACATCTAATTAAATGTTGACATTTTTAAAGCCGCTCACCTTCTTCGCAGCTGTCTGGTGTGAAAAATTCCTCCATATTCCCCTGTGCCTTGATTGCTTTGCATGTGATGTAATTTGTGATACCCTTGTTAACAATGTAGAATTACATGAGGAATCCTTAAATAATTTAAAGAACGACTAAAAACGAACAGGTTCTCGTCTACTCTTACTTTGTGTTATTGCTCACTTTAATGTTTAATGTGCTTGAGATAGCGTTAATTAGAATCCGTCCTCGTGTCATATATCGCTTCATGACAATGGCTAATATTCTCTGTATATGGGTTGGAATCTTTCATATAGGAATGTGTTATCGTACAGAGTGAAATGTATGGTATCGTCTTCATGCTCTCTCGCTTTAACCACTTCCCGACATTTGACGTAACTGTACGTCATAGCCAGGAAAGAGGAATATGGAGCGGGATCACGGGCTGAGCCCGCTACATAATTAGCAGCTGTCGGCTGTAACATACCACCGACACTTCACTGTAAGGGTATGTTCACACGTAGTGACCAAAAACGTCTGAAGATACAGCTCCTGATTTTCAGACGTTTTTTGTGCCACTCGCGATTTTTGCGTGTTTTTTACGGCCGTTTTTGGAGCTTTTTTTAATAGAGTCTATGGAAAACGGCTCCAAAAACGTCCCAAGAAGTGTCCTGCACTTCTTTTTCGCGGCCGTTTTTTTACGCTTAAAAAAACGTCACGAAAAATGCTCCGTTCTGCTTCCGATTTTTTGGCCGTTTTTCGGGCGTTTACGGCCTGAAAAATGGCCGAAAATAGGTTGTGTGAACATACCCTAACACCCGGGATCGTCTATTCTCCATCACCCCTATCCCCCTCCTCCCCTTAATTCAATCGTGGGATGCCTAATGAGGGTCCGTAAGTTTGCCATCTTTCTGCTCTGATTAAGGGAGCCGATAAACAGCACAATATACTGCAAACATAGGTATTTCAGTGTATTGTACAATTGATTGCTTGTTCAAGTCCCCTAGAAGGACAAAAAAAATGTGAAAAACAGTTAAAGTGTAACTAAACTCTTAAATAACTTTGACATGTCAGACGTTTCGAACACTAAGAAACTCACCGATCGCTAAAATAAAGCAGCAAAAGCGCTTGGGTGAGCGCTGTGCCGTTTAGTTTCTGATCGACTTTCCTTCAAAAGCTGAGCAAGCGGTATACATGCCCAATGGAAAATCTGAGTACATACAAAAAAGTTTTTGTTAACTTTACCTCACAAATAAAATAATATAAAAGTAATAAAACACACTCTTCCAAATATAGTGCTACACCTGTCCACAGTTTGTGTGTGGTATTGCAGCACAGTCCCATTCTCTTCAATGGTGCTGAGCAGCAATACCAGACACATCCTATGGACAAATATGGCGCAGTTTCTTGGAAGATAGCAGCCATGAATTACTGTAGATGGGTCGTTGATCCAGGGATTTATTCTGATTGCCACATCGTATTTGGGAAGGATTTTTTTTCTCTAAGATGAATTGGCTCTTGCCTCATGGGGGTTTTGTCTTCCTCTGGATCAGCATTGCAAAATAATAGGCTGAACTGGATGGACATATGGTTTTTTTTGGTCCTAAGAAACTATGATATGATACTATGAATTGACTTAAGGCTGTGTTCACACATTGCAATAGTTTGCCACACAGTGAAAATCCGCACAACAAAAAGGCATGCGTTCTACATAGTTACATAGATGATAAGTTTGAAAAAAGACACAGATCCATCAAGTCCAATGTATAATCCAAAGGAAGGCAAAAACATCTAAGATTGATGCCAATTGCCAAATATAAGGGGCAAAAATTCTCCCCAAGCCCAGATATGGCATTCGGAGTACATCCCAGGATCAACGTCCCATCTCCAGTTTCTAGTACTCATAACCTATAATATTATATTATTCAAGAAGGGCATCAAGGCCCTTCTTGAACTTGTTCAATGAATCCACCTTCACAACATCCTGTGGCAGAGAGTTGGATAGTCTCACCACTCACAGTAAAGATACCCCGTCTATGATTATGGTGACGCCTTCTCGACCTCTAGACATAGAGGATGCCCCCTTGTTATAGTTACAGTCCTAGGTTTTAAAAAGATGATTAGTTAGATCTCTGTACTGGGCAATTATATATTTGTACATTATAATTAGATCTCCCCTTAGCTGTCTTTTTTCCAAACTGAATACCCTTTCTTCGGCCTGCAATCCACGCATTCCCTTAATTACCTTGGTCACCCTTCTTTGCACCCAGTCTAGTTCAGCCATGCCCTTCTTATACATAGGTGCCCAAAATTGTACACAATATTCCATGTGTGGACTGACTAGTGATTTGTATAGAGGCAAAACTATGTTCTTGCCATGAGCATCTATGCTTCTTTTGATGCATCCCATGATTTGATTTGCCTTAGCAGCAGCTCCCTGGCACTGATTGCTAAAGTTAAGTTTACTGTCCACCAATATACCCAAATCTTTTTCATTTGTTTTTTATCCAGTATTTTGCTATTTAATACAAAATTATATAATTGTTTTCCTTGGCCCAAGTACATAACCTTACATTTATCCACATTAATCGTCATTTGTCATTTCTCTGCCCAAACTTCCAGCTTCCCCAAATCCCTCTGTAGTATTATATCCTCTTTCTCTGTAGTATTACATTATTCTCCTCCTCTGTAGTATTACATTCTCCTCCTCTGTAGTATTATATTATCCTCCTCTATAGTATTACATTCTCCCCCTCTGTAGCATTACATTATCCTCCTCTGTAGTATTACATTATCCTCCTCTGTAGTATTACATTCTCCTCCTCTGTAGTATTACATTCTCCTCCTCTGTAGTATTACATTATCCACCTCTGTAGTATTACATTTCCCCCCTCTGTAGTATTACATTATCCTCCTCTGTAGTATTATATTATCCTTCTCTGTAGTATTACATTCTCCTCCTCTGTAGTATTACATTCTCCTCCTCTGTAGTATTACATTATCCTCCTCTGTAGTATTACATTATCCTCCTCTGTAGTATTACATTATCCTCCTCTGTAGTATTACATTCTCCTCCTCTGTAGTATTACATTATCCTCCTCTGTAGTATTACATTCTCCTCCTCTGTAGTATTACATTCTCCTCCTCTGTAGTATTACATTATCCTCCTCTGTAGTATTACATTCTCCTCCTCTGTAGTATTACATTATCCACCTCTGTAGTATTACATTCTCCTCCTCTGTAGTATTACATTTTCCCCCTCTGTAGTATTACATTATCCTTCTCTGTAGTATTATATTATCCTTCTCTGTAGTATTACATTCTCCTCCTCTGTAGTATTACATATTCCTCCTCTGTAGTATTACATTATCCTCCTTTATAGTATTACATTATCCTCCTCTGTAGTATTACATTATCCTCCTCTGTAGTATTACATTCTCCACGTCTGTAGTATTACATTCTCCTCCTCTGTAGTATTACATTCTCATCCTCTGTAGTATTACATTCTCCTCCTCTGTAGTATTACATTCTCCTCCTCTGTAGTATTACATTCTCCTCCTCTGTAGTATTACATTATCCACCTCTGTAGTATTACATTTCCCCCCTCTGTAGTATTACATTATCCTCCTCTGTAGTATTATATTATCCTTCTCTGTAGTATTACATTCTCCTCCTCTGTAGTATTACATTATCCTCCTCTGAAGTATTACATTATCCTCCTCTGTAGTATTACATTATCCTCCTCTGTAGTATTACATTCTCCTCCTCTGTAGTATTACATTATCCTCCTCTGTAGTATTACATTATCCTCCTCTGTAGTATTACATTATCCTCCTCTGTAGTATTACATTCTCCTCTTCTGTAGCATTACATTATCCTCCTCTGTAGTATTACATTATCCTCCTCTGTAGTATTACATTATCCTCCTATGTAGTATTACATTCTCCTCCTCTGTAGTATTACATTCTTCTCCTCTGTAATATTACATTATCCACCTCTGTAGTATTACATTTTCCCCCTCTGTAGTATTACATTATCCTCCTCTGTAGTATTATATTATCCTTCTCTGTAGTATTACATTCTCCTCCTGTAGTATTACATTCTCCTCCTCTGTAGTATTACATTCTCCTGCTCTGTAGTATTACATTATCCACCTCTGTAGTATTACATTATCCTCCTCTGTAGTATTACATTATCCTCCTCTGTGGTATTACATTCTCCTCTGTAGTATTACATTGTCCTCCTCTGTATTATTACATTCTCCTCCCCTGTAGTGTTACATTCTCCTCCTCTGTAGTATTACATTCTCCTCCTCTGTAGTATTACATTATCCTCCTCTGTAGTATTACATTATCCTCCTCTGTAGTATTACATTCTCCTCCTCTGTAGTATTACATTATCCTCCTCTGTAGTATTACATTATCCACCTCTGTAGTATTACATTATGCTCCTCTGTAGTATTACATTATACTCCTCTGTAGTATTACATTCTCCTCCTCTGTAGTATTACATTCTCCTCTCTCCTCCTCTGTAGTATTACATTCTCCTCCTCTGTAGTATTACATTATCCTCCTCTGTAGTATTACATTATCCTCCTCTGTAGTATTACATTCTCCTCCTCTGTAGTATTACATTCTCCTCCTCTGTAGTATTACATTATCCACCTCTGTAGTATTACATTATGCTCCTCTGTAGTATTACATTATACTCCTCTGTAGTATTACATTCTCCTCCTCTGTAGTATTACATTCTCCTCTCTCCTCCTCTGTAGTATTACATTCTCCTCCTCTGTAGTATTACATTATCTTCCTCTGTAGTATTACATTATCCTCCTCCGTAGTATTAAATTCTCCTCCTTTGTAGTATTACATTATCCTCCTCTGTAGTATTATATTCTCCTCCTCTGTAGTATTACATTATCCACCTCTGTAGTATTACATTCTCCTCCTCTGTAGTATTACATTCTCCTCCTCTGTAGTATTACATTTTCCCCCTCTGTAGCATTACATTATCCTCTTCTGTAGTATTATATTATCCTTCTCTGTAGTATTACATTCTCCTCCTCTGTAGTATTACATTCTTCTCCTCTGTAGTATTACATATTCCTCCTCTGTAGTATTACATTATCCTCCTTTATAGTATTACATTATCCTCCTCTGTAGTATTACATTATCCTCCTCTGTAGTATTACATTCTCCTCCTCTGTAGTATTACATTCTTCTCCTCTGTAATATTACATTATCCACCTCTGTAGTATTAAATATCCTCCTCTGTAGTATTATATTATCCTCCTCTGTAGTATTATATTATCCTTCTCTGTAGTATTACATTCTCCTCCTGTAGTATTACATTCTCCTCCTCTGTAGTATTACATTCTCCTGCTCTGTAGTATTACATTATCCACCTCTGTAGTATTATATTATCCTTCTCTGTAGTATTACATTCTCCTCCTGTAGTATTACATTCTCCTCCTCTGTAGTATTACATTCTCCTGCTCTGTAGTATTACATTATCCACCTCTGTAGTATTACATTATCCTCCTCTGTAGTATTACATTATCCTCCTCTGTGGTATTACATTCTCCTCTGTAGTATTACATTGTCCTCCTCTGTATTATTACATTCTCCTCCCCTGTAGTGTTACATTCTCCTCCTCTGTAGTATTACATTCTCCTCCTCTGTAGTATTACATTATCCTCCTCTGTAGTATTACATTATCCTCCTCTGTAGTATTACATTCTCCTCCTCTGTAGTATTACATTATCCTCCTCTGTGGTATTACATTCTCCTCCTCTGTAGTATTACATTCTCCTCCTCTGTAGTATTACATTATCCACCTCTGTAGTATTACATTATACTCCTCTGTAGTATTACATTCTCCTCCTCTGTAGTATTACATTCTCCTCTCTCCTCCTCTGTAGTATTACATTATCCACCTCTGTAGTATTATATTATCCTTCTCTGTAGTATTACATTCTCCTCCTCTGTAGTATTACATTCTTCTCCTATGTAGTATTACATATTCCTCCTCTGTAGTAATACATTATCCTCCTTTATAGTATTACATTATCCTCCTCTGTAGTATTACATTATCCTCCTCTGTAGTATTACATTCTCCACGTCTGTAGTATTACATTCTCCTCCTCTGTAGTATTACATTCTCCTCCTCTGTAGTATTACATTCTCCTCCTCTGTAGTATTACATTCTCCTCCTCTGTAGAATTACATTCTCCTCCTCTGTAGTATTACATTATCCACCTCTGTAGTATTACATTTTCCCGCTCTGTAGTATTACATTATCCTCCTCTGTAGTATTACATTATCCTCCTCTGTAGTATTACATTCTCCTCCTCTGTAGTATTACATTCTCCTCCTCTGTAGTATTACATTATCCACCTCTGTAGTATTACATTATGCTCCTCTGTAGTATTACATTATACTCCTCTGTAGTATTACATTCTCCTCCTCTGTAGTATTACATTCTCCTCTCTCCTCCTCTGTAGTATTACATTCTCCTCCTCTGTAGTATTACATTATCCTCCTCTGTAGTATTACATTATCCTCCTCTGTAGTATTACATTCTCCTCCTCTGTAGTATTACATTCTCCTCCTCTGTAGTATTACATTATCCACCTCTGTAGTATTACATTATGCTCCTCTGTAGTATTACATTATACTCCTCTGTAGTATTACATTCTCCTCCTCTGTAGTATTACATTCTCCTCTCTCCTCCTCTGTAGTATTACATTCTCCTCCTCTGTAGTATTACATTATCTTCCTCTGTAGTATTACATTATCCTCCTCCGTAGTATTAAATTCTCCTCCTTTGTAGTATTACATTATCCTCCTCTGTAGTATTATATTCTCCTCCTCTGTAGTATTACATTATCCACCTCTGTAGTATTACATTCTCCTCCTCTGTAGTATTACATTCTCCTCCTCTGTAGTATTACATTTTCCCCCTCTGTAGCATTACATTATCCTCTTCTGTAGTATTATATTATCCTTCTCTGTAGTATTACATTCTCCTCCTCTGTAGTATTACATTCTTCTCCTCTGTAGTATTACATATTCCTCCTCTGTAGTATTACATTATCCTCCTTTATAGTATTACATTATCCTCCTCTGTAGTATTACATTATCCTCCTCTGTAGTATTACATTCTCCTCCTCTGTAGTATTACATTCTTCTCCTCTGTAATATTACATTATCCACCTCTGTAGTATTAAATTTCCCCCCCCCCTGTAGTATTACATTATCCTCCTCTGTAGTATTATATTATCCTCCTCTGTAGTATTATATTATCCTTCTCTGTAGTATTACATTCTCCTCCTGTAGTATTACATTCTCCTCCTCTGTAGTATTACATTCTCCTGCTCTGTAGTATTACATTATCCACCTCTGTAGTATTATATTATCCTTCTCTGTAGTATTACATTCTCCTCCTGTAGTATTACATTCTCCTCCTCTGTAGTATTACATTCTCCTGCTCTGTAGTATTACATTATCCACCTCTGTAGTATTACATTATCCTCCTCTGTAGTATTACATTATCCTCCTCTGTGGTATTACATTCTCCTCTGTAGTATTACATTGTCCTCCTCTGTATTATTACATTCTCCTCCCCTGTAGTGTTACATTCTCCTCCTCTGTAGTATTACATTCTCCTCCTCTGTAGTATTACATTATCCTCCTCTGTAGTATTACATTATCCTCCTCTGTAGTATTACATTCTCCTCCTCTGTAGTATTACATTATCCTCCTCTGTGGTATTACATTCTCCTCCTCTGTAGTATTACATTCTCCTCCTCTGTAGTATTACATTATCCACCTCTGTAGTATTACATTATACTCCTCTGTAGTATTACATTCTCCTCCTCTGTAGTATTACATTCTCCTCTCTCCTCCTCTGTAGTATTACATTATCCACCTCTGTAGTATTATATTATCCTTCTCTGTAGTATTACATTCTCCTCCTCTGTAGTATTACATTCTTCTCCTATGTAGTATTACATATTCCTCCTCTGTAGTAATACATTATCCTCCTTTATAGTATTACATTATCCTCCTCTGTAGTATTACATTATCCTCCTCTGTAGTATTACATTCTCCACGTCTGTAGTATTACATTCTCCTCCTCTGTAGTATTACATTCTCCTCCTCTGTAGTATTACATTCTCCTCCTCTGTAGTATTACATTCTCCTCCTCTGTAGAATTACATTCTCCTCCTCTGTAGTATTACATTATCCACCTCTGTAGTATTACATTTTCCCGCTCTGTAGTATTACATTATCCTCCTCTGTAGTATTACATTATCCTCCTCTGTAGTATTACATTCTCCTCCTCTGTAGTATTACATTATCCTCCTCTGTAGTATTACATTATACTCCTCTGTAGTATTACATTCTCCTCCTCTGTAGTATTACATTCTCCTCTCTCCTCCTCTGTAGTATTACATTCTCCTCCTCTGTAGTATTACATTATCCTCCTCTGTAGTATTACATTATCCTCCTCTGTAGTATTACATTCTCCTCCTCTGTAGTATTACATTCTCCTCCTCTGTAGTATTACATTATCCACCTCTGTAGTATTACATTATGCTCCTCTGTAGTATTACATTATACTCCTCTGTAGTATTACATTCTCCTCCTCTGTAGTATTACATTCTCCTCTCTCCTCCTCTGTAGTATTACATTCTCCTCCTCTGTAGTATTACATTATCTTCCTCTGTAGTATTACATTATCCTCCTCCGTAGTATTAAATTCTCCTCCTTTGTAGTATTACATTATCCTCCTCTGTAGTATTATATTCTCCTCCTCTGTAGTATTACATTATCCACCTCTGTAGTATTACATTCTCCTCCTCTGTAGTATTACATTCTCCTCCTCTGTAGTATTACATTTTCCCCCTCTGTAGCATTACATTATCCTCTTCTGTAGTATTATATTATCCTTCTCTGTAGTATTACATTCTCCTCCTCTGTAGTATTACATTCTTCTCCTCTGTAGTATTACATATTCCTCCTCTGTAGTATTACATTATCCTCCTTTATAGTATTACATTATCCTCCTCTGTAGTATTACATTATCCTCCTCTGTAGTATTACATTCTCCTCCTCTGTAGTATTACATTCTTCTCCTCTGTAATATTACATTATCCACCTCTGTAGTATTAAATATCCTCCTCTGTAGTATTATATTATCCTCCTCTGTAGTATTATATTATCCTTCTCTGTAGTATTACATTCTCCTCCTGTAGTATTACATTCTCCTCCTCTGTAGTATTACATTCTCCTGCTCTGTAGTATTACATTATCCACCTCTGTAGTATTATATTATCCTTCTCTGTAGTATTACATTCTCCTCCTGTAGTATTACATTCTCCTCCTCTGTAGTATTACATTCTCCTGCTCTGTAGTATTACATTATCCACCTCTGTAGTATTACATTATCCTCCTCTGTAGTATTACATTATCCTCCTCTGTGGTATTACATTCTCCTCTGTAGTATTACATTGTCCTCCTCTGTATTATTACATTCTCCTCCCCTGTAGTGTTACATTCTCCTCCTCTGTAGTATTACATTCTCCTCCTCTGTAGTATTACATTATCCTCCTCTGTAGTATTACATTATCCTCCTCTGTAGTATTACATTCTCCTCCTCTGTAGTATTACATTATCCTCCTCTGTGGTATTACATTCTCCTCCTCTGTAGTATTACATTCTCCTCCTCTGTAGTATTACATTATCCACCTCTGTAGTATTACATTATACTCCTCTGTAGTATTACATTCTCCTCCTCTGTAGTATTACATTCTCCTCTCTCCTCCTCTGTAGTATTACATTATCCACCTCTGTAGTATTATATTATCCTTCTCTGTAGTATTACATTCTCCTCCTCTGTAGTATTACATTCTTCTCCTATGTAGTATTACATATTCCTCCTCTGTAGTAATACATTATCCTCCTTTATAGTATTACATTATCCTCCTCTGTAGTATTACATTATCCTCCTCTGTAGTATTACATTCTCCACGTCTGTAGTATTACATTCTCCTCCTCTGTAGTATTACATTCTCCTCCTCTGTAGTATTACATTCTCCTCCTCTGTAGTATTACATTCTCCTCCTCTGTAGAATTACATTCTCCTCCTCTGTAGTATTACATTATCCACCTCTGTAGTATTACATTTTCCCGCTCTGTAGTATTACATTATCCTCCTCTGTAGTATTACATTATCCTCCTCTGTAGTATTACATTCTCCTCCTCTGTAGTATTACATTCTCCTCCTCTGTAGTATTACATTATCCACCTCTGTAGTATTACATTATGCTCCTCTGTAGTATTACATTATACTCCTCTGTAGTATTACATTCTCCTCCTCTGTAGTATTACATTCTCCTCTCTCCTCCTCTGTAGTATTACATTCTCCTCCTCTGTAGTATTACATTATCCTCCTCTGTAGTATTACATTATCCTCCTCTGTAGTATTACATTCTCCTCCTCTGTAGTATTACATTCTCCTCCTCTGTAGTATTACATTATCCACCTCTGTAGTATTACATTATGCTCCTCTGTAGTATTACATTATACTCCTCTGTAGTATTACATTCTCCTCCTCTGTAGTATTACATTCTCCTCTCTCCTCCTCTGTAGTATTACATTCTCCTCCTCTGTAGTATTACATTATCTTCCTCTGTAGTATTACATTATCCTCCTCCGTAGTATTAAATTCTCCTCCTTTGTAGTATTACATTATCCTCCTCTGTAGTATTATATTCTCCTCCTCTGTAGTATTACATTATCCACCTCTGTAGTATTACATTCTCCTCCTCTGTAGTATTACATTCTCCTCCTCTGTAGTATTACATTTTCCCCCTCTGTAGCATTACATTATCCTCTTCTGTAGTATTATATTATCCTTCTCTGTAGTATTACATTCTCCTCCTCTGTAGTATTACATTCTTCTCCTCTGTAGTATTACATATTCCTCCTCTGTAGTATTACATTATCCTCCTTTATAGTATTACATTATCCTCCTCTGTAGTATTACATTATCCTCCTCTGTAGTATTACATTCTCCTCCTCTGTAGTATTACATTCTTCTCCTCTGTAATATTACATTATCCACCTCTGTAGTATTAAATTTCCCCCCCCCCTGTAGTATTACATTATCCTCCTCTGTAGTATTATATTATCCTCCTCTGTAGTATTATATTATCCTTCTCTGTAGTATTACATTCTCCTCCTGTAGTATTACATTCTCCTCCTCTGTAGTATTACATTCTCCTGCTCTGTAGTATTACATTATCCACCTCTGTAGTATTATATTATCCTTCTCTGTAGTATTACATTCTCCTCCTGTAGTATTACATTCTCCTCCTCTGTAGTATTACATTCTCCTGCTCTGTAGTATTACATTATCCACCTCTGTAGTATTACATTATCCTCCTCTGTAGTATTACATTATCCTCCTCTGTGGTATTACATTCTCCTCTGTAGTATTACATTGTCCTCCTCTGTATTATTACATTCTCCTCCCCTGTAGTGTTACATTCTCCTCCTCTGTAGTATTACATTCTCCTCCTCTGTAGTATTACATTATCCTCCTCTGTAGTATTACATTATCCTCCTCTGTAGTATTACATTCTCCTCCTCTGTAGTATTACATTATCCTCCTCTGTGGTATTACATTCTCCTCCTCTGTAGTATTACATTCTCCTCCTCTGTAGTATTACATTATCCACCTCTGTAGTATTACATTATACTCCTCTGTAGTATTACATTCTCCTCCTCTGTAGTATTACATTCTCCTCTCTCCTCCTCTGTAGTATTACATTATCCACCTCTGTAGTATTATATTATCCTTCTCTGTAGTATTACATTCTCCTCCTCTGTAGTATTACATTCTTCTCCTATGTAGTATTACATATTCCTCCTCTGTAGTAATACATTATCCTCCTTTATAGTATTACATTATCCTCCTCTGTAGTATTACATTATCCTCCTCTGTAGTATTACATTCTCCACGTCTGTAGTATTACATTCTCCTCCTCTGTAGTATTACATTCTCCTCCTCTGTAGTATTACATTCTCCTCCTCTGTAGTATTACATTCTCCTCCTCTGTAGAATTACATTCTCCTCCTCTGTAGTATTACATTATCCACCTCTGTAGTATTACATTTTCCCGCTCTGTAGTATTACATTATCCTCCTCTGTAGTATTACATTATCCTCCTCTGTAGTATTACATTCTCCTCCTCTGTAGTATTACATTATCCTCCTCTGTAGTATTACATTATACTCCTCTGTAGTATTACATTGTCTTCCTCTGTAGTATTACATTATCCTCCTCTGTAGTATTACATTCTCCTCCTCTGTAGTATTACATTCTCCTCCTCTGTACTATTAAATTATCCACCTCTGTAGTATTACATTTTCCCCCTCTGTAGTATTACATTATCCTCCCCTGTAGTATTATATTATTCTCCTCTGTAGTATTACATTTTCCCCCTCTGTAGTATTACATTATCCTCCCCTGTAGTATTATATTATTCTCCTCTGTAGTATTACATTATCCTCCCCTGTAGTATTATATTATTCTCCTCTGTAGTATTACATATTCCTCCTCTGTAGTATTACATTATCCTCCTTTATAGTATTACATTATCCTCCTCTGTAGTATTACATTATCCTCCTCTGTAGTATTACATTCTCCACGTCTGTAGTATTACATTCTCCTCCTCTGTAGTATTACTTTATCATCCTCTGTAGTGTTACATTATCCTCCTCTGTAGTATTACATTATCCTCCTCTGTAGTATTACATTATCCTCCTCTGTAGTATTACATTCCCCCCCCCCTCCGTAGTGTTACATTCTCCTCCTCTGTAGTATTACATTCTCCTCCTCTGTAGTATTACATTCCCCCCCCCTCCGTAGTGTTACATTCTCCCCCTCTGTAGTAATACATTCTCCCCCTCTGTAGTATTACATTCTCCTCCTCTGTAGTATTACATTCTCCTCCTCTGTAGTATTACATTATCCTCCTCTGTAGTATTACATTCTCCTCCTCTGTAGTATTACATTATCCTCCTCTGTAGTATTACATTCTCCTCCTCTGTAGTATTACATTCTCCTCCTCTGTAGTATTACATTATCCTCCTCTGTAGTATTACATTCTCCTCCTCTGTAGTATTACATTATCCACCTCTGTAGTATTACATTCTCCTCCTCTGTAGTATTACATTTTCCCCCTCTGTAGTATTACATTATCCTTCTCTGTAGTATTATATTATCCTTCTCTGTAGTATTACATTCTCCTCCTCTGTAGTATTACATATTCCTCCTCTGTAGTATTACATTATCCTCCTTTATAGTATTACATTATCCTCCTCTGTAGTATTACATTATCCTCCTCTGTAGTATTACATTCTCCACGTCTGTAGTATTACATTCTCCTCCTCTGTAGTATTACATTCTCATCCTCTGTAGTATTACATTCTCCTCCTCTGTAGTATTACATTCTCCTCCTCTGTAGTATTACATTCTCCTCCTCTGTAGTATTACATTATCCACCTCTGTAGTATTACATTTCCCCCCTCTGTAGTATTACATTATCCTCCTCTGTAGTATTATATTATCCTTCTCTGTAGTATTACATTCTCCTCCTCTGTAGTATTACATTATCCTCCTCTGAAGTATTACATTATCCTCCTCTGTAGTATTACATTATCCTCCTCTGTAGTATTACATTCTCCTCCTCTGTAGTATTACATTATCCTCCTCTGTAGTATTACATTATCCTCCTCTGTAGTATTACATTATCCTCCTCTGTAGTATTACATTCTCCTCTTCTGTAGCATTACATTATCCTCCTCTGTAGTATTACATTATCCTCCTCTGTAGTATTACATTATCCTCCTATGTAGTATTACATTCTCCTCCTCTGTAGTATTACATTCTTCTCCTCTGTAATATTACATTATCCACCTCTGTAGTATTACATTTTCCCCCTCTGTAGTATTACATTATCCTCCTCTGTAGTATTATATTATCCTTCTCTGTAGTATTACATTCTCCTCCTGTAGTATTACATTCTCCTCCTCTGTAGTATTACATTCTCCTGCTCTGTAGTATTACATTATCCACCTCTGTAGTATTACATTATCCTCCTCTGTAGTATTACATTATCCTCCTCTGTGGTATTACATTCTCCTCTGTAGTATTACATTGTCCTCCTCTGTATTATTACATTCTCCTCCCCTGTAGTGTTACATTCTACTCCTCTGTAGTATTACATTCTCCTCCTCTGTAGTATTACATTATCCTCCTCTGTAGTATTACATTATCCTCCTCTGTAGTATTACATTCTCCTCCTCTGTAGTATTACATTATCCTCCTCTGTAGTATTACATTATCCACCTCTGTAGTATTACATTATGCTCCTCTGTAGTATTACATTATACTCCTCTGTAGTATTACATTCTCCTCCTCTGTAGTATTACATTCTCCTCTCTCCTCCTCTGTAGTATTACATTCTCCTCCTCTGTAGTATTACATTATCCTCCTCTGTAGTATTACATTATCCTCCTCTGTAGTATTACATTCTCCTCCTCTGTAGTATTACATTCTCCTCCTCTGTAGTATTACATTATCCACCTCTGTAGTATTACATTATGCTCCTCTGTAGTATTACATTATACTCCTCTGTAGTATTACATTCTCCTCCTCTGTAGTATTACATTCTCCTCTCTCCTCCTCTGTAGTATTACATTCTCCTCCTCTGTAGTATTACATTATCTTCCTCTGTAGTATTACATTATCCTCCTCCGTAGTATTAAATTCTCCTCCTTTGTAGTATTACATTATCCTCCTCTGTAGTATTATATTCTCCTCCTCTGTAGTATTACATTATCCACCTCTGTAGTATTACATTCTCCTCCTCTGTAGTATTACATTCTCCTCCTCTGTAGTATTACATTTTCCCCCTCTGTAGCATTACATTATCCTCTTCTGTAGTATTATATTATCCTTCTCTGTAGTATTACATTCTCCTCCTCTGTAGTATTACATTCTTCTCCTCTGTAGTATTACATATTCCTCCTCTGTAGTATTACATTATCCTCCTTTATAGTATTACATTATCCTCCTCTGTAGTATTACATTATCCTCCTCTGTAGTATTACATTCTCCTCCTCTGTAGTATTACATTCTTCTCCTCTGTAATATTACATTATCCACCTCTGTAGTATTAAATTTCCCCCCCCCCTGTAGTATTACATTATCCTCCTCTGTAGTATTATATTATCCTCCTCTGTAGTATTATATTATCCTTCTCTGTAGTATTACATTCTCCTCCTGTAGTATTACATTCTCCTCCTCTGTAGTATTACATTCTCCTGCTCTGTAGTATTACATTATCCACCTCTGTAGTATTATATTATCCTTCTCTGTAGTATTACATTCTCCTCCTGTAGTATTACATTCTCCTCCTCTGTAGTATTACATTCTCCTGCTCTGTAGTATTACATTATCCACCTCTGTAGTATTACATTATCCTCCTCTGTAGTATTACATTATCCTCCTCTGTGGTATTACATTCTCCTCTGTAGTATTACATTGTCCTCCTCTGTATTATTACATTCTCCTCCCCTGTAGTGTTACATTCTCCTCCTCTGTAGTATTACATTCTCCTCCTCTGTAGTATTACATTATCCTCCTCTGTAGTATTACATTATCCTCCTCTGTAGTATTACATTCTCCTCCTCTGTAGTATTACATTATCCTCCTCTGTGGTATTACATTCTCCTCCTCTGTAGTATTACATTCTCCTCCTCTGTAGTATTACATTATCCACCTCTGTAGTATTACATTATACTCCTCTGTAGTATTACATTCTCCTCCTCTGTAGTATTACATTCTCCTCTCTCCTCCTCTGTAGTATTACATTATCCACCTCTGTAGTATTATATTATCCTTCTCTGTAGTATTACATTCTCCTCCTCTGTAGTATTACATTCTTCTCCTATGTAGTATTACATATTCCTCCTCTGTAGTAATACATTATCCTCCTTTATAGTATTACATTATCCTCCTCTGTAGTATTACATTATCCTCCTCTGTAGTATTACATTCTCCACGTCTGTAGTATTACATTCTCCTCCTCTGTAGTATTACATTCTCCTCCTCTGTAGTATTACATTCTCCTCCTCTGTAGTATTACATTCTCCTCCTCTGTAGAATTACATTCTCCTCCTCTGTAGTATTACATTATCCACCTCTGTAGTATTACATTTTCCCGCTCTGTAGTATTACATTATCCTCCTCTGTAGTATTACATTATCCTCCTCTGTAGTATTACATTCTCCTCCTCTGTAGTATTACATTATCCTCCTCTGTAGTATTACATTATCCACCTCTGTAGTATTACATTATGCTCCTCTGTAGTATTACATTATACTCCTCTGTAGTATTACATTCTCCTCCTCTGTAGTATTACATTCTCCTCTCTCCTCCTCTGTAGTATTACATTCTCCTCCTCTGTAGTATTACATTATCCTCCTCTGTAGTATTACATTATCCTCCTCTGTAGTATTACATTCTCCTCCTCTGTAGTATTACATTCTCCTCCTCTGTAGTATTACATTATCCACCTCTGTAGTATTACATTATGCTCCTCTGTAGTATTACATTATACTCCTCTGTAGTATTACATTCTCCTCCTCTGTAGTATTACATTCTCCTCTCTCCTCCTCTGTAGTATTACATTCTCCTCCTCTGTAGTATTACATTATCTTCCTCTGTAGTATTACATTATCCTCCTCCGTAGTATTAAATTCTCCTCCTTTGTAGTATTACATTATCCTCCTCTGTAGTATTATATTCTCCTCCTCTGTAGTATTACATTATCCACCTCTGTAGTATTACATTCTCCTCCTCTGTAGTATTACATTCTCCTCCTCTGTAGTATTACATTTTCCCCCTCTGTAGCATTACATTATCCTCTTCTGTAGTATTATATTATCCTTCTCTGTAGTATTACATTCTCCTCCTCTGTAGTATTACATTCTTCTCCTCTGTAGTATTACATATTCCTCCTCTGTAGTATTACATTATCCTCCTTTATAGTATTACATTATCCTCCTCTGTAGTATTACATTATCCTCCTCTGTAGTATTACATTCTCCTCCTCTGTAGTATTACATTCTTCTCCTCTGTAATATTACATTATCCACCTCTGTAGTATTAAATTTCCCCCCCCCTGTAGTATTACATTATCCTCCTCTGTAGTATTATATTATCCTCCTCTGTAGTATTATATTATCCTTCTCTGTAGTATTACATTCTCCTCCTGTAGTATTACATTCTCCTCCTCTGTAGTATTACATTCTCCTGCTCTGTAGTATTACATTATCCACCTCTGTAGTATTATATTATCCTTCTCTGTAGTATTACATTCTCCTCCTGTAGTATTACATTCTCCTCCTCTGTAGTATTACATTCTCCTGCTCTGTAGTATTACATTATCCACCTCTGTAGTATTACATTATCCTCCTCTGTAGTATTACATTATCCTCCTCTGTGGTATTACATTCTCCTCTGTAGTATTACATTGTCCTCCTCTGTATTATTACATTCTCCTCCCCTGTAGTGTTACATTCTCCTCCTCTGTAGTATTACATTCTCCTCCTCTGTAGTATTACATTATCCTCCTCTGTAGTATTACATTATCCTCCTCTGTAGTATTACATTCTCCTCCTCTGTAGTATTACATTATCCTCCTCTGTGGTATTACATTCTCCTCCTCTGTAGTATTACATTCTCCTCCTCTGTAGTATTACATTATCCACCTCTGTAGTATTACATTATACTCCTCTGTAGTATTACATTCTCCTCCTCTGTAGTATTACATTCTCCTCTCTCCTCCTCTGTAGTATTACATTATCCACCTCTGTAGTATTATATTATCCTTCTCTGTAGTATTACATTCTCCTCCTCTGTAGTATTACATTCTTCTCCTATGTAGTATTACATATTCCTCCTCTGTAGTAATACATTATCCTCCTTTATAGTATTACATTATCCTCCTCTGTAGTATTACATTATCCTCCTCTGTAGTATTACATTCTCCACGTCTGTAGTATTACATTCTCCTCCTCTGTAGTATTACATTCTCCTCCTCTGTAGTATTACATTCTCCTCCTCTGTAGTATTACATTCTCCTCCTCTGTAGAATTACATTCTCCTCCTCTGTAGTATTACATTATCCACCTCTGTAGTATTACATTTTCCCGCTCTGTAGTATTACATTATCCTCCTCTGTAGTATTACATTATCCTCCTCTGTAGTATTACATTCTCCTCCTCTGTAGTATTACATTATCCTCCTCTGTAGTATTACATTATACTCCTCTGTAGTATTACATTGTCTTCCTCTGTAGTATTACATTATCCTCCTCTGTAGTATTACATTCTCCTCCTCTGTAGTATTACATTCTCCTCCTCTGTACTATTAAATTATCCACCTCTGTAGTATTACATTTTCCCCCTCTGTAGTATTACATTATCCTCCCCTGTAGTATTATATTATTCTCCTCTGTAGTATTACATTTTCCCCCTCTGTAGTATTACATTATCCTCCCCTGTAGTATTATATTATTCTCCTCTGTAGTATTACATTATCCTCCCCTGTAGTATTATATTATTCTCCTCTGTAGTATTACATATTCCTCCTCTGTAGTATTACATTATCCTCCTTTATAGTATTACATTATCCTCCTCTGTAGTATTACATTATCCTCCTCTGTAGTATTACATTCTCCACGTCTGTAGTATTACATTCTCCTCCTCTGTAGTATTACTTTATCATCCTCTGTAGTGTTACATTATCCTCCTCTGTAGTATTACATTATCCTCCTCTGTAGTATTACATTATCCTCCTCTGTAGTATTACATTCCCCCCCCCCTCCGTAGTGTTACATTCTCCTCCTCTGTAGTATTACATTCTCCTCCTCTGTAGTATTACATTCCCCCCCCTCCGTAGTGTTACATTCTCCCCCTCTGTAGTAATACATTCTCCCCCTCTGTAGTATTACATTCTCCTCCTCTGTAGTATTACATTCTCCTCCTCTGTAGTATTACATTATCCACCTCTGTAGTATTACATTTTCCCGCTCTGTAGTATTACATTATCCTCCTCTGTAGTATTACATTATCCTCCTCTGTAGTATTACATTATCCTCCTCTGTAGTATTACATTATACTCCTCTGTAGTATTACATTCTCCTCCTCTGTAGTATTACATTATCCTCCTCTGTAGTATTACATTATACTCCTCTGTAGTATTACATTGTCTTCCTCTGTAGTATTACATTATCCTCCTCTGTAGTATTACATTCTCCTCCTCTGTAGTATTACATTCTCCTCCTCTGTAGTATTACATTATCCACCTCTGTAGTATTACATTTTCCCCCTCTGTAGTATTACATTATCCTCCCCTGTAGTATTATATTATTCTCCTCTGTAGTATTACATTTTCCCCCTCTGTAGTATTACATTATCCTCCCCTGTAGTTTTATATTATTCTCCTCTGTAGTATTACATTATCCTCCCCTGTAGTATTATATTATTCTCCTCTGTAGTATTAAATTTTCCCCCTCTGTAGTATTACATTATGCTCCTCTGTAGTATTACATTATCCTCCCCTGTAGTATTATATTATTCTCCTCTGTAGTATTACATTTTCCCCCTCTGTAGTATTACATTATCCTCCCCTGTAGTATTATATTATTCTCCACTGTAGTATTACATTCTCCTCCTCTGTAGTATTACATTATCCACCTCTGTAGTATTACATTTTCCCCCTCTGTAGTATTACATTATCCTCCTCTGTAGTATTATATTATCCTTCTCTGTAGTATTACATTCTCCTCCTGTAGTATTACATTCTCCTCCTCTATAGTATTACATTCTCCTCCTCTGTAGTATTACATTATCCACCTCTGTAGTATTACATTTTCCCCCTCTGTAGTATTACATTATCCTCCTCTGTAGTATTATATTATCCTCCTCTGTAGTATTACACTCTCCTCCTCTGTAGTATTACATTGTCCTCCTCTGTAGTATTACATTATCCTCCTCTGTGGTATTACATTCTCCTCTGTAGTATTACATTGTCCTCCTCTGTATTATTACATTCTCCTCCCCTGTAGTGTTACATTCTCCTCCTCTGTAGTATTACATTCTCCTCCTCTGTAGTATTACATTATCCTCCTCTGTAGTATTACATTATCCTCCTCTGTAGTATTACATTATCCTCCTCTGTGGTATTACATTCTCCTCCTCTGTAGTATTACATTCTCCTCCTCTGTAGTATTACATTATCCTCCTCTGTAGTATTACATTATCCACCTCTGTAGTATTACATTCTCCTCCTCTGTAGTATTAAATTCTCCTCTCTCCTCCTCTGTAGTATTACATTCTCCTCCTCTGTAGTATTACATTATCTTCCTCTGTAGTATTACATTATCCTCCTCTATAGTATTACATTCTCCTCCTCTGTAGTATTACATTATCCACCTCTGTAGTATTACATTTTCCCCCTCTGTAGTATTACATTATCCTCCTCTGTAGTATTATATTATCCTCCTCTGTAGTATTACACTCTCCTCCTCTGTAGTATTACATTGTCCTCCTCTGTAGTATTACATTATCCTCCTCTGTGGTATTACATTCTCCTCTGTAGTATTACATTGTCCTCCTCTGTATTATTACATTCTCCTCCCCTGTAGTGTTACATTCTCCTCCTCTGTAGTATTACATTCTCCTCCTCTGTAGTATTACATTATCCTCCTCTGTAGTATTACATTATCCTCCTCTGTAGTATTACATTATCCTCCTCTGTGGTATTACATTCTCCTCCTCTGTAGTATTACATTCTCCTCCTCTGTAGTATTACATTATCCTCCTCTGTAGTATTACATTATCCACCTCTGTAGTATTACATTCTCCTCCTCTGTAGTATTAAATTCTCCTCTCTCCTCCTCTGTAGTATTACATTCTCCTCCTCTGTAGTATTACATTATCTTCCTCTGTAGTATTACATTATCCTCCTCCGTAGTATTACATTCTCCTCCTTTGTAGTATTACATTATCCTCCTCTGTAGTATTACATTCTCCTCCTCTGTAGTATTACATTATCCACCTCTGTAGTATTACATTATCCTCCTCTTTAGTATTACATTCTCCTCCTCTGTAGTATTACATTTTCCCCCTCAGTAGTATTACATTATCCTCCTCTGTAGTATTATATTATCCTTCTCTGTAGTATTACATTCTCCTCCTCTGTAGTATTACATTCTTCTCCTCTGTAGTATTACATATTCCTCCTCTGTAGTATTACATTATCCTCCTTTTTAGTATTACATTATCCTCCTCTGTAGTATTACATTATCCTTCTCTGTAGTATTACATTCTCCACGTCTGTAGTATTACATTCTCCTCCTCTGTAGTATTATATTCTCCTCCTCTGTAGTATTACATTCTCCTCCTCTGTAGTATTACATTCTCCACCTCGGTAGTATTACATTCTCCTCCTCTGTAGTATTACATTATCCACCTCTGTATTATTACATTATCCTCCTCTGTAGTATTATATTATCCTTCTCTGTAGTATTACATTCTCCTCCTCTGTAGTATTACATTATCCTCCTCTGAAGTATTACATTATCCTCCTCTGTAGTATTACAATTTCCTCCTCTGTAGTATTACATTATCCTCCTCTGTAGTATTACATTCTCCTCCTCTGTAGTATTACATTATCCTCCTCTGTAGTATTACATTTCCCCCCTCTGTAGTATTACATTATCCTCCTCTGTAGTATTATATTATCCTTCTCTGTAGTATTACATTCTCCTCCTCTGTAGTATTACATTATCCTCCTCTGAAGTATTACATTATCCTCCTCTGTAGTATTACATTATCCTCCTCTGTAGTATTACATTATCCTCCTCTGTAGTATTACATTCTCCTCCTCTGTAGTATTACATTATCCTCCTCTGTAGTATTACATTATCCTCCTCTGTAGTATTACATTATACTCCTCTGTAGTATTACATTCTCCTCCTCTGTAGTATTACATTATCCTCCTCTGTGGTATTACATTCTCCTCCTTTGTAGTATTACATTCTCCTCCTCTGTAGTATTACATTATCCTCCTCTGTAGTATTACATTATCCACCTCTCTAGTATTACATTATGCTCCTCTGTAGTATTACATTATACTCCTCTCTAGTATTACATTATCCTCCTCTGTAGTATTACATTATCCTTCTCTGTAGTATTACATTATCCACATCTGTAGTATTACATTCTCCTCCTCTGTAGTATTATATTCTCCTCCTCTGTAGTATTACATTCTCCTCCTCTGTAGTATTACATTCTCCACCTCTGTAGTATTACATTCTCCTCCTCTGTAGTATTACATTCTCCTCCTCTGTAGTATTAAATTCTCCTCTCTCCTCCTCTGTAGTATTACATTCTCCTCCTCTGTAGTATTACATTATCTTCCTCTGTAGTATTACATTATCCTCCTCCGTAGTATTACATTCTCCTCCTTTGTAGTATTACATTATCCTCCTCTGTAGTATTACATTCTCCTCCTCTGTAGTATTACATTATCCACCTCTGTAGTATTACATTATCCTCCTCTTTAGTATTACATTCTCCTCCTCTGTAGTATTACATTTTCCCCCTCAGTAGTATTACATTATCCTCCTCTGTAGTATTATATTATCCTTCTCTGTAGTATTACATTCTCCTCCTCTGTAGTATTACATTCTTCTCCTCTGTAGTATTACATATTCCTCCTCTGTAGTATTACATTATCCTCCTTTTTAGTATTACATTATCCTCCTCTGTAGTATTACATTATCCTTCTCTGTAGTATTACATTCTCCACGTCTGTAGTATTACATTCTCCTCCTCTGTAGTATTATATTCTCCTCCTCTGTAGTATTACATTCTCCTCCTCTGTAGTATTACATTCTCCACCTCGGTAGTATTACATTCTCCTCCTCTGTAGTATTACATTATCCACCTCTGTATTATTACATTATCCTCCTCTGTAGTATTATATTATCCTTCTCTGTAGTATTACATTCTCCTCCTCTGTAGTATTACATTATCCTCCTCTGAAGTATTACATTATCCTCCTCTGTAGTATTACAATTTCCTCCTCTGTAGTATTACATTATCCTCCTCTGTAGTATTACATTCTCCTCCTCTGTAGTATTACATTATCCTCCTCTGTAGTATTACATTTCCCCCCTCTGTAGTATTACATTATCCTCCTCTGTAGTATTATATTATCCTTCTCTGTAGTATTACATTCTCCTCCTCTGTAGTATTACATTATCCTCCTCTGAAGTATTACATTATCCTCCTCTGTAGTATTACATTATCCTCCTCTGTAGTATTACATTATCCTCCTCTGTAGTATTACATTCTCCTCCTCTGTAGTATTACATTATCCTCCTCTGTAGTATTACATTATCCTCCTCTGTAGTATTACATTATACTCCTCTGTAGTATTACATTCTCCTCCTCTGTAGTATTACATTATCCTCCTCTGTGGTATTACATTCTCCTCCTTTGTAGTATTACATTCTCCTCCTCTGTAGTATTACATTATCCTCCTCTGTAGTATTACATTATCCACCTCTCTAGTATTACATTATGCTCCTCTGTAGTATTACATTATACTCCTCTCTAGTATTACATTATCCTCCTCTGTAGTATTACATTATCCTTCTCTGTAGTATTACATTATCCACATCTGTAGTATTACATTCTCCTCCTCTGTAGTATTATATTCTCCTCCTCTGTAGTATTACATTCTCCTCCTCTGTAGTATTACATTCTCCACCTCTGTAGTATTACATTCTCCTCCTCTGTAGTATTACATTCTCCTCCTCTGTAGTATTAAATTCTCCTCTCTCCTCCTCTGTAGTATTACATTCTCCTCCTCTGTAGTATTACATTATCTTCCTCTGTAGTATTACATTATCCTCCTCCGTAGTATTACATTCTCCTCCTTTGTAGTATTACATTATCCTCCTCTGTAGTATTACATTCTCCTCCTCTGTAGTATTACATTATCCACCTCTGTAGTATTACATTATCCTCCTCTTTAGTATTACATTCTCCTCCTCTGTAGTATTACATTTTCCCCCTCAGTAGTATTACATTATCCTCCTCTGTAGTATTATATTATCCTTCTCTGTAGTATTACATTCTCCTCCTCTGTAGTATTACATTCTTCTCCTCTGTAGTATTACATATTCCTCCTCTGTAGTATTACATTATCCTCCTTTTTAGTATTACATTATCCTCCTCTGTAGTATTACATTATCCTTCTCTGTAGTATTACATTCTCCACGTCTGTAGTATTACATTCTCCTCCTCTGTAGTATTATATTCTCCTCCTCTGTAGTATTACATTCTCCTCCTCTGTAGTATTACATTCTCCACCTCGGTAGTATTACATTCTCCTCCTCTGTAGTATTACATTATCCACCTCTGTATTATTACATTATCCTCCTCTGTAGTATTATATTATCCTTCTCTGTAGTATTACATTCTCCTCCTCTGTAGTATTACATTCTCCTCCTCTGTAGTATTACATTATCCTCCTCTGTAGTATTACATTATCCTCCTCTGTAGTATTACATTATACTCCTCTGTAGTATTACATTCTCCTCCTCTGTAGTATTACATTATCCTCCTCTGTGGTATTACATTCTCCTCCTTTGTAGTATTACATTCTCCTCCTCTGTAGTATTACATTATCCTCCTCTGTAGTATTACATTCTCCTCCTCTGTAGTATTACATTATCCTCCTCTGTAGTTTTACATTATCCTCCTCTGTAGTATTACATTATCCTCCTCTGTAGTTTTACATTCTCCTCCTCTGTAGTATTACATTATCCACCTCTGTAGTATTACATTATACTCCTCTGTAGTATTACATTATACTCCTCTGTAGTATTACATTCTCCTTCTCTGTAGTATTACATTTTCCTCTCTCCTCCTCTGTAGTATTACATTCTCCTCCTCTGTAGTATTACATTATCTTCCTCTGTAGTATTACATTATCCTCCTCCGTAGTATTACATTCTCCTCCTTTGTAGTATTACATTATCCTCCTCTGTAGTATTACATTCTCCTCTGTAGTATTACATTATCCTCCTCTGTAGTATTACATTCTCTTCCTCTGTAGTATTACATTATCCTCCTCTGTAGTATTAAATCCTCCTCCTATGTAGTATTACATTATCCTCCTCTGTAGTATTAAATCCTCCTCCTATGTAGTATTACAATATCCTCCTCTGTAGTATTACATTCTCCTCCTCTGTAGTATTACATTCTCCTCCTCTGTAGTATTACATTCTCCTCCTCTGTAGCATTACATTATCCTCCTCTGTGGTATTACATTATCCTCCTCTGTAGTATTACATTATCCTCCTCTGTAGTATTACATTCTTCTCCTCTGTAGTATTACATTCTCCTCCTCTGTAGTATTACATTATCCCCCTCAGTAGTATTACATTCTCCTCCTCTGTAGTATTACATTATCCACCTCTGTAGTATTACATTCTCCTCCTCTGTAGTATTACATTATCCACCTCTGTAGTATTACATTCTCCCCCTCTGTAGTATTACATTCTCCCCCTCTGTAGTATTACATTCTCTTCCTATGTAGTATTACATTATCCTCCTCTGTAGTATTACATCCTCCTCCTATGTAGTATTACATTATCCTCCTCTGTAGTATTACATCCTCCTCCTATGTAGTATTACATTATCCTCCTCTGTAATATTACATTATCCTCCTCTGTGTTGATTAAAAGGTGCCGAATACTGACCTCATGTTCCTACAGTACATGCACAACCATGTATTGTAGGAACAATTTTTTGTGCAATTTGGAACTTTTCAATGTGAAAAAACGAGTACAGGGTTTAATACATTTTTTTTATCACAATTCACATTAAAATTTTGAAACTCTCGAGAATGGAAAGCCTTAGAGGGTGGTCATCTCTGAGAAATGTTACTGGAGTGTCTGACATCAATAATAATACCCAAGTCTAAGTCCTTCAGGTTAATTATTTTATCCAATCTCAGCTGCAGTTGAATGTTAATAGATTTCCAGAACATTATTTCTTAACCCGATTTAACGTGAATGCGGCACTCATGGGATTTTCATATTTTTCCTGGTGTATATAATTAGATGTCTGCTCTTTGTATATATCATTTTCCTACAACAACATTCTTCGAGGACCTTAATCAAAGTAATAACTTTTTCAAAACTTTAGTCCAGATGTTGTGATAGTCCTTCGTCCTCTTTCTCTCCTTGCGATCTTCCATGCTCCTGTCTCCACAATAAAACTTTAAAATTAGAAGTAACCATGACTAAAACAAAGTTATTCTGAGACATTAGATGATCTTTGGATGTTCTGACTGCTGAAAAATCTTCTGTTTGAAGGATCTTTACAAGAACTTGCATACCTGGTATAACAACCAGCTGCCCTCTGCATCAGGGGCAAATGTAGGATTCTAAAGGGACGTTTATGTAGATGACAGAGATGACAAAATTTCCCTCCTTCCCCCTCCACCATAGTTCGTAGTCACTTGGCCAAATTTATACCATTTACTATATTACACCTTTTTATATAGGGTGTTGTAGAGGTTAGTGATATCATTCCTGTAATATCTCTGGGAGTCTAGAGTGGCTTAGCTGTTAATACCTAGTATCTTTGGTGGTCTGGGGTGATGAGGGATTAATATTGATATCTATTATACATGGTGGTTATGGGTTAATATTCAATATCCTGGGAGGTTGACTGGGGACTGTTTTTTAGTGTTTAGCACTTATTTTACTATTGTTCGTTTAGGTTTAGAATGGTAAATGGGGTAATAATGGTGGTCTAGGCCAGGAAAGTGTGCCTATAATTTAATCTGATGTAATCTGAATAGGTCCACAATACTTAATGGGGACAGAACATTATTTTGCTGATACAGAGTTCCAAATCCCCATCTTCCCCTAATACAACCATCTAGTTCAATTATAAAATATTGTCTTCCCGCCGCTAGAGTGAACTCAATGCATTTGTAGTTTTACAGCTCCATAGTACCCAATTATAAATCAATATACAATATTTTCTCTTAAACTACTTATAGGGGGGATCCCTGAATGTAGGAAAACTGTTTAAGTTTGCCCCTATGATCTCTGCAGTGTAGTCATTAGCTACTTCTGTGTTTGCTAGGGCAGCCACATGATCTGGTCAGTATTTCCTGGTGTTGCTCTCTGCTGCCACCTGCTGCTCAAGAGCGTGTGTTTTTTTTGCAGTCTTGTAAGGACAGTACACAGGAAGTCCATGATGCTTCGGTTAATGATCTGCTGCACCTCCCATATATTTTCTAGCTCATAACACCATGTTGATACGTGAGCAATAGGTTCTTGACGTTTTTGTTCATTGCAAAGTTGTGCACTTACCCTATGTCTTGTCTACTCATTACTAACCCGGCCTGTCTTCATCTTGCCGGTCAACACGTGTCAGACCAAACACTGCCTATCCAAATCTTCTGCAATTCAGCCCCCCCCCCCCCCCATTCTATATGGCGAATCTAGTTTTCTGACACCTTTTGCTATTGGTTTCTATTCAGGTAACTGCAACCTGCAGGTTCCCTCTTGGAAAGTCCATATTTCTGTGAGAGGGTTAAAGGAATTGTCTCATGAAAATAACCTTTGTCCATATGCTCTCCCGGACTCAACAAGTAATTTGAATGTCCACCACATAATACTACAATTCAGCGGCCATTGCAGGGGAAGTATCTGTATTGCTGCTGCTTCCCCTTGCAAAATCAGCTGTTTCCGGGGGTGTCGGTAGACTGATTGGCAGCAATCGGCTGATTGCAGCACCAATGCCCACATGAAAGCCGTTGTCTGTGATTAGACAACCCCTTTTAAGGGAGAAGAATGAACAATACCTTGGCACCTCACTCCTCTCTAGCCCTAAGGAAAATCCAATAGTGACACAGTAGATCCACTTCCCGATTCGTCACACTTGGATTGCCCAAATGTTTTGTTGATAGAAGATAAAGGGTGCCGCCAAACCGGACCATTTCGGGTTTACAGAACTTTGGATTTCCAAGCCATCTTATTCTGCATAATTTGAATGGAGGATCGTCCTCTACCATCTATGGGATACCATTGGTTTAATATAAGAATTAATATATAATTTGTAATATGGCTTCTCCAAGTGAATATATTTACATGCAACAAATCTGCAAGAACTTTCCATAAACATTTTTTTTTGGATTGCCCACATATTCTTGCCTCCACCGACAGCAAGAGGAAGGTCGCGCCAAAGGACAGCGCCATTGCTGGTTTATCTTAGGGGAAATACATTCACTCCATCAAAAAATATCTATATTCCGTCATATTTATCTATCATCCATGGATTCTGGTAATCTTTACATTTGTAGCTAATGTATTACATCTCCAGTCAAATCCTTTACAGAAGAGATATGCAACAGAGGAAATATTTCAATAGACATACAAGGATTATTGTACTTGGAGACACGAGACCCCTCTTTCTTGTCTAACTCTCTACTTGTTTAGTATGTTCTATTCCCAGAGGATGACTTCGACGGAAGTGACAATACGTGGATGACAATGTCATAAGCCACAATACAGCAGGTTGCAATGCCGCCTTCTCAAGATGCCTGCCAGAGATGTCTGAATTATTTATTGCCGTCATCCATTGTTTAAACAACCTCTCATCTCTCATCCGTTCCCATTTTACGTTTTACGAGGAAAAGATCTCACGAAGGACTTCAAAATGAAATCTTTTAGAAGGGTTTTCATTCCATTTCAAGTTGTAGATATCTGCAGTTTGGCTGATAACTAATAAGAATAATCTACCCATTATTTGGTAAATTTAAGGGTATGCGTAATCTTGCAACCATTTTTTTAATTATTCTAATTCCAGTGTGCACAACCTGCGGCTGGCAATCCTTTCTGTGCGGCTCCCAGCAGGTCTATGTGACTGGCACTGCTATGGGGAGCACTGTGTGACTGGCACAAATATGGGCACTGTGTGGATAATACTACTGGGGGCACTGTGTGGCTGGTACTGTGATTGGGGGTTAAACTATTACTGTGTTATGCCTAGCACAGACCTGTAGGGGTGTTGCATGACTGGTATTCTCCCTTTGGTACCCTTCCCTCTGTCATTTACTGCCACCATAAGGGTATGTTCACACGGCCTATTTAAGGACGTAATTCGGGCGTTTTACGCCTCGAATTACGTCCGAAAATGCGCCTCGATAGCGTTGACAAACATCTGCCCATTGAAAGCAATGGGCTGACGTTTGTCTGTTCACACGAGGCGTATATTTACGCGTCGCTGTCAAAAGACGGCGCGTAAATAGACGCCCGCGCCAAAGAAGTGTCATGTCACTTCTTCAGACGTAAATGGAGCCGTTTTCCATGGACTCCATGGAAAACCAGCTCCAGTTACGTCCGTAATGGACGTGGCGTTCAAGCGCCTGCACATGCCGTTACAGCTGAAATGACGGGGCTGTTTTCTCCTGGAGACAGCCCCGTAATTTCGGCCGTTACGGACGCTGCCGTGTGAACATACCCTAAGTCCTGTGCTAGGCATAATGCAGTGTGCCCAAAGTGATCCTTTTTAGAGGGGTATTACAATCTGAGATCGTGATGGCATATCCCCTGATCGTCACTACAGAGAGAATAAGATGAGCTGGAGACGTGGCATCCTGTTTTCTCCATTGTAGTGTATGAGAGTTGCGAAACACTCCTAAAAATGGAACCCCACCTGTCCTAACTGTCAATATGCCATAGATGTCCCATATTAGAATACCTATTTAAGTTTTATTGCGGCCCATGGGAGAGATACAATCTGACAATGAGGCCTTCAGACAAGAAAAGGTTGAGCACCCCTGCTATAATGCAAAACATAAAAAAGAGCCATTTGCCAAACAGTTTTAAATAAAAACTGTAATTATAAACTTCTACCATGTTGTGTCTACAGCTCCTATGCAGATCTATGTGTCTCCATAGATACAGACTACAAACAAACTCTCTGTGTAGTCTGGCCCTGCAGTCTTGTATAAGGCTCTTTGCACGTCTGCGTTGTGGCTTTGGTTCATAAACTCATTCCATGACGCAGTGCCCGGTGTTGTGGGAACCCCTTTGACTTACAATGGGGGCCTTTGGGGTTCAATAATGGTTTCCGCAATTTTGACGGCAAGAATAGTGCTTCTTGTTGTCAAATCTTTATGCCAACAAACCCCTCATCCTTGGCCAAGGTAATTGGATGCATAGCTAGGGCAACACCCTGAGACTTTGCCCGAGGTGAAGGAAAGCCTGGCTGCAGTACGACCCTGGCTGAAGTCTCCAATAACCAGAATTTAAATGATAATTAGTAACAGAATGAACATTTCCGACAGATCAATATTTGTTTCATTTGTTAAAAAATACCTAATTTCCTTTTCTCTGAAGATAATTGTTATTACAACACTTGACACATTTAATGGTATTTATAAGGGATTTTCCTATGAAGGGCAGTGTGAGTGTAATGCTCTGATATTTGTTAGAGTTACAATGGCTTGTCATGGGAAAATCATTTTCATTATAATAAGAATTAAATTAATTAATAAATCTGAGCATAATGTTACAATAAAGTTCAATTAAATGAATAAAGCCATGTGCAGCGAAGTGTTTACCCTATTAATGTAGGAAACGGAACAGATAGTTAAACATGTCACCAGTGTTAAAATGAATCTCCACACTTTGGGGGCAATTTCAAGTGGCAAAAGGGCTCAGAAGGCACAATTTGTGTTCAAAATTGTGACTTTTGGGCATTTTACGCCACCTTCGCCACTTTTGTAAAAACGGGGCATGGCTTCCCCAAAGGAGGATTCTGCTTAGCAACCCAACAAATTTATTATAATTGACACCCTATCGGGCTAGTAAAAAAAAAAAGTAAACTCGCCTCACCGCTCCTTTTCTCTCCTTCAGGTCCATTCAGCATGCCGCAGCTCATGCAAGGTCCTGATGCTGGGCAGCATCAGGGCATTGTATGTGATACCGCAGTCAGGATCTTGTATGTGACGCAGTGATGATGTTGAGTGCTGTGACGCAGGTTCCTCTCATCTCCGCCATTAGAGCAGGGCATTGCCCGGCTCCTGTTCAGCAAGATGACTGCCTGCCGCTCAGGATGAACATCTCGGCCTGCGTCTTTAACCCCTTAATGTATCTTGAAAATGCTCAGAGCTGTTTTTCTGGTAGAGCTCACAATTCTGCAGCCGCCATTACGGGGAGCTTAAGAGCTTACTGTATGCTGTTTTATTATTCAGTTCAATGTTTCATGTGTCTGTGTTTCCAAACCTTGCTTTTACTTTTTTATTTCTGCTGCTTGTATAGCGACAATATATTCAGCAGCACCGCACAGAAGTTGTCATCTCTCACTGTCCCCAGTGGCTCCCAATCCAATTTCCCAATCTGTAGGTTTAATGAGTGTATGACTAAAGACACACAAACATGAGAACACTATGTTCCATGCAAATGTTGCCCATGGTCGGATTTGAACCCAGGACCAGAAGGCAAGTGTGCTAAACACTGAGCCACCGCGCTGATCCAAGTCATTGAAAATAGCTGGTCAGAAAATTACATACGTGTGGCTCCACCAGCCATGCACTGCTCTCCAGAAAAAGAAATCCTTGGCCCACACTCAGAGACTTCCCCCCCAATAGATACTTCCAAACTAACATTTGGATTAAATCCTTCTCTAGGTTATTCTCGATACCTTCTGAGGGTCCCACATCCTGGATCCTCCTCCCTATGGCCCTGTTCACATCTCGTTTTTTTTCCTTCCGTCGAAGGTATGCGGTGGGATACGTCGCACGAACTCTCCAGGCACAGTGCTACTTTATATGGACAGTGACATCAGGTGCGTCTCCAGTCCTGGAGTCCCTGGACTGAGCGCTACCGATGCCATTGCCGGGGACTCCCTAGTTGAAAGCCCCTTTCTTCAATGTCCATACATGGAAAGTGACATCAGGGGCTTCCCCAGGACCAGAATCCCCAGGCCAAGGCCTACCTGAAGCTCTTCCCGGGAATTCCAGCCCTGGGAAAGCTCCTCAAGCTTTATGTTTAACATATACCTGTGACGGATGCCATACAGTGGCACCCATCACACATAGGCCCCTATGTTAAAAAAAAATATATTTTTTTTTTTTGCAGAATCCCTCAGGATGTAATAGCGTAGTGTATGGACATGTTTAGCGTGTATATAGGGAGCTTTCCCAACGTTCAAGCTAAACGTAGAGACAAAACGAGATGTGAACATACTGTAACCTTACCTTCCGCACATAAAATGCTTCCAAATAATTGTGCTAGAAATGGCTGAAACTTGGTAAATTTTTATCTTTCAGATCTTACAATCATCTTCTCTATTTGTCCCGGTTTGTAAGACAAGAACCATGTGGATGAAAAACTTCTTTGTACAACAAAACTTCTACCAGAATATTTAAAAATAACTGATCATAGTTAATCTCAAGATGGGTCTTATGTGACATCTGGTGACTGTTGTAGTCTTTTTTTTTGTCCTCCTTGCACCTGGAAGGCTTCTTGGGTTGCAGGGGAAGCTTCTAGAAGATCCACTGTTTACAAATGATGTGATGGCTAACAAGGCTGGATGATGGAAAGAGCTAAAAGTTTACTCCTTAAAGGCCATTTGTGAAGAAATAATGAGGGTTGTGGTCACTTGGCATTGAAGCACTAATTGGTTTTGTTTACGGAGGTATCTGTGGAATGTGTGACCGGGGAATGGCTTATACAAATGGAAGACTTTGGACCACCAGTTGTCAGCCTGAGGGCTCGTTAACATCAACATATTTGGAGTTCATGTTCCTTCCATATTTTTTTAATTGCCAAAAACTTGTATCTCAGCAGAGAGGAGGATGGTAAAGTATTCCAACAGGAAATAAATAATAATTTCATAAGTACATCGAAGCTAGGAGAACAGATCAGTCAGGACCATGAGTTTACATGAACTGGGCCAGCAGGGGCAGTGTGAACCCATCTTGTCACCAAGAGATTTGACATTGGGCTACTCTGGGGAATGGAGTCTAAGGGAACCCCTGGTCTTCACCCTTTAAGCCTTGTACAGGGATGTGGATTTTGCTGCCCCGGAGTAGTCTCCCTTGGTGACGGCTGCCATAATGGGCGCAGAGTGATCCGTGAGCGATAGGTCAGGGCATGCAGCAGAGCTTCGTCACGGTTAAAGTAGCTAAATGTCAATGCAGGCGGCCGGCACCGATGGTTAGAAAAACAAGCTAAGGTCGGTACACAGGAACTCAAACACAAGACAGCAGGGATAATCTTGGAACACACAGGAAAACAAGGGAACCAAATTGCTGTGGCAAGAAATCCAGGGCAGGAGGAGCTTTTATACCAGGGTGTCTGAGAGAACTAAATTTTGCCGTGCGCTGGCCTTTGAAGAATGTGAGCGTGCATGTGTGCTAGGACACAGTGGAGAACATAGGCAGCCACCAGAGGCAGAACGAGGAGGAAGAGGGCAGCAACCAGTAGGTATAGAGTTGCAGGGAGCAGGGGCCATTATATCCCAGCACTCCCTGCTTGCTCAGTGTCCTCACAGACCTTATTCTATTGATTTGCTTTTTGGAAAGTAAAGTTGTGAGACCAGAGTGTAATAATTTCTGCCAGAATGCAATATAGCAGAGAGCATTGCATTTCTGGAGCTCAGCTAAACTTTCAGGGGTGTGCCTGTCGACAAGCTGCTGACTGATTCCACTAGCAACCACGAGAATTGTGAATGCAGATCTGGTCTGGACTATAATACAGATTGTAACCAGGATCAGACTAGTACAACATAAGTAATGTATCTATGAAATTACTCATTATATCCTTATATACACTTTAAAGGTGTTATGTGGGGACCAAAAATTATTAGCAGCATAGTCACTGCAGTATGTGAGTACACCCGCTAATATACATTCTGGTCCCCCGTCTCCCTGATTCTGAGATTTTCATAGATATTTAGCGCTGCCGGGGGACTGGAAGTCTAGTTGCACAGCCTTCTTTGATGACGATACGACTATTCGTCATGTGACCGGCCCCGCTGTACTGAATGTACTCGCTCCACTACTGCTTATGCTAGTACATGGAGTACAGCGGGGTTGGTCACGTGACAAAGAGTCGTATCGTCATCAAAGAAGGCTGTGCAACTAGACTTCCGGTCCCCCGGCAGCGCTATAAAAATCAATGAAAATCTCAGAATCAGCGCGGCGGGGGACCGAAATGTATATTAGTGACTGTACTCACATACTGCAGGGACTACACTGATAATAATGTTTGGTCCCCACATAACCCTTTTAATGCAATATTAAAACTAACCACATCCCTGGACCCGATTCACATTTCTTATTTCATGATTTACTCTCGGATTTCTCCATTTCAGTGCTAATTGTGCAGACATAAATTGGATGATCTGATTGGTTGCATTTAATAAAACAACTCTTCTGATGGGTATATCTTCTTACCTCATATGACAATGTTTACATCGTAAGTGAACGCGTGCGGTCTATTGAACGGCATTTAAATATTTATTATTTATAACTTCCATATTTATATCCTTCACTTACTGGAAATTACTCCAGTACTTCATTTGAATGAGACTTTCATTTCCGCCATTAGATGCTGGGGCAATGTATATGCTCTACCATAATAAAACCGCCTCATGTAGCAGAGACCAGCTTGTAAAGTACTACTCCCAACAGATACTTTATACATTTCATCGCCTCACTTAGGTACTTGAGTACATGCATTAATGTCTTTTATAGTAGATGTATAAAATGTATGTACTTCAGATGGCTGCTTATGTATAATGACAGCTACACATTAAATATTCCACGTCAGCTAATTCTTATTTATGTCTGTTTCTAGGAAAGCTGGGTGATGTCTGTCATTAAAGGCCACGTACACCTTTGAAAATGATTTTTTTATTAATAAAAATGTCTATTAATGTGATTGGTGCAACATTCTAATTACTTTTTATTAAAAATTATTTTTACTTTTTCCGATACAGCTGCTTTGTATTCTGTATAAAGGAGCAGTTGTAGCTAGCGCTGAGACCTGAATCCGTCAGGTCAGCGGGACTGACAGGTTCAGTGACAGCGGGTCCTGGGTGTCTCTGACACGGAGGATCCACCTGTAATCCATCAAATCTAAGTTATAACTTAGATGTGATCAGTAACAGCTCGATCCTTCGTGTCAGATACATGCAGGATGCGCTGTCACTGAACCTGTCAGTCCCGCTGACCTGACGGATTCAGTTCTCAGCACTAGATACAACTGCTCCTGTATACAGGATACAAAACTGATGTATCGGAAAAAAGTTAAAATTATTTTTAATAAAATGTCATTTGAAAGTTGCACCAAACAGACTGATAGACATATAATTGTTTTCAAAGGTGTACATAGCCTTTAAGGCTCCGACTTGAATTGTCACCCAGCTTTCCTAGTATCCTGTAGGGCATATCTGCCAGATTATAAAGTGATGCACGAGCTAGAAATATCACACTGCATAACTAGGTAGATGTGCTATTCAGAAGTCTAGGAAAGTTGAAAGATGTAATGACTGTCATATTTGTTGCCATCCAACTTTCCCAGAAACAGATATAACTATGAAGGGGCTTTATAGAATGTGACGACTGTGGACTGCTTGTTAATATGTACTTGAAATAGTAGGGTTGAGTGAGGTGATGAGGGAGGTTGGTGATGTTGGCACCCCTATAATGTGTTTCTTATTCACTGTAGAGGAATGGGAGAACATTGTATAGACAGAAATTGAAAACATAACATGCCACCACTAGGGGGAGATGAGAAGCTTATTGCATACTGTGTTATCATTGAATTCATTTTTTTTCACGGTATGCAGTAGGCTCTTGAGCTCCCTCTAGTGGCGACTGCAGGTAGCCAGTATTTTATCTTTTATATTTGTCTATACAGGGAATTTGGAGCTTTGTACCAGAAAATTGAGCTCCGACCACTGTAATGATATATTAAAATATTTATTAGAGCAGAATTTTAAACCTATTAAGTTTTTTTTAGAAAAAACTAGGGTGAAAATTCACTTAAATATTCCAGGCATCAGGATTGGACTACTAGGTGCTCAACATCAATTCTGCTCATTCTGATTGGACTATTCAGATTTATCTTGGGATTTAATTTAGTCTCAATCTGAAATATTACTTTATTAAAAACCATCCATCTCCAATGTTAATAATATATCTAATCTATTATTTCTTCCAGGCCGTGCCCTGCTACGACTCACAGACAAGAAGCTGGAGAGGATGGGGATTGTTCAGGAGAGTCAGCGTCAATACGTCCTACAACAGGTCCTTCAGCTGAAAGTCCGAGAGGAGGTCCGAAACCTCCAGCTCCTGACACAAGGTATGAGACGTCCGTTCAATATCTGTCCAATGGAAACTCACAGCGTTGTCAAGAAAATAGACGGCTGACATATTAATCTGAACAAACTTGGCCTTTCATGGTGTGAATTACTTTTTAAAGGTCTCCTCAAGTAGTTTAGAGAAAGCTACAGTTGTTATAAAGAACAATGCAGATACGGGTATGTGGAATTGACCACTTGGCAGGATGAATGTCGTCTTGATCCACAAAATATTGGTGTTCTGGCGGTTTAAATGTCAGCCTGCTAAGATGGAAATAGCTTTAAAGACCGTATCCGGGAGCTCGGAATATAGTCATTTGTTCTTCTGTTCTCATTTTGTTTTTTTCCTTCCCTTCTTTCTGCTTCTTATTGTAAACAGAAGTCACAAAATGGTTAGCACAAAATAGATAATAAAACAAGTGCTGCAGCTCAACCTCCCAGCACCATCATAGGCTTAAAGGAACACTAAATCTGACATCCACAGCTCAAGAAAAGGAAGGATTATAGAAATAGCTGCTGATATATATATATATATACACACTACCGTTCAAATGTTTAGGGTCACGTAGAAATTTCCTTATTTTTGAAAGAAAAGCACAGTTTTTTTCAATGAAGATAACATTACATTAATCAGAAATACACTCTATACATTGTTAATGTGCTAAATGACTGTTCTAGCTGCAAACATCTGCTTTTTAATGCAATATCTACATAGGTGTATAGAGGCCCATTTCCAGCAACCATCACTCCAGTGTTCTAATGGTACATTGTGTTTGCTAACTGTGTTAGAAGGCTAAAGGATGATTAGAAAACACTTGAAAACCCTTGTGCAATTATGTTAGCACCGCTGTAAACAGTTTTGCTGTTTAGAGAAGCTATAAAACTGACCTTCCTTTGAGCTAGTTGAGAATCTGGAGCATTTCATTTGTGGGTTCGATTAAACTCTCCAAATGGCTAGAAAAGAGAGCTTTCATGTGAAACTCGACAGTCTATTCTTGTTCTTAGAAATGAAGGCTATTCCATGCGAGAAATTGCCAAGAAACTGAAGATTTCCTACAACGGTGTGTACTACTCCCTTCAGAGGACAGCACAAACAGGCTCTAACCAGAGTAGAAAGAGAAGTGGGAGGCCCCGCTGCACAACTGAGCAACAAGACAAGTACATTAGAGTCTCTAGTTTGAGAAATAGATGCCTCACAGGTCCTCAACTGGCAGCTTCATTAAATAGTACCCGAAAAACGCCAGTGTCAACGTCTACAGTGAAGAGGCGACTCCGGGATGCTGGCCTTCAGGGCAGAGTGGAAAAGAATAAGCCATATCTGAGACTGGCTAATAAAAGGAAAGGATTAATATGGGCAAAAGCACACAGACATTGGACAGAGGAAGATTGGAAAAAAGTGTTATGGACAGACGAATCGAAGTTTGAGGTGTTTGGATCACACAGAAGAACATTTGTGAGACGCAGAACAACTGAAAAGATGCTGGAAGAGTGCCTGACGCCATCTGTCAAGCATGGTGGAGGTAATGGGATGGTCTGGGGTTGCTTTGATGCTGGTAAAGTGGGAGATTTGTACAAGGTAAAAGGGATTTTGAATAAGGAAGGCCATCACTCCATTTTGCAACGCCACGCCATACCCTGTGGACAGCGCTTGATTGGAGCCAATTTCATCCTACAACAGGACAATGACCCAAAGCACACCTCCAAATTATGCAAGAACTATTTAGGGAAGAAGCAGGCAGCTGGTATTCTATCTGTAATGGAGTGGCCAGTGCAGTCACCAGATCTCAACCCCATAGAGCTGTTGTGGGAGCAGCTTGACCGTATGGTACGCAAGAAGTGCCCATCAAGCCAATCCAACTTGTGAAAGGGGCTTCTGGAAGCATGGGGTGAAATTTCTCCCGATTACCTCAGCAAATTAACAGCTAGAATGCCAAAGGTCTACAATGCTGGAATTGCTGCAAATGGAGCATTCTTTGCCGAAAGCAAAGTTTGAAGGAGAAAATTATTATTTCAAATAAAAATCATTATTTCTAACCTTGTCAATGTCTTGACTATATTTTCTAGTCATTTTGCAACTCATTTGATAAATATAATTGTGAGTTTTCATGGAAAACACGAAATTGTCTGGGTGACCCCAAACTTTTGAACAGTAGTGTATATATAAAATACTTGTCTACTCTCCCTGATTATCCAGGGGTGTCCTGAAATGAATACTGCATAGTAGGCAAATCACCCTCAAAATCTCACTGACATTCGCCACTAGGGGGAGCAAGCTGTTTTTTTTTTTTGTTTTGTTTTTTATATTGCTCCCATTGAACTGTATAAATATGTATGTAGTGAGCTCCCCCTAGTGGCAGCCAGAGGCAGACAAAATTGTATTGAATTCTTTGGAGGCACTCCGTTGGTAGTATTGCTAATTCAATGTATTCTGGTGGCACTGTTTGTGAGAGGGCTCTTTGCTCGTAGTATTGTTTATTGGGGCACTTTGCTGGCACGGTTTCCTTATTGGGGCACTCTGCTAGCACACTGTATGGCGGCATTCTGCTACCACTGTTTATAGGGGACATTTCTAGCACTGTTTATGGGGGACACTGCTACACTGCTTTCTTATGGGGGCACTCTGCTTGCACTATTTTTGTGAAACACTCTGCTAGCACTGTTTTCTCATGCGGGGCGCTCTGCTTGCACTGTTTAGGGGGACAATCTGCTAGCACGGTTTGTGGGGGACACTTTGCAAGAACTCTTTATAGAGGACATTCTGCTAGCACTGTTTACATTTGGGGCACTCTGCTAGCACTGTTTACGGGGATCACATTGTGAGCACTGTTTATGCGGGGCACTCTGCTAGCACTTTTTTCTTATCGGACACTCTGCTAGCACTGTTTATGGGGGATACTCTCTTAGCACTGTTAATGGGGGCACTCTGCGAGCACCGTTTATGGGGCACTCTGATCGCAGTGTTTATGGGGGACACTCAACTAGCACTGTTTACTTATGGGAGGCACTCTGCTAGCAATGTTTATGGGGAGCGCTCTGCTAGCATTGTTTTCTTATGGGGCACTTTGCAAGCACTGTTTATGGGGGACATTCTGCTGCACTGTATAATGGGGACACTCTGCTAGCACTGTTTACTTTTGGGAAGCACTCTGCAGCAATGTTTATAGGGAGCGCTCTGCTAGCACTGTTTATGGGGGCACTCTGTGAGCACTGTTTATGGGGAGCACTCTGTTAGCACTGTTTTCTTATTGGGCACTCTTCTAGCACTGTTTATGAGGACACTCTGCTTGCACTGTTTATAGAGGGCAGTGTGGCACTATCTACATGGGGGCCATGTGACACTACCTACAGGGGGCACTGTGGCATTATCTACAGGAAGCAGTGCGTGGCAATATCTATATGGAGTAGTGTGTGCACTATCTACTGGGGCCCGTGTGGAGCACCTTATACAGGGGACTGTGTGACAATATCTACAGGGAGCAATATGTGGTAATATCTACTGGGGGGCAGTGTGGAGCACCTTATACGGGGGGGCTGTGTGGCAATATCTACAGGGAGCAGTGTGTGGCAATATCTACTGGGAGCTGTGTGGCACTATCTACAGGGGGCCATGTGGCACTATCTACATGGGGCACTGGGGGATTATCTACAGGAAGCAGTGTGTGGCAATATCTACAGGAAGCAGTGCGTGGCAATATCTACATGCAGCAGTGTGTCCACTATCTATTGGGGCCAGTGTGGAGCACCTTCTACAGGGGGACTGTGTGGCAATATCTACAGGGAGCAGTGTGGTAATATCTACTGGAGGCAGTGTGGAGCACCTTCTACAGGGGGGTTGTGTGGCAATATCTACAGGGAGCAGTGTGTGGCAATATCTACATGGAGCAGTGTGTGGCAATATCTACTGGGGCAGTGTGAATCACCATCTACAGGGGGGCTGTTTGGCAATATCTACAGGGAGCAGTGGGTGGCAATATCTACTGTGGGGCAGTGTGGAGCACCTTATACGGGGGGCTGTGTGGCAATATCTGCAGGGAGCAGTGTGTGGCAATATCTACTGGGGGCTGTGTGGCACTATCTGCAGGGTTGAGCACTATCTACAGGCGGCAGTGTGGAGCACCATCTACAGGGGGCTGTGTGGCAATATCTACAGGAAGCAGTGTGTGGCACTATCTACAGGGGGGCCCTGTGCCACTATCATACAGAGGGTACTGTGGCACTATCTAAAAAGGGGATGTGTGCCGCCATCTATAGAAAGCCCTGTGGCACTATCTACAGGGGGCCATGTGGCACTATCTACATGGGGCACTGGGGTATTATCTACAGGAAGCAGTGTGTGGCAATATCTACAGGAAGCAGTGCGTGGCAATATCTACATGCAGCAGTGTGTGCACTATCTATTGGGGCCAGTGTAGAGCACTTTCTACAGGGGGACTGTGTGCCAATATCTACAGGGAGCAGTGTGTGGTAATATCTACTAGAGGCAGTGTGGAGCACCTTCTACAGGGGGGTTGTGTGGCAATATCTACAGGGAGCAGTGTGTGGCAATATCTGCATGGAGCAGTGTGTGGCAATATCTACTGGGGCAGTGTGAATCACCATCTACAGGGGGGCTGTGTGGCAATATCTACAGGGAGCAGTGGGTGGCAATATCTACTGGGGCTGTGTGGAACACCATCTACAGAGGGGCTGTGTGGCAAAATCTACATGGAGCAATGTGTGGCAATATCTACAGGGAGCAGTGTGTGGTAATATCTACAGGGAGCAGTGTAGAGCACCATCTACAGAAGTTCTGTGTGGCAATATCTACAGGGAGCATTGTCTGGCAATATCTACAGGGAGTAGTGTGTGGCAATATCTACTAGGGGCAGTGTGGAACACCATCTACAGGGAGCAGTGTGGCAATATCTACAGGGAGCAGTGTGTGGCAATATCTACAGGGAGCAGTGTGGCAATATCTGCGGGGAGCAGTGTGTGGCAATATCTACTGGGGCAGTGTGTAGCACCTGCTACAGGGGTGCTTTGTTACAATATCTACAGGGTGGGCTGTGTTTCAATATCTACAGGGACCAGTGTGTGGCAATATCTACTGGGGCAGTGTGTAGCACCTTCTACAGACGGGCTGTGTTTCAATATCTACAGGGGGGCTGTGTTTCAATATCTACAGGGAGCAGTGTGTGGCAATATCTACAGGGATCAGAGTGGATCACCATCTCCAGGGGGCTGTGTGGCAATATCTACAGGGAGCAGTGGGTGGCAATATCTACTGGGGCAGTGTGTAGCACCTTCTACAGAGGGGCTGTGTGGCAAAATCTACAGGGAGCAATGTGTGGCAATATCTTCAGGGAGCAGTGTGTGGCAATATCTTCTGGGGCAGTGTGGAACACCATCTACAGGGGGGCTGTGTGGCAATATCTACAGGGAGCAGTGTGTGGCAATATCTACTGGGGCAGTGTGGAACACCATCTACAGAGGGGCTGTGTGGAGCACCATCTACAGGGGGCTGTGTGGCAATATCTACAGGAAGCAGTGTGTGGCACTATCTACAGGGGGGCCCTGTGCCACTATCATACAGAGGGTACTGTGGCACTATCTAAAAAGGGCATGTGTGCCGCCATCTATAGAAAGCCCTGTGGCACTATCTACAGGGGGCCATGTGGCACTATCTACATGGGGCACTGGGGTATTATCTACAGGAAGCAGTGTGTGGCAATATCTACAGGAAGCAGTGCGTGGCAATATCTACATGCAGCAGTGTGTGCACTATCTATTGGGGCCAGTGTAGAGCACTTTCTACAGGGGGACTGTGTGCCAATATCTACAGGGAGCAGTGTGTGGTAATATCTACTAGAGGCAGTGTGGAGCACCTTCTACAGGGGGGTTGTGTGGCAATATCTACAGGGAGCAGTGTGTGGCAATATCTGCATGGAGCAGTGTGTGGCAATATCTACTGGGGCAGTGTGAATCACCATCTACAGAGGGGCTGTGTGGCAATATCTACAGGGAGCAGTGGGTGGCAATATCTACTGGGGCTGTGTGGAACACCATCTACAGAGGGGCTGTGTGGCAAAATCTACATGGAGCAATGTGTTGCAATATCTACAGGGAGCAGTGTGTGGTAATATCTACAGGGAGCAGTGTAGAGCACCATCTACAGAAGTTCTGTGTGGCAATATCTACAGGGAGCATTGTCTGGCAATATCTACAGGGAGTAGTGTGTGGCAATATCTACTAGGGGCAGTGTGGAACACCATCTACAGGGAGCAGTGTGGCAATATCTACAGGGAGCAGTGTGTGGCAATATCTACAGGGAGCAGTGTGGCAATATCTGCGGGGAGCAGTGTGTGGCAATATCTACTGGGGCAGTGTGTAGCACCTGCTACAGGGGTGCTGTGTTACAATATCTACAGGGTGGGCTGTGTTTCAATATCTACAGGGACCAGTGTGTGGCAATATCTACTGGGGCAGTGTGTAGCACCTTCTACAGACGGGCTGTGTTTCAATATCTACAGGGGGGCTGTGTTTCAATATCTACAGGGAGCAGTGTGTGACAATATCTACAGGGATCAGAGTGGATCACCATCTCCAGGGGGCTGTGTGGCAATATCTACAGGGAGCAGTGGGTGGCAATATCTACTGGGGCAGTGTGTAGCACCTTCTACAGAGGGGCTGTGTGGCAAAATCTACAGGGAGCAATGTGTGGCAATATCTTCAGGGAGCAGTGTGTGGCAATATCTACTGGGGCAGTGTGGAACACCATCTACAGGGGGGCTGTGTGGCAATATCTACAGGGAGCAGTGTGTGGCAATATCTAGTGGGGCAGTGTGGAACACCATCTACAGAGGGGCTGTGTGGCAAAATCTACAGGGAGCAATGTGTGGCAATATCTACAGGGAGCAGTGTGTGGCAATATCTACTGAGGCAGTGTGGAACACCATCTACAGGGGGGCTGTGTGGCAATATATACAGGGAGCAGTGTGTGGCAATATCTAAAGGGAGCAGTGTGTGGCAATATCTACTAGGGGCAGTGTGGAACACCTTCTACAGGGGCGCTGTGTGGCAATGTACTGTATATATGGAGCAGTGTGTAGCAATATCTACTGGGGCAGTGTGTAGTACCTTCTATAGGGAGGCTGTGTTACAATATATACAGGGGTACAGTGGGTCTGTGTGGCTATATATACAGTAGGCAGTGTGTAGCAATATTTACAGGGAGCAGTGTGTGGCACTATCTACAGGGAGCAGTGTGTGACAATATCTACTGGGGGCTGTGTGGAGCACCATCTACAAGGGGCACTGAGTGTGGCACTATCTATGATGGTTTTTACACTACCAGTAGTGGTCAGCACATATCGCCTACGCCTAGTCATGAAGTGAGACATCACCTGCCTGTAAACAACTGGATAACCAGAGAAATAACGTCCACCATAGTAGTTGTCAGCCAAACTAGTGCAGACACTTTTGTTAGTTTATTTCTATGTAGAAATTCTGGAAAGTAAGCCGCGCCGACTATACACGCCCACCAGATAAGCCACGCTCCATAAGGCACACCCACCAAAGACGCCACTTCCTAAGGGTATGTTCACACGCTTAGCAAAAAACGTCTGAAAATACGGAGCTGTTTTCAATGGAAAACAGCTCCTGATTTTCAGATGTTTTTTAAGCCACTCGCGTTTTTCGCGGCATTTATTACGCCCATTTTTTGGAGCTGTTTTTCTATAGAGTCTATGGAAAAACAGCTCCAAAAACGGGTGAAGAAGTGACATGCACTTCTTTTTCGCAGACGTTTTTTTTACGCGGCTGTTTTGAATGTTTGAATGTTTGGAGGCGTTCTGCTTCCAATTTTTTGGGACATTTACGGCCCGAAAAACGGCTGAAAACGCTACGTGTGCACATACCCTAAGTGTCTCTGGAAAAAAAATGTAAACTGTTGGCAACTATGCAAATGTGCCCATGCAATCAGAAGCAGGGCAACAGCTGTGATCAAAGAAACACCTCTAATCTCTGCTGTTAACCATTTGAATGTCGTGATCAACGCTGATCACAGCATTCAAAGGGATAGAGTGAGGGGAGGACACTTTGATAGTGTCACAGGGAATTTCTGTGACACGTTCATGGCCTATACCTAGTGTAATGCACTGGCTAATGTTCTAGCATGTAGATATATGGCAGTACAGATGTAGCCATCTTTATCTTGACTCTAAGGGTATGTTCACAGGGCCTATTTTCGGCTGTTTTTTGGGCCATAAAAACCCGAAAAACGGCCGAAAAATCGGAAGCAGAAAACATCTGCCCATTGATTTCAATGGGAAAAACGGCTTTCTGTTCCGATGGGCCGTTTTGAAAAACGGCCGCGTAAAAAAACGGCCGCAAAGAAGAAGTGCAGGTCACTTTTTGGGACGTTTTTGGAGCCGTTTTTCATTGACACTCTATAGAAAACAGCTCCAAAAATGGCCATAAAAAACGCCGCCAAAATTGCGAGTGGCTTAAAAAACATCTGAAAATCAGGAGCTGTTTTCCCTTGAAAACAGCTCCGTATTTTCAGACTTTTTTTTGCTAAGCGTGTGAACATACCCTGAACGCATTAAATACACAAGAAACTTTAACTTTACTTTTTCAATAACTTTTCAATGACTTTTGTTGTGTGATATCACGCTGCAGCAAGTTATCAGTCAAGATAAAGATGGCTACATCCGTACACTTTAGTTAAAAAAAATCAAAACTAAACAAAAAAGTTAAATGAAAAAAAAAGTAATGTTAAAAAAGCAAAATCAGTTAAAATTGACATTATTTATAATGATCGGTGTATGCAGTAAAAAAAAAAAATGCAGTAAAAAAAAAATTGCTTCTTTCAGTATATTTGCCAAAATAAAAATTTATATCAATTAAACCCCAATGTGTATGTACCACAAAATGGAACATAAATAAAGTACAAATTGTTCTGCAAAAAACAAAGCCTCATACATTGAACAAAAAATATAAAAGTTTAAAAGGCTAAATGCAAAGAGGAAACAAAAAAGTTCTTCTCAGGGCCAAAATTGGTCGCTCCTCCAAGGGTTAACGTTTAGTGTCAATTTAAGCGGATTCAAACCCAAAATCTAAAAATATGAAATGTTGTGGAAACCTTTTGCTCATATCCGCAGAGATGAAGGTGCTTACACACATGTAGCAGAGCTGTGTTTGTCACTCAACATAAGTCACGGTAATATCACACTGTGTTACATGTGGTTTTACTTAGGAATTGTAGATAAACCTAAGGCTAGGGCTACAACGCGACTTTGGCCGCGACCTAGGTCTTATGGCCAGAGATCGTTGGGTCGCGTGGTCTGCATCGCAGGTAATTAAAGTGAATGTGGTCGCAAGGAATCCAAGTCCTCTGGACTTCTTGCGATTTTGGGATCTCACAGTCATGGCAACTTGCGGGTTGCATAGCACCCAAATTTACTTTCATTACTTGCGATGCAGGCACCACGACACAGCGACCAAAGTCGCCGCGTAGCCCTAGCCATAGGCACTGTCCTAACTAGACAGTTTTTATGAATCATGGATGATGCACTCTCAAAGAGTTGCAGGATATGTTTGCCAACCAATGCATCTAAAGAGAAGTATATAAAGCATTTAAAAAAAATTCTATCGTTTTGTGTATACAGTTTCTATGCAGACCAATGTGTCTCCAAGTAAGTAAGCAAAAAGAAGGAAGCAACACATGACTGCAGGAACAGACTACACGCAGGGTTTGTTTATAACCTGTAATCCTGGAGACACACAGGTTTTCATGCGAACTGCATACACAAAACGGTAGAAGATTTTTAATTAAGACTGTTTGACTAGTAGCTTGTTTTATTTTAGATTCACTGAAGCATTACACAATAGCTGCAAAAGTGTATAGTACATAGCATGTGTCCACTGTTTCACAATAAACTGTGAAAGGACATATGGTAAAGGATTGTCCACCCTTTAAGGGGTTGTGTGGGGTTTAAGGGGTTATAAAAAAAAAACGTTTTTTGTTTGTTTTGTTTTTTAGAAATAGCACCACACTTATCTATAGTTTGTTTCTGGTATTGCAGCTCAGCTTCCTTCAAATGATGGGCTGAGCTGCAATACCAGACGCAGCCTTTGGATTAGGTTGGCGCTGTTTCTGATGAAAAAAAAATCACCCTTTATTCTTATTTCAAACAACCCCTTTTATTAAATTAGAGATTCCCCTGAGACCTAGCCGCTGATGATGGAGCTGTAATCCTCAGTATGACTCCCAGGACTGTAGCTTGACAGTGTGGTAAAGTTATACATGTAAGTGTCGGATGTGGGGCGCACATAATACTGCGAGTCGGAATATTCATTTGCTGAACAGCGTGCTGTGAATAGTTTGTGTAACGATACAATGAAGGAACAGATGTTGGCAGATTAAGGTGTTAGTGTTAGATGAGAAGTGTCGCGTTGTTGGACATGATCCAGGGCGGTTGTGAACTGTATTACGGATGGAGGCGACATATTGCGCTGTAAATCTGCACCATTAAACCTTTATGCAGAGTGCTGGATGGATGAAGCGACGAGAATAGTGATGTATAGAAGTCAGCGCGCCACGTCTGAGGGCTTTAGATTCAGGAGAACTCTTCTTATAAATGGGTTATCCAGGCCTGGTTTTTAAATCAGAATTATTTAATAATATATGTATATTTTATAAAACTATAATGGAGTTGTCTGCAGATACACAACAATTTTCAGAAATGCCCTTTTACCGCAAAATTGTGTGTTCATGACATAAACACGCTGTAATACCTTGTCTCCTCTGTAGGGGGCACTGTAATTATCATAACTGATTTAGGGGGTTTCCAAATGCAGGTTCTTAAAAATTGGATTCCACATTCCATGCTGAGTAATTTCTTAATATATCTTATTAGCTGCCAGAGCTCAAATTTTCTGATCCAGACCTCCATATCCTCTGCATGGCGATATTAAATAATACCATTCTGGATTGTTGCAGTAACCACTAGGGGGCGCTAAGAATTTGTTGTTTTTTTATTTGGTTCAGTGTAGAAGGAGTATGCAGTAAGCTCTCCCTAATGGGGATTTCATGCAGCCCAAATAGTTTTTATTTTAATGTACGTCTCCACAAGGGATTTGGAGCTATGTACCAGAAAAATGGAGCTCTAACCACTATGAAGATATGTTAAGAAATTAAAGAAAGAAATTAAATACATTTTCAAAATAGGCCGTCATGTACTAGAGAGATAAAAATATTACTTACCACAATGTCCATCTCTAATTGTCAGTTTTTGTGAGCTCAGCTCCAGAAGGGTCGGGCACTAATTGTTATGATACAAAAACACTGAAAAAGGCCATACTTACAAATGGACACAGCCAGGCCAGAAATGCTGATGAAAGGGCGAGCAGGTGCTTTAAATAATAATAGCCACTCCCACTAGTCTTGAGGGGAGTGGTGTGTGGTGCATGGGATGTGTAGTAAGAAATAATAAATGAATAGTGTGTGTGCAAGTGTAATACTATAAGTGAAATATAGGGGGCAGTAATAAATGAAGTGCCTCAATAGAAATAAATGGATAATGGGGTGCAAGTGTTTTTGTATATGTCCCTGTGTTTTTATCGGTTCTGTTTGTGCATCAGGAACGTTCTGTTCCAGTTTAGGAGTTAGGGACTCGCAAGTCTGGGGATCCTTGTCGTGGATTGCGAGCTTGCGTCCTTTTGGCCAAAATGATTACCAATACCCCAGGTATTTTTCATTATTATGTATATTCGCTTCTCTTGGACACAGCCGGGTCTTTGATGCTGGGAGAGCATGGTGTGTTGTTGTTTGGCATAGCAAGCAGGGTAGCCCGCTCTATGAATTATCAAGGCGTCACAAATAGGCTTCTACCTGGCTATACACGTTGTGCCTCATGACGTACACACTATCCCTCCATGTTTCACTCACTTGCACCCCATTATCCATTTATTTCTATTGAGGCACTTCATTTATTACTGCCCCCTATATTTCACTTATAGTATTACACTTGCACACACACTATTCATTTATTATTTCTTACTACACCTCCCATGCACCACACACCACTCCCCTCAAGACTAGTGGGAGTGGCTATTATTATTTAAAGCACCTGCTCGCCCTTTCATCAGCATTTCTGGCCTGGCTGTGTCCATTTGTAAGTATGGCCTTTTTCAGTGTTTTTGTATATGTCCCTGTGTTTTTATCGGTTCTACTAATTGTTATGATGTTCTCCCACACTCAGGACCACTGTACCCCAATCCAGAGTTCTATGCCCCCTTCTAATGAACCTGGGCAGACACACAGGTCTCACACCTCTAAGGCCGACCCTGTCAATACTTTGATCAATCATCTGCAGCTTTATTAGACACATGACTAAGATCCCCCCCTTGCAGTGTTGCTCTGTGTATAATATCCCTATCTAGCCTTCAGTCTCATAGTGGTCGTGGTTTTTCAGTGAGTGCAGTGTTTTTGAACAGTTGCAGACAGTGGCATTTTTCTGTACCAAGACATATTGCAAAGTTTATTATTTTTGCATGTACTATTAAAAAAAAAAAACTAAACTAAATAAATTGATGTTAATTAACAGGTGTAAATTGCTTTTAAGCCCTTCCAGACATCCAACGTGTATATATAGGGTGGAGGTCAGGTGGGGGAGTACGGAGCGGGCTCACAGGCTCCCTAGAACGAGCGTGTCGGCTGAATGCAACAGCCAACACTTCAGCGTTCCCACTAGTTTAATCCCTTAGATGTGGCGGTCAATATCGGCCCACGAGGGGTGCCCACGGGGTGCCGATGATTAACATGGCAGCCTGGAGGCCTTATGAAGGCCCTCAGGTCTGCCATCTTTGTACTCCTATGAAGCCCTGCCTCCGGCTGGGCTTCATATGAGACTGTCAGTATAACGATATGCTGCAATACATTAGTATTGCAGTATATCATGCAAGCGATCGCTGTTCAAGTCCCCTAGAGGGACTAGTAAAAAAAAAAGTTAAATATAATTAAAGTTTTTTTAATATATAGAAAAAATATAAATATTAACAGTAAAAAAAAACTTTTCTCATTTTCCCCAAAGCGCAATGTAAAAAATAAAATAAAAATTAACATAACTGGTATCACAGCATTTGTTAAATATTACAATATAACATTATTTAACCCGCACAAAAGTTTCATGTACCCTGAAATGGTATCAATAGAAATTACATCTCGCCCTGCAAAAACAAGCCCTGATACCGCGTTATCAACGAAAAAAAAAGCTATGGCTCTCAGAATACGGCGTCAAAACACAAATGTTATTTTTAACAAACAGTTTTTTCCTTTTAAAATTAGTAAAACATAAAAAAAAATATATACATTTTGTATCGCCATAAGCGTATTGACCTGCAGAATAATGCTGGGTTCACCTATTTTCAGACGCAATGGAGGCGTTTTACGCCTCGAATTACGCTTGAAAAGACGGCTCCAATACGTCGGCAAACATCTGCCCATTGCTTTCAATGGGTCTTACGATGTTCTGTGCCGACGACCTGTCATTTTACGCGTCGCTGTCAAAAGACGACGCGTAAAATTACAGCCTCGTCAAAAGAAGTGCAGGACACTTCTTGGGACGTTTTTGGAGCCGTTTTCTCATAGACTCTATTGAAAACAGCTCCAAAAACGGCCGAAAAAACGCTGCGAAAACGCTGCGAAAAACGTGAGTTGCTCAAAAAGCGTCTGAAAATCAGGTGCTGTTTTCCCTTGAAAACAGCTCCGTATTTTCAGACGTTTTTGGCTCAGCGTGTGAACATACCCTAAAGTTAAAGAGGCTCTGTCACCAGATTATAAGTGCCCTGTCTCCTACATAATCTGATTGGCGCTGTAATGTAGATAACAACAGTGGTTTTTATTTTGAAAAACAATCATTTTTGAGCAAGTTATGAGCTAGTTTAGATTTATGCTAATGAGTTTCTCAATGGACAACTGGGCGTGTTTTTACTTTTTACCAACTGGGCGTGGTACAGAGGAGTGTATGACGCTGACCAATCAGTGACCAATCAGCATCATACACTTCTCATTGTTCCAGCCCATTGTTACAGTGTGATTGTGCAGTGAAAGAAGCTGGTCTGGAACAATGAGAAGTGTATGACGCTGATTAGTCACTGATTGGTCAGCGTCATACACTCCTCTGTACACCGCCCAGTTGGTAAAAAGTAAAAACACGCCCAGTTGTCCATTGAGAAACTCATTAGCATAAATCTAAACTAGCTCATAACTTGCTCAAAAATGATTGTTTTTCAAAATAAAAACCACTGCTGTTATCTACATTACAGCGCCAATCAGATTATGTAGGAGACAGGGCACTTATAATCTGGTGACAGAGCCTCTTTAACATGCCATTTTTACCGCACGGGGAACACCAGAAAAACAAAACCCCCTTAAAATGGAGGAATCGCCGTTTTCTCCCATTCTACCCCACAATGGCATTTTTTACAGTGTTCCGCACATTATATGGTACAATAAATGGTGCTGTGAAAATCTAAAACTTGTCCCTGCAATAAACAAGCCCTCATATGGCAATGTCAACGAAAATATAAAAAGGTTATGGCTTTTGGAAGGTGGGGAGGAAAAAACGAAAGGGAAAATCCTAAAAACGGCAGCGGTGGGAATGCAGATTCAACATTTGATAACTTCCCCCACAGTTGCACTTTCCCATTTAGTCCATAAAGTTGACCCTAAATTTATTTCACAGCACAGGATTATGGTTTTCCTACCCCGATTATAAAGAATTACATAATGAAGGAAATCAGATTCAATAATTTTTTTGCAGCTGTCCCATCTGTTACAATTGTAGAAATTTTAAATACTTGGTGCTATAATGCAGTGGTATTATTTGGGCATTGTATGACGGTATTATTTGTGCACTATATGGCAGTATTTTCTTGTCCATGTTACTGTTTGTAATATTTAAATATATTTTTGATGTGCAATTTTCATCTTTTACTTGTAGACTGTTTTGTTTTGGAGCTATTCTCTAATACCTTCCTTCCAAAGAAGGGGAGGAAGCCCCAAAAGTGGTCCGCTCATGGACCTACACAGACCTAGATCTGAAAACCCTAGTGTCCACATAAAAATGTGCTGGAACTTCAAAAATGTCACATCCTCGTAGAACCCGTTATTTTTCTAGCAATCATATGATCCCAACAAAAAATCAGTTTGCCCATTTTCCTAATTTAAAGGTTATCGAATCATTTGTAAAGGACATTTGTGGATTACAATTGTGGTTCTTAGGTTTGATAAGTAACTTTGTTATTCTTTTTTACTCCATTATATATTCATTTCATTGCTATGCTTGCTTTATGAAAAAACGCATGATATTTTTTTTCTATATTTAATGTTCCTTTGTGGAGTTTTTATTTTATTATTGTTGCTTTTTTTCTACCGTTATAGTGGAATGGACGCACTCTCTGCATTACGATATACTATAAAAATCCATTATAGCCGATGCCTAATGCTTAGCAAATGTAAGGAGTATTCTATCGACTTTACAAAGCATTTCCACATCTAGGCAGCTTTTCAGTTTGCAGCCTCTTATTTATGACATTATATTCCTAGACTTGCTATGTACTAAATGGTAAAACCCTGTTCTCTTTGTATTGTGCACTTATAGCCCAGCGACAACTGCCTTCTATATTCTAGACCCAGAAGAAAAGAGAAAGTGTTGTTAGAAAATGGATTGAAGTTTAAACATTTATAGAAGATGTAAAATTCATCACACTTGTCAGTTAATATTTCAACATCGTCAAACTTCAGTGTGAATTGTATTGCAAAGCATTATGGGATGTAATATCAAATGAAATATTAAAATGTATTTCCAGCTTTTGATCAAAATTTCTTATTAAACAATTCTTAAATTGATAACTTTTTTTAATTTTACTTTAAAATGACATATCTTCATCATATTTATGTTATTTCTGTCTGACTGTTCCTTCCAGGAGAAGTTTGCATTCCTAGCTGCCTGGGTCTATGGGGCTGTCACGTATACGTTCTAAACCTCATTGTAAGAGCACCCTCCCCTAGTAAACCAATTCAAGAACGCACAATAGACATAGTCAAGATTGACAGAGATGAAAGAAGGGGGTAGGAAAGGGATTGTGTATACAGGGTGGGCCATTTATATGGATACACCTAAATAAAATGGGAATGGTTGGTGATATTAACTTCATGTTTGTGGCACATTAGTATATGGGAGGGGGGAAACTTTTCAAGCTGGGTGTTGACCATTTTGAAGTTGGCCATTTTGTATCCAACTTTAGTTTTTTCAATGGGAAGAGGGTCATGTGACATCAAACTTATCGAGAATTTCACAAGAAAAACAATGGTGTGCTTGGTTTTAATGTTACTTTATTCTTTCATGAGTTATTTACAAGTTTCTGACCACTTATAAAATGTGTTCAAAGTGCTGCCCATTGTGTTGGATTGTCAATGCAACCCTCTTCTCCCACTCTTCACACACTGATAGCAACACCGCAGAAGAAATGCTAGCACAGGCTTCCAGTATCCGTAGTTTCAGTTGCTGCACATCTCGTATCTTCACAGCATAGACAATTGCCTTCAGATGACCCCAAAGATAAAAGTCTAAGGGGGTCAGATCGGGAGACCTAGGGGGCCATTCAACTGGCCCACGACGACCAATCCACTTTCCAGGAAACTGTTCATCTAGGAATGCTCGGACCGGACACCCATTATGTGGTGGTGCACCATCTTGCTGGAAAAACTCAGGGAACGTGCCAGCTTCAGTGCATAAAGAGGGAAACACATCATCATGTAGCAATTTCAGATATCCCGTGGCCTTGAGGTGACTTTTATCTTTGGGGTCATCTGAAGGCAATTGTCTATGCTGTGAAGATACGAGATGTGCAGCAACTGAAACTACGGATACTGGAAGCCTGTGCTAGCATTTCTTCTGCGGTGTTGCTATCAGTGTGTGAAGAGTGGGAGAAGAGGGTTGCATTGACAATCCAACACAATGGGCAGCACTTTGAACACATTTTATAAGTGGTCAGAAACTTGTAAATAACTCATGAAAGAATTAAGTAACGTTAAAACCAAGCACACCATTGTTTTTCTTGTGAAATTCTCGATAAGTTTGATGTGTCACATGACCCTCTTCCCATTGAAAAAACTAAAGTTGGATACAAAATGACCGACTTCAAAATGGCCGCCATGGTCAACACCCAGCTTGAAAAGTTTCCCCCCTCCCATATACTAATGTGCCACAAACAGGAAGTTAATATCACCAACCATTCCCATTTTATTTAGGTGTATCCATATAAATGGCCCACCTTGTACTTTCGTTTCATGTTGGGTGACCGGGTGACCAAAGACAGATCTCTATAACTTTCAAAATGGCTGACAAGGTTTTAACTTCTTGCCCCAATTACTGGAGCACAGATTTCTGCCCTAACAAGTGACGCACTATGTAAATTAGTAGTTCCCAACCTTTTTTCTACCTCGTTAGTCACATTTAATTTTGATAAATGTTAGGGGGCCACATTCAACTCAGAAATGGAAGATGACATAATAAATGTGTAGAAACAAGAAAGCATAGAATTAAAAACATTTAGAGATAAATACTACTGTTAAATTTGACATCCATCTGCAAGTCAATAGGGCTTCAAATCACAGATTGGCTGAAGAAGAAATTGTGGTCCAGCTAGTTCCAAGTTGTCACGACTGTGGGGTATGTGGGCCCACTAGGCTGCTATGCCGTACCAACGTAGCAGCTGGCCAAACTACAGTTAATGAAAGACTATAGCACAAGAGTACCTGTATGAAAGTCCTAACAGACACGAGATGTAGCAGACGCTTTTGCACTGATGATACGTGGCACAGATGACACTTGGCGTGGCAGATGACAGTAAGCGTGGCAGGTGACGCTTGGCGTGGCAGATGCCGCTGGGCGTGGCATAGAGGAAGAACTCGACTCCAACACTAGACTTTGCTCAGGAACAAACACAGTTACTGGATACGGGATACAGGAAACAGGATACGGGAACACTGGGAACATGATATAACTAAGGGACCATTTGGTTTTCTAATAGTAGTAAGACTATCTGGCAGTCTGATGGAAATTTTGGGTTTGGCGGATGCCAAGAGATCGCTACCTGCCGGAATGCCTACTGTACCATTAGGTGGAGGAGGATTATACTAAGAAATTTTACACAATTGTAGCTTCAAACTTTGTGGCAATAGTTTTGGGGAGGTGCACAACGCGAGCTCCAGAGAGACATGGTGTGATGATAGTTTCTGCACAGAGCCCTGACCTCAACCCCATCAAACACCTTTGGGATGAACTAGAATGTTGATTGCTCGCCAGACCTTCTCCCCCAACATCAGTGTCTGACCTCACAAGTGCTCTAGGCTGAATGGGCAACAATCTTATGGACATCCTTCACACCAGAGTGGAGTCTGTTATATCTGTAACCATATTGACACCCATTGTTTTTGAATGGGATATCCAACAAGCTCATATGGATGTGATGGTCAGGAATCAATATAATTTTGTCCATAGAATGTATATTTGCCACTGCAATACAGTACAGCTAAAGAGTTTATGCTAGTGGACAATGATGATGTTTCACACACTGCCTTTGGGGGTCAAGGGATGGGGTATTAAGTGGAAAGTAGTGCCATCATGAATATTAATAAGCCCCCATTAATTTGGAAAGAGGTTCCAATGGAACCGATGCTATTTTTTTTTTTTTTTATAAGATCTGGAACAGATGGATAGTGGAACTATCCCCCGAACAGAAAAATACCTTAGGAGTGGTTTAAATTGTGTTAGTAGCTGTTTGAGGAGTAATGTTTCTCTATCTTTTTCTTTCTCTCTCTCTCTCTCTCTCCCCTCCTGGGTTTTAGGGGGTGATTGTTGATTTACCAGTATTGCATTTTTGGGATTGTGTCTGTGCTGCATAACATTTTGTTTAATATCAGTTGTATTAATTTCTTCGTTTTTTTTTGTTATGTAGTATAGAATATTTTGTTATATAAGTCAACAGTAAAAAATTATATTATAAAAAAAATAAAATAAATAAGCCCCCATTTTAATAACATGAATGAATGCTACCCATCATAAACTCAGAGCTGCTATCACGAGCCACACATCTGGAGTTGTGAGCCACTGTTTCGGGACCACTGATCTAGACTATGAGAAGACATTCATGAGCAAGTCTTAGCTTTGGGGAAGAGGTGCTTTAAGTAAAAATTTCACTATTTCACTATTGATTAACCTCTTGGAACATGGCATATAGTTACCCAAAACAATGCCCACATCACCCCACTTTCATAAACCCAAGGACTTTTCTTATATGACATAAGAAAAGCATCTCAGAAGACAATGGGAGGCAGAGCCGTTTTTTTCCCGCGAGTGGAAAAACCGGCTCGCATGAAAAAGAACAGAATTTTGAGGCAGATTCTCCTCCTGCCAAAAACTTTGTGTGAACGCAGCCTTAGGAGCTGTCAGCTGTGGTTTTCTTAGCTTTGTACTGTATATAGTACTTCTTGATGCATGGCCTCTGATTTCCACCCATGAGTCTTAATTTTTTTTTTTTTGCCAAACTTCTATTTTCTTCTTATAACTCATAAACTAAAAAAAAACAACAAAAAAAAAAACGTTTTTATTTTTTTTTAATTTCTTTTCCTTTTAATAAACAGTATGAGGTTATTTGTAGAATCTAAATAAGAAGCATTAGAAACACTCTTCTAATGTGCGACTTAAAATGTGATTTATTTCTTTTGTTTTTCCTGCAAAACGAAATCAATTATTTTTGTTTCAGTAATTTAATGAGTTTTATACCAACCCATATGGCGTGGGTGGAGTAAAATAAATTATATTCTCAAAAGCCAATGCATTGGGTCAGAGATTCTCAGACAGAGTATAAATGTTCTGCAGTCACAAGCAGTCTGTGTTCTGGGGTCCCCACTCATGAGTGTGTGCTTTCTATGGAAGGACAAGAGTCATTTATATCGAACCCCAATGGTTAATGTCTTATCGTTGTAGAACCCCAAGTTTCAGTGTCTAGTTGTTCTGAAAAACCAAATATCTCAATACCAATGAAGCTTCAAGCATCAGTGTTTCATAGCGATGGAATAGCGCTAATGTGTCATTTTCAAAGAGCCCCCAAGGGTCAGTGTGTCATTATTTTGGAATCCCAAGTCTCAGTGTGCCATTGTACCTGGAACCCCAAGTCTGGCATTGCCATGAAACCTACAGGAGTTTTATTTGTGGTGTTATTTTCAGAATAGAATGGGCATGCTTGGGATTGAAAATCCGCAGCATGCCCAGATTTCCACAGGTTTCTTTTTCGCTACATGTGGATGGGGTTTTGACAACTCCATCTACATACATTGTACTGTAAATTGTCATGGATTTCAGTGTGGAAGTGTCAGAAGGTCAAAGTTCTGGAACCCCAAGGACTAGAATCTCAATGTTATAGAACCTGGGGAGTCAGTGTGTCTCCCCTCTGCTCTTGAGTGACAGCTGTAGAGGCCCCCTGCGTCATACGAGGTGCTGTCCAGGAGTCTGCAACAGCCATCATTCAAAAACAGAGGGGGCTTGGGAGGGTATACTGCCAAAATCTCAGTATAGTTCACTGTTATGGATCGCCCAGTGGACACTTTGCATTACGCAGCATGACAAATGTTTTTTTTTCTCTTGGTTATTCTACTACTATGAACATCAACATAGTTGTGTTTAAACTGGTTTCCACGTCACCTATCTAGTGCTGTCAGCAGTTTGGGGGGGGGGGGTCAAAACTGCTGATAGACTCTCTTTGAAGATGATTTCTCAACTGCCCAAAAAACTTCAGCTGACACCTCAGTTAGATGTTTTCGTTTTATTCTTCTAGCCCCCACCGTTCCTGAGATATCAGTGCAATGGCGGATTATCATAGGGCGTTTTGTGCGGCTGCCCAGGGGCCTGAGGCTCCTGGGGGGCCCATGGCCGCCCAAAGTACATTGTAGTTTTGTCACGTTTTTGCAGCGATTTTGCCGCGAATCACGGAAAAAAACCACAACGAAACTGCATTGTGAATGTCCTGCATATGGACCTTTAGACATAAGGTCACATGACCGCAGGACCAAGAGCAGCAGCAGCAAAATTCCACAGAGAAGACTGAGGTGAGCTGCTAAGTATAAGGGGATTGATTTGTTTAAGGGGTCTGTATTTAGGGGGACTTTATTTAGGGCTCCGGTGTGGGGTCTGTATTAGGGGGCATGGTTTGGGGACTATATTTAGGAGGTTTGGGGGTCTGTATTAGTTTAAGTGGTCTGTATTTAGGGGGTGTATATCAGTTTAAGGGGTTTAGGGTCTGTATATTTAGGGGTCTGTGTTAGTTTAATTGGTCTGGGGTCGGTATTTAGGGGGTGTCTGTATTAGTTTATGGGGTCTTTATTTAGGGGTCTGTATTTAGGGGGTCTGGTCTGGGGTCTGTATTAGTTTATAGGGTCTATTTGGGGGGCCTGTTCTAGGGTCTGTATTAGTTTAGGGGTATGGTCTGGGGTCCGTATTAGAATAGAAGGTCCGGTCTGGGGTCTGTATTACTTAAGGGAGTCAGGTCTGGGGGTCATTATTAGTGTAGGGGTCAGATCTGGGGGTCTATATTTAGGGGGTCTGTATTAGTTTGAGGTCTGGTGTCTGTATTTAGGGGGTCTGGTCTGGGGTCTGTATTTATGGGGTCTGGTCTGGGGTCTGTATTTAGGGGTCTGGTCTGGGGTCTGTATTAGTTTACGGGGTCTGTATTAGTTTAGGGGTCTTTATTTAGGGGGTCTGTATTAGTTTGGGCATCTGGTCTGGGGTCTGTATTAAGGGAGTCAGGTCTGGGGTCATTATTCATTTAGGGGGTCAGGTCTGGGGTCTGTATTAGGTTGTCAGGTCTGGGGTTTATTTAGGGGTCTGGTCTTAGGTCTGTATTTATTTATGGTGCTTGTTCTGGGGTCTGTATTTGTGTAGGGGGGTCTGGTCTGGAGACTGCAATAGTTTAGAAGGTCTGGGGTCGGTATTAAGGGAGTCATGTTTGGGGTCATTATTAGTTTAGGGGGTCAGGTCTGGGGTCTGTATTAGGTTGTCAGGTCTGGGGTTTATTTAGGGGTCTGGTCTTAGGTCTGTATTTATTTATGGTGCTTGTTCTGGGGTCTGTATTTGTGTAGGGGGGTCTGGTCTGGAGACTGCAATAGTTTAGAAGGTCTGGGGTCGGTATTAAGGGAGTCATGTTTGGGGTCATTATTAGTTTAGGGGGTCAGGTCTGGGGTCTGTATTAGGGGGTCAGGTCTGGGGTCTATTTAGAGGTCTGGTATGACATCTGTATTTATTTAGGGTGCTTGTTCTGGGGTCTGTATTTGTGTAGGGGGCGTCTGGTCTGGAGACTGCAATAGTTTAGAAGGTCTGGGTCTGTATGTATTCTATGATCTAGTCTGGTGTCCAAATGTATTAGTCTGAGTAAAAGGGGTTGTCCGGTCACATCGATAGGTCATCAGTATAAAAAACGGTCCGTGCCCGGACAACCCCTTTAATGTATGTCCTGGGCCTTGGTGTCTAAATTTGTGTGTTTTTATAGAGGCTGGAAATGGCTGCAGAAGTGATGGACAAAGATGTCTCATCAGGAGAAGTTGCCATAACGGTCTGCGTCAGATGGAGAAGAAAAGAAAACGGCTCCCGTTAGAGAAGACGTCACTGGATCTATAGGGGATCTGTCCCCTCTCCTGACATGTCTGTTGCAGGTAACCCTTGTATTCTACATATCTTTGTGTACCCAGGACTAATAGACAAATGTGTGTTACCATTGTCAAGAGGAAGTGTGATACTGTCAGCGATGGTTGGAGACTGTCAGTATGTAGGGAGACAGCCCTTTGAGAAGGGGGATCGTAACAACCATTTGTCAATGCTCGCACAGAAAGGTGGTGTTCACTATAGACACGGCAGAGCGGTGGTGGGGAAGGGGGGCCCAAGTTTGTGGAACAGCCCAGGGGCTATGGTCTAGATAATCTGCCACTCTATCAGTGTCATTAGTTTTCGTGCCTGATATGCAAATGAGGCCTTAGAGTGTCAAGTTGGTGGTTAACTCCGCTCACTTGTCAAGGGGTAACGGCCTCATTTGCATATCAGGGGCCAAATTGAATGGCACTGATATCTCAGGAACGGTGAGGGCTAGAAAAAAAATGAAGCGCCAGAATCTGTGGGGCGTTGACAATCTAACTGAGATGTCAGCTACATGTGACAAGTCCTCTTTAAGTGTGAGCGGGTCATTTTGTTTAGAACCTAAGGGTATGTTCACACGGCCAAATTTCAGACGTATACGAGGCGTATTTTGCCTCGTTTTACGTCTGGAAATACGTCTCAAATACGTCGGCAAACATCTGCTCATTCATTTGAATGGGTTTGCCGACGTACTGTGCAGACGACCTGTTATTTACGCGTCGTCGTTTGACAGCTGTCAAACGACGACGCGTAAAAATACAGCCTCGTCAAAAGAAGTGCAGGACACTTCTTTGGACGTTTTTGGAGCTGTTTTCTCATAGACTCCAATGAAAAAAGCTCCAAAAACAGACGTAAAAAACGCCGCGAAAACGGCGTGAAAACGCAGCGAAAAATGCGAGTTGGTAAAAAAACGTCTGAAAAGCAGGGTCTGTTTTCCCTTGAAAACAGCTCTGGATTTTCAGACGTATTTGTTGACTACGTGTGAACATACCCTAAGTGTCTCTAACCTCTTGGGTTTTTGTTATTCCTCTGGAACTCAGTTTTGGGGCCATTGTTTTAGAACCCCAAGTATCAGAATGTCATTCATGTGCTACTGCAAACATGAAATTCATCTGAATAAACACATTAAAGTCAATGTAGAAAAGATGATCCATAGTGGCTTTTAACCAGTGTCCTTGGTATTCAGACAAAAACAAAAACTTTAGGTTGGGAAGCCCAGATACAGCCAAGCCTAATATTTTGTGCTAGTGTCAGACATAAAGGCCAGGTTTACACGAGCGTGTGCGTTTTGCACACGCAAAAAACGCTGCGTTTTGCGTGCGCAAAAGGCACTTAACAGCTCCGTGTGTCATCAGTGTATGATGCGCGGCTGCGTGATTTTCGCGCAGCCGCCATCATTATGACACTCCGTTTGGATGTTTGTAAACAGAAAAGCACGTGGTGCTTTTCTGTTTACATTCATAGTTTGACAGCTGTTGCGCGAATCACGCAGTTCGCACGGAAGTGCTTCCGTGTGGCATGCGTGATTTTCACGCACCCATTGACTTCAATGGGTGCGTGATGCGCGAACAATGCACAAATATAGGACATGTCGTGAGTTTTTCACAGCGGACTCACATAGAGTAACATAGGTCCGTACGACACGCGTGAAAATCACGCACGTTGCACGGACGTATTACACGTTCATCTAAACAAGCCCTAAGTCCTTTTTTCTCCAGTTCCCCATTGGCATAAAGTTTTAGTCATTTATGTGTGAGTACTTCTTGACCTAGAAAACAGAATGTATCACTCAGGCATAAAAAGCTTTACAAATAAACTGTTCTCTTAAATTATGAAGCGCAGCCTCGACCAACTCAACGCTGTTACTACTCAACTTTTCTATTGTGAGAGCAACGGAGATTCTTTCTTAACATAAAAACCTGAACCGACATAAAGACATCGTCTTATATTCTCTTGTAAACCCAACTGAATGGCTGAAGGGTTCTTACAAACACTACACGTCCTTTAGGGTTTGCATTACATTTACTGTAGTCGATTCTTGTGTTACTTTGGTTCGCACTTACCTATCTTTTATCCGGTACTTGTTAAAGGCGTTTTTCCATCTCGTACAGTGGTGGCATATCTCTAGGATATGCCATCACTTTCTAATCGATGGTGGTCCGAACTCTGGGACCCCCACCGATCCTGAGAATGAAGAAACTGCAGTTATGCTTTAGCGCTGCGTTCCCTTCAAAGTTTTCCCTCCACAGCGGCACTCCTGGGGACCATTTGTGCAGAGAACTGCATCACAAACCTATTCAAGTAAAACAGTGAGTGGCCGCTGAACTAAACCAGTGCTATGGGACCGCAACCGATCCTGAGAATGAAGGGACTGTAGCTGTGTTTTTGCAAGGAATGAGGACTCAAATGGTGTTGTATTGCAGTAATCTGTACAGCTGGTGGTCTGGAGTGCAACTTTACTGGGAAACTTTTAAAAGGATACTGCACTGCAGTCCCTTCATTCTCAGAATCGGTGGGGGTCCCAGCGGTCCGACCCCCACCGATCAGAAAGTGAAGGCATATCATAGCGATATGCCATCTCTTTAAGAGATGGGAATAACTCTTTAATTTATGTTTTGTGTATCTGTATTCATGTCCATGTAATGGCTTATAGTAGATCTTAAAGGGAACCTGTCACCAGCATTTTACCTATTGAACTCTACTCACCCCTCGCTGGTCATTGCTGTCAAAAGTTAATTGCCGTTATCCCTTTTCCTAAACTCCTCCTCCGACCGTAAATATCGGTCTGCAAACATTTTGCACCTTTTATGGTAATAATCCAGCAGTCTCATTTGTTCCTCTTCTTATGCCCACCCACCACCGAAAACTGACCCTGAATGACAAAATCTCATCTGAGATAGCGTGCATGCACAGGTCATGTATGGTTCGATACCCTTCCCTGCTTCGTCCGGGCCTCAAAGCTAGTTACTGTGCACTCACCGGAACAGGACATCGATGTGCAAGCGTGTGATTTCATGTGTGCTGGGGGGGAGGTGAGGAGCTGTCAATCAAAAGTAAGGATGTGGAGTACATTCGGAAAGGCTTGAGGAATGAAGATATGACTATTTTTGAATGAAAATGAAAAATGGAAGCACGAGATGAGCAGCTTTAAAAAAGAGATGTGTGGCGCGATATTCTGTCACGAGATGTCTAATCTATATGTTTCTATGTGTGGCCACCCAGTGGTAGTGATGTGAATTGCAGTCTATCACAATATTGTATTGAATTGGTCTCATGAGAAAGAGTCCATAATCAAATTCAAGAAAAGTTAAGGGTGAACACATCAATATTGAAGTATACTATTTTATATTGGAAGACAATTGCAGACGTACACAATTTACATATGGATCAGTCTGAAAAGATACAGGCAAAAAAATTATTGCCACCAACTGTATACCTACATTTACTAGCACTGTGAAGAAGAGATCTGATTGGTTGTTATGAGGCCTATTATTCCCATAATAACACTAAGAGCAATTGGACATGAAGTGTTGTCATGAGGACTCATTTTACAATTAACCTATTCATTCTATTGCTCCAAACACAATACAACATGTTTTTTTTTACATTTTAGATGTGTAATAATGTAGTTCTGATAGTTTTCTTTTCATTTTGAACTTTGTGTTCAAAATAATAGTCTGCATCATAGCGGGTGGGCTGCAGACTGATAATGTCGGATGGTGAGAGCTCCAGCAGGGAAATGAAATACATATTTTAACAGCAGAACGCAGACACAGTCCATTGATTAAACCTGCGTTATTAAATCATCAATGTTCAGTTCACCTACAATGGGACTTTCTAATGAGTCCCGCTACAGCATGTTTATGAACTTTGACTGCTTAATCTCCTACTATTTCACATTAGATCACGGCCTGTGTAGTGAGGACCTATACAGCATCGAATGTTACCATGATAAGGGGTCAACTGTTTCCCTCTGTTAAAAAGTAGTGGAATTTGGGGTGAAATATTGAGATTTGTCTTACTTTTTCCAAATATTAAAAAAAAAACACCAGTAATAGAAGTAATTAGCTAAAACCCAAAGGCCAAGACCCCACTGTGTCCATGACTCTTGTCCGAATAATGCGCATAAGCAGCAAAAACTTTTTTTAGGTGTCGGCCAACACACAGAAGTTGTAAAAAAATAAAAGGTGGTGAGAACCAGAATCCCAAAAGTAATCTTTCCACTTTTCTCTGAAGTTATGGCAGGTTCATAGGAGAGCACGTGTTACTTTACACATAATGCAACATTGTACAGGAGTCTAGATAGGCAGAGGAAGCAGAATTTATTTTAGGGATTACATGCAATGTGTTTCAAGTAAATAAAAACATAATTCTGCTGCAGTAAATTCGACACCATCTGTACTTATTTCCAAAAATAATATCATAAGGGCTCATGCACAGAGTGCATGAAGGCTACATGGCCGCCAAGTACAAAGTCGCAAGACCTCCGTGTGCTGCCGTACAGGCTCCGTCTGGTGCCCTACATAAGTAGCATTGGTTTTTGGGTAAAATACCTCCTTACGTACGAAATCTGATGGAGTATGCCTCAATTTATTTTATTTTCATATGGAATCTGACTGAAAAATAACCCTTCATATGAAAACAGAGGCATTAGGAGGTACAGTAAGGCCGTATTACAGCTCCCTACAACTCGTAGGTTATACGGAGCCATCATGAGCCCTAGAAATCTGTTCTACATTACATCAAGTTAATCATGAGGACACTGTCAATTTGCCACTTGTTAATTATGGGACAAAAAAGTAATAAAATATTGTTAAAAAAAATGACAATAAAAAAGACACAAAACATATTTATTTGAAGTGGTTGTCCTATCAAGACCATCCTCTCTTTATACAGAAGCAGGCGCAGCGATCAGCTGATCGCCTTTGGTTCGACATCTATAATCCGCGGCGATCATTTTCTATCTGACCAGATAGCCTCTGCAGGGGAAATGCAAAAATGTGCTGGGCCTACCAGAGAGGGATTCGCTAATACAGAGCAGCTCTTTGTTCTGGCTCATAGATGGGTTCCCAGACAGGGTACCACCCTCTATGATCATATGCCCCGATATGGCACATTGACAGGGGTTGTCTTTATAAGACCACACCTTTTAAAAGAAGTCATCTAAAATAGCCCCCATATATATTGTATCTTCATATTGGGGTGTCTTAATTTCCGCCTCTGGCAGAATAAAGACTATAATCCCTCCTGATTTCCGTTTACAGCCTCAACCTTTGTCCAGTGGTGAAAAGGGCTAGTCTGAAGTCATGATGTCATCTGCCACAAATGTAATCCCATTAATGGCTATTAGAAGGTGTGATTGCTTTCCAAATAAAATGTTGGGGCTGAATTTTAATATTCAGACCCTGACTTGATTGTGACCACCTTTTCCTCCACCTGGACGTTTATGTCAACCCTGTTACATATATTTCTATTACTTCAATTAACTGTTTGAGCTTGAAGCGCTTGTCTTCTTTGGACAATATCTTCATGTCCCGCTGCTGAGATCCCTAACAATCAGCTGCTATAAGTGCGAGGAACCGATCAGAAAAAGATCAATCTCCCCGCAGCGCCACCACTGGGGAAATTAAGCATTACACAGTTCTCATTTAAATCAGTAGACTGTCCATGTAATGAATGAACATGCTGGGTCCTCCAGAGAACGAGTGAGAAAGAGACCCTCTTTACAGCTGCTCTTTACTCCTGAATTGAAGAACCCCCCCCCCCCCTCTATTAACTCCGAATTTCCTAATAAGGTATTTGAAAATGGATTTTTTAAGCTAGACGACCCCTTAAAATATATTACATATGGGAGATATAAACAATGTGGTGTCTGCAGCACATGTGAAGTTTTTACAGGAGACTTATTTGAGGTGCTCCTCGCTACAGATGGTTGAACTTGCCCCTAGAATAAAGAATCAATTGCTCAGTGCTCACTGTACTGTAGCGCAGGCACGTAGCCAAGAACAGAGTCTTTATCCTGATCCAGTTCGGACGTTGAGGACATTTTCGTCTGATCCCTGAGAATTACATCAGTGGTTAACAGAAGGGGAGTGTGAACATTCCCCGTGTCAGCAGATACACAAAGGGGATACATCTTTATCCGACACACAAGCCTCTTATTAGGACCAAGTTGTTCCAATATAAAAGGTCACTGTGCCGCTATTGCAGTTGTACAAGTAACAAGCTCGACACAAGAGGATCTATTACTGAGTAGCTTGTGAAGGCCTAAAATACTTCATAGGACCACAAGGGTTTCTTTATATCAAAGTGTGGTCCAAGGCGAAGATTATCTAAGATGATGGGACTACTGAAGTTCTTTTACTGGTTAAAAGAAACCTGGCATTAGATATGCTGGTGTCTTATCTTCTTATTGAGGGGGACATGACTCAACCGCCACCTAATTGTATGTCATTAAAGACTAATTGTTGTATGATTAAAAGTTGTGCAATTATCTAATATACTTTGGGAGAGATGAAAAAAGCTAAACGTGCCATCATTCTGGTTCAAACTGGCGTACATGACTTGCGCCAGATTTATTAGACATTTTTTTTTCTCACTAGACAGTTTTGAAAATTATCTAGAAAATGGGCATGGCTTAGAGAAAGAGGTGTGGCTTAAACGCGTCAAAGTGTGCCAAAATATTTGTCTAAAGTAAACCAACCAATAGGTGGCATAAGGAAGAAAAAAGTGTCGAACATGCTTAGGGAGATGCGCCATATTTATCCTACAGCATGCACCACTGTGATGAACTTGGCGCACCTTCTGCCTGCCTGGTCTAGTTTTATACTGTCTAAGGCATCATGCACACGACTGTTTCCTTTATGCGGACCGTACGCCATGGATCCTAGTGGCTTCCATGTGCTGTCCATTTTTTTTTCAGAAACATACACTAGAATGGGTGAGATGGACCACAAGCACGGACAAAAATAGGACCGGTTCTATAATTTGCGAGACGGACACATGGATCCGCAAAAAAAAAATCGGACGTATGCTCCATAGAAATGAATAGTTCAGTATGATGTCCGCCAAAAAAACAATAGGACAATGAAGAAAACAACGATCGTGCTCATGAGCCCTAAGTTTAAAACCGTAATAATAAATCTGCCCTTTTATGTTCTGCTGTCCATTCACCAAAACACCACAGATCGAATACTTCTCTCAGCTGCAGGTTTGCTACAATTGTAAGGCTGGATTCACACATTGCGTATTTATTGCAGATTTTTAAGCCAAAGCCCATACCTCCCAACTTTCAAGTATTGCAAACAGGGGCAATAGATGTGGCATTTTTCCCCTGTTAAGCCAAGTCTCTAACTCTGCGCTATCCCTACCCATACACACCCATGTCAGCCCACATAGTATCATGCATAGTGCCTCCCCGCAGTACAATGCCCCTATAGTGCCCCCCACACACAGTACAATGCCCCATAGTGCCCCCCCCACACAGTATCATGCCCCATAGAGCTCACACACAGTATGATGCCCCCATAGAGCCCCCACACACAGTGTAATTCTCCCATAGGGGCCTCCACACAGTATAATGCTGACATAGTAGCCTCCACACAGTATAATCCCCCATAGCTGCATCCCACACAGTATAATGCCCCCTAACTGCCTTCAACATATTATAATGCTCCCATTGTGCCTCCCACAGTGTTTAATGCCTTCATATTGCCACCCACACATTATAATGCCCCTATACAGTAGAATGCCCCATAGCTGCCCCCACACAGTATGATGCCCCCATAGCGAGCCCCCCACACACACAGTATAATGCATCCATAGTGGCCTCCACACAGTAAAGTTCTCCCATAGTAGCCTCCACAAAGTATAATCCCCCATAGCTGCATCCCAAACAGGGTAATGCCCCCAATGACTGCCCAACACATGATACTGCTCCCATAGTGCATCCCACAGAGTATAATGCCTTCATATTGCCTCCCACACATTATAATGCCCACATAGTGCCCCCTTACAGTATAATGTCCCATAGCTGCCCCAACAAACAGTATAATACCCTATAGCTGCCCCATACAGTATAATGACTCAATAGCTGCCCCATACAGTATAATACCCCCATAGTTGCCTCATACTGTATTATGCCCCCATAGTGCCTTATAAAAAAATAATAAAATAAATACTCACCTAAACACATTCCCTCCATGAGTGGAGGAGATCCCTCTGCTCCTCCAGTCTGTGCTATGAATGGCTCCCCGCAGACAGGCGCAATGATGTCACTGCATTGCGCCTGTCTGTGCCAAGCTGCTCACGCCCGGTGTTGCATAGTGAATGGTGGAGCTGGGAGCTGACTGCTCCCTGCTCTATCGTTGGATTCAACTGTATCTGCTACCTAAGGATGCAGATAAAGTTGAAACTGGACATACCACCGGCTACCGGGACACTGCCCAGAATCCGGGACTATCACGCTGGATCCGGGATGGTTGGGAGGTATTCCAAAGCCAGAATTAGATCCAGTAGGAAGGAGAAGTATATGTTCTTCCTTTAAATTCTTTATTTTTTTTTAAGCCACTTCTGGCATTGGCTCAAAAATCTGCACCAAAATCTGCAGCAAATAAGTGATGTGTGAATCCGGTCTAACCAGTCGCAACAATTCACTGTGGGCTAAACACATCAACAGCACAAATCTCTCACCTTCAGTGGTGTACATGAAGAACAGAGGGAGATAAAAATTAGAAAAAATTAAAGGTTCTGCTTGACACCACCACACTCCGAACAACCTGCAACAGGAGGTACTGGAGCCCTCATTGCATTTTCATTAATGATGTAAATTTTCCACTTCCTTGCTATCAGTGTGGAACTTTTGAGAACCACGTTCTTGTTCAGGTCCTCATCACCCAGTAAAATGGAGACAAGACCTCATAGCAGTCGCATTGGGGTGCATCTATGCTATATATGCCCTTGCCTGTCCTGTTAGTAATCTGCAATTGCTAGTGTGTAAGGGATTATCTGATTGCATGCATGGCTATACAAAATAATAAAATAAAAAATATAGAATCTAAAAAAAAATATATAGGAAGAACGGGAAAAAAAGTACACGTAATTGTTATCGCCACATCCATATTGTCCCGTAAGGTAAAATAAACATATTATTTATCCTACATCAGGGGTCAGCAACCTTTATGCCCGGACAGCCTTTGGCTGGAGAAATAGTCCTTTGGCTGTCAGGGCATGCTGGTGAAAATAAACTGAATAAAAAGTATTCAAAAAGTCGTAGGTACCCCAATAAAAACTGCAAGTCATGCAGCAAAAAAACAAGCCCTCATTCAGCTCCGTCGACAGAAAAATGAAAATGTTATGGATCTTCTGTAAAATAAGTATTTTGCATTGTGCAAAAGTAGAAACACATAAAAAACTATATTCATTTGGTATTGCCGTAATTGTAACAGCACGCAGAATAAAGGTGTCATGTCATTCATATCGCACAGGGAACACTGTAAAAACAAAAACTATTTTTAAAAAAAGCAATGCCAAAATTGCTGTTTTTTGTACATCCAGCGTAAAATGGTACCAATGAAATCTACAAGTCATCCCACAAAAGAAATCACTTGTACAGCTCCGTCAACAGGAAAATAAAAACATTTTATGGGTCTTTGAATGCTGTAAAACAAGTGTTTTTATTTTTGCAGAAAAACATAATAAAACAATGTTTGGTAAAAACAATGGTGGAATTTCAGATTTTTTACATCCCCTCCAAAATGATGCCCCAAATATAAACCCAAAATGTTGTTATTGAGAAATACAACCCGCAAAAAAAAGCCCTTATGACACCGAAAAGAAAAAAATTTTTTATGTCTTTCGGTGTGCTGAGATGAAAAAGCTGAAAATAAAAAAAATCGCTCTGCCAAATTAGGCCGCGTCCGTTAAAATATATATTTTTATTTTTTATTTTTAATTAGTTTATGTACAAGGTATAATTTCTTTACTTTTGACTCCATCCTATCAGAACAAGTTGCAGTTGCCGTGTATGTGACTTTCCGGGTTTTATGATCTAACGTAAGTTTTACAGCCAAACTGTTTTGCCAAAAATACATGACTGCATCTGTCACTTTTGCATAAATTTGCTAAAAAACAAACATCTCATCCCATCTTGGGAAAAAAACAATACACAAAAATGTGCAAACAATAATAGCTTGGCAGTGATGTGTAACAAGACTCCATATCCAATGCCGGGACGACACAGCACATTGCGGCGAAACGTCACTATCTGCAGAACTATTGTATTTGATGTTTTGTCAGTTTAATTAAATTGAAAAACCATTATGGAATTGTCCGTCAGGATGTTATGTATGTGAGCTCACTGTCTGCACCTAAATGGAACGTGTTGCTGAATCTCTATTGCCTCCCCACCTGTTATAGAAGGACAAGTCCTCATATCTTCTTGACTGGAGCAGAAAATCTGGTGCACTCCCTTCAGTCATTTGGAAATGGAGCTTTATAGATTAAAAATTTGAAGCCTCCAAGTCATTTTGCTGTTTACTATGCCTTTGGGATTTGATACATATGTGCCGCATTATGCAGCCTAAGGCTGGGTTCACACGACCATGTTACGTCCGTAATGTACGGAACGTATTTCGGCCGGAAGACCCGGACCGAACACACTGCAGGGAGACGGGCTCCTAGCATCATAGTGATGTACGACGCTAGGAGTCCCTGCCTCTGGGTGGAACTACTGTCCCGTACTGTAATCATGATTACAATACGGGACAGTTGTCCTGCAGCGAGGCAGAGACTCCTAGCATCGTACATCACTATGATGCTAGGAGCCCGGCTCCCTGCACTGTATTCGGTCCTGGTCTTCCGGCCGAAATACGTTCCGTACTTTACGGACGTAACATGGTCGTGTGAACCCAGTCTCAAACCTCACGCACCCTACTGTATTATGGAAACGTATTACAGCACCTATAGAAGTCTATGGGTCCCTACTCCATGTGCCTTCGATTCCATATGGCATGTACCATCAGCGCATTTTATAGATTCTAGTTTATTAAAAGAATGAATCGACATAAAAAGTTGTACGACAGATCCTAATGGCGCATGAAACCACATTGACTTGTTCCATTATGGTTTCCATGCTATTCTTGTCGTCAAATCTGGTGGAGTTGACAACGGTGCCTCTAGCGCAAGTGTGAACATAGCCTTACAGCCTGTATTATAGTCCAGAGCTGCATTCACTATTCTGCATGCTTCAGAGCTGAAAACTTTCAGCATTCTCTGCTGGTTCAATGAGTTTGCCTTGGTGTTTACATTCTTAGGCCCTGTTTACACGGCGTGTATTTGACGCGTTTTTTCGGCGTGTAAAACGTGCCAAAAAACGCGTAAAAAAGCACATGATTTAAGCTTCCCATTTACATAAATGGGAAAGCGCATCGTGAGTGAATACGACATGTTCTTTTATGCGCGCGTGTTTAAAAAATGTGTTGCATAAAAAAGAAGCGTCAGGTCAATTCCTTGGCGCTTAAAACGTGCTGAAAACGCGCCTAATTCCCATAGTCAATGGGAGTCCTAATTACGCACCAAAAAAGTGCAGAACGCATGCACAAAACTCCTAAAAAAAAAGCGTAAAAAACGCCTGTAGTTTAAAATGCTTTACAAAAACGCTAGCGTATTTGACACAATTACACGTCAGGGTTTTTTTTAGCGCTGTGTGTGAACAAGGCCTTAGAATATCTTTACACCATGCACCTTCTAGTAATCAAATGTATGAAAAACTTACTGTCCCCCTGAATTATAGGAGTTCAGCTAAGCTGTGAGGGGTGTGTCTGTTAACAAGCACCCAGCAGAATTGTGAGTGCAGCTGTGGAGTATAATACTGGCTGTAAGTCAGGATCAATATGAGATACGGTAAGTGTGCAATGTATTTACAAAGTGACTCAACTTTTTATGTTGATATTATATACAGTTAAGTCCAGAATTATGTGGACAGTGACACAATCTTCATGATTTGGGCTCTGCTGCCGCCACATTGGATTTGAAATGAAACAACTGAGATATAATTGAAGTGTAGACTTTCAGGTTTAATTCAAGGGGTTGAACAAAAATATCCTGTGAAACGTTTAGGAATTGCAGCCATTTTTCTACACAGCCTCCTCATATCAGGGGCTCAAAAGTAATTGGACAACTTAACATTACCATAAATATAATGTTTTTTTTTAATACTTTGTAGAGAATCCTTTGTAGGCAATGACTGCCTGATGTCTGGAACCCATGGACATCACCACACGCCAGGTTTCCTCCTCTGTGATGCTTTGCCCGGCTTTACTTCCGCCGTCTTCACTTGTTGCTTGTTTGTGGGTCTTTCTGCCTTAAGTTTTGTCTTAAGCAAGTGAAATGCTCGATCGGGTTGAGATCTGGTTATTGACTTGGACTTTGCAGAATATTCCACTTCTTTGCCTTATAAACTCCTGGGTTGCTTTCGCAGTATGTTTTGAGTCTTGTCCATCTGTCCTGTGAAGCGACGTCCAATCAACCTTGCTGCAATTGGTTGAATCTGAGCAGAAAGTAAATCCCTGAACATTTCAGAACTCACCCGGCTGCTTCTGTCTTCAGTCGCATCATCAATAAACACTAATGACACAGTGCCTTTGGCAGCCATGCATGCCCATGTTATCACACTGCCTCCACCATGCCACCACACTGCCGCCACCATGCCATCACACTGCCTCCACCATGTTTTACAGAGGATGTGGTGGCTTTGGATCATGAGCCGTTCCAAGCCTTCTCCATACTTTCTTCCTCCCATCATTCTGGTACAGGTTGATCTTAGTTTCATGCTGTTCCAGAACTGGGCGGCTTCTTTACATGTTGTTTGGCAAAGTCTAATCTGGTCTTTCTATTTTTTTTTATCATTCTTTATTTTTCTTTTCCATTTGAAAATTGAACATCAAACAAGTTGCACATGACATGTATACATAATAACAGCACAAATATATTTTCCCCGGACAAACCGTGCAAGGCACTGTCAGGAAACACAAAAGCAAAAAAAGAAACATCATAACTCATGTCTTATTCAAAATGTGATACAATATAACATAATATTAGCATTCAGAAATACAAGCCCAACAGGACTACATTGTACTTTAGTATATCTCCATAATGGAGTATAAAAGGACGGGGTAAGAAGGGACGGGAGGGGGGAGATAAGTAAGGGTACAAAAGATAAAGGAACATGATGGGTAGGGATGAGGGAGAGGGGGGGGGTAAGGCAAGAAGGAGCAATAAGTAAAGATAGGATCATAGTCTCCACTCCAGTCAGACCTCCCAAGCCAGCTAAGCAAGAAACCTCTTCACGAGAAGGTAAAAGAAGGCGGTGACTATATAACAAATAGATGCGGGGAAGAGGCTTGAAACTGTGCCCAAGGCGACCGTACGCTAATAAATTTTTCATGGGTTCTGTTGGACCAACTTGATAGTTCTTCAAACCTGTAGTTTTGAGACACTTTAGAGAGCCAAGTTTGCACAGAGGGCGGATGTGTCTGCAGCCAATAGAGAGGGATTAAGGTTTTGGCTGCAGCAATTAAATGTGTGGTCAGGTTGTTTTTGGACGGAGTATATGACTTGGAAGGTTTGGAAAAAGCAATCATATCAAAAGACAATTCCAAAATCGTGTTAATGATCTGTCCAATCATGTCACCCACTTGAGTCCAAAAATGAGAGATACCACGACAGGACCACCAAATGTGTGTGTACGTGCCTGTGGCTGCATTACATCTCCAGCAAGCTTTAGAGTAAGACATGTTATGAGTAAATAAGAACTCAGGAGTTCTGTACCACCTAGAGAGAAGTGTATAATGGTTTTCCTGGAGACGTACACAGGTAGAGAAGCCATGTGAATGTTTGAGAATGAATTTTGAGTCAAATTCTGAAAAAGACACGCCCATTTCACCTTCCCATGCGGAAAGAAAGCCTAGATTGAAAGACGCGGATCCCACCATAAAATTACCATATAAATACGAAATCTTCCTTAGCCAACAATACCCTCTCTAAGTCAGTCATCTCCCTAAAAGAGGGATAAATCCTAAGGCAAACTCTTTTAAATTGGATATAGTGCAGGAATGTGAGGGAGAGCCCTGGCAAGAGGTTACGAAAATTAAGTTCATCAGGGACCAAGTGAGTATGTAGAACATCCTGAACAGAGTATAAATTGAGAGCATTCCACATGTCAGGGTACGTATTTGTGTCCATGCTTAAGAGTTCAGGAAGGAGTCCCAGTGGGAGACACGGTGGTCTTTCTATTTTTGAGGCCTTGTGGTGAACCCTCTGTATTTACTCTCAAGAAGTCTTCTCTTTATGGTAGACTTAGACTTCCAGGAGATTGTTCTTCACTTGAGTAGATGTTGTGAAGGGGTTTTTCTTCACCATGGAAAGGATTCTGCGATCATCCTCCACTGTTGTCTTTCGTGGACGTCCAGGCCTTTTGGAGTTCACGAGATCATCAGTGCGTTCTTTTTTTTTTTTTTCAAGAATGTACGTGCACCAAACTGTTGATTTGGCCACTCCTAACATTTTTGCTATCTCTCTGATGGATTTCTTCATTTTTTTCAGCCTAATAAAGGTCTGTTTCACTTGCATTGAGTGCTCCTTTGACCTCATGTTGTGGGTTCACAGCAACAGCTTTGAAATGCAAATGCCACACCTGGAATCAACTCCAGACCTTTTACCTGCCTAATTGATGATGGATTAACGAGGAAATAGCCCATTAAATATCTTTTGAGATAATTGTCAAATTACTTTTGGTCCCTTGAAAAAGAGGCAGCTACATATCAAAGAGCTGTAATTCCTAAACCCTTCCTCAAATTAGGATGTGAATACCCTAAAATTAAAGCTGAGAGTCCGCACTTTAAGCTCATATTGATTATATAACTGTATAGTCAATATGTTTTGGTAAACGTTTAAAATGCCAAAACTTGTGTCACTGTCCAAATAATTTTGGACCTAACTGTATATGTTCATTGTAAAATTATTTTCAAAGGTGACTATACAATCAGTTCAACACATTCAGTATGTTAAAGAGGTTGTCTGCTGTTAAAGGGTCCCTTAAAAATAAGCTGATCACAGGTTGTCCCATTTCTGGGGCTGTCAGTGATCAGCTGTAATCTGTAGGTGAACCTGCTAGTAAGTGTTTGATTCCCCAGCAGCGCCACCACAGGAGACGTGAAGCATTACATGGTACCCATTGAAATCAATAAACTGTCCGTGTAATGCACAGACAGACTGATTCTCAAGAGGGAGAGAAATGCTCTTTATAGCTGCGCTCTGCCCCAGATAGCCCTTTTAAAGCGACTGTGCAGTCATGAGCTTAAAAATGGTATGTCGGTCAGTACCTATAAAAGATGCTAACCTGCTATTTAGTTTTTTCAATGTTTGCTTCTTGGATTTGTTTTAGCTCTGTTCCATTAGGGCAGAGCTGTCCTCTGTGACGACAGCTTAGCTACGGTCTATAAGGATTGTGAGGTAGTCTAAAATCCACCTCCTGTCTCTTCATTGGTTCACGATGCTGCTCTCTTCCTCCATACTGTGTAGCTCTGCCTCTTCAGATCGGCTTCTGTGTGTAAACACAAGACCATCGCATGTTCACCAGGAAGTACATAGAGAAGAAAACGATTATCAGGTTATTGTCACGCATATACTGCGGGGATCCCAGAGTGTCACTTTAAAGGGGTTATCCCATGAAAATCATTTATCACCAATCAGTAGGATAGCTGATGAATGCCTGATCACTGCGGGTCTGACCACTGTGGATAGGTGATAAATATTTTTTGTGAGACAACCCATTTAACCCCTTAACGATCGGCCATATTTTGCTCTTAATGACCAAGCATTCCAAGAGTCATAACTTTTTTATTTTTCCATATCTGGGCTTGTTTTTTGTTTTGTTTTTGCGGGACAAGGTGTAGTTTTCATCGGTTCTATTTTGGGGTACATGGGATTTATTGATTTATTTTTTTATTTTTTGGGGGGGATGGAGAAGAAAAGCAATTTCACCGTAGATTTTTGTTTTATTTTTTGTACAACGTTCACCCGTCGGTTTAGCTAATGTGTGATGATCACGACAATACCATATACGTGTATTTTTTTTCTTTTAAACTTTTGCTAAATAAAATAATTTTTTATGGAAAAAGTGGTTTTACTTTAACTGTAATATTTTTTTCTTTTTTTAATGAAATTTATTTAACTGTTTATCATTTAGTTTTTTCAGTACTACTAGTGAAATTTACAATGCGTTTTTCTGATTGCTTATATAATGCTTTGGTATGCTAAGTATACCAATCCCAGCTGTTGCAGCGGGAGCACAGTTGTCAGTCACACCCGGGCTCATGCGTTGTCGGTGCGGGCATATCTTCGATGCCTGCATGATCACAATCATGTACATGCACGTCGGAATGCATGAAGAGGAGCCTTCCCATGACGTGCATGTACGTGATTCTGCGTTAAGGTGTTAAGTACATATAACTGACATCTATGGGCACAGATACGTAATTTGAACCTCCTGGGACCGATGCAACATCTGTCAACTATCAGGTGCCATTTACAATACTGGTGTCGTCTTATGTCGTAGATGGACCATTGGGCACCCTCCTACATTAGGCCCCTGGTGCAACTGCTACCTGCCTATGGCTACGTTCCTCTATGGGTACTTTTATTTCCACTGTATTTGCAGAGTTTGTCTGTTTTTGCTGTTGTCTGTACATTCATTTAATAACAGTTTGCATTTACAAATCTGCATAGACGTACAATTGCATCTTGTCTTGTATGTAAATAAATGCAGGCCACAATACAATGTAATTGGTTCCTAGAATAAATCCTGTTTTGTGCCTGCACCGCGCCACTTTTATAAATAATGCTGAATTGTGAACGGCTCCTGCTCGCTTCCATCTATAATTATTGCTAAATGCTGACTGGAGTACAGAGAAGGAAAATGACTTTACGGCAAGAAAACAATTGTTACAGATTAATCTGGTAGATTGGGTATAAAAGTTGTACATTATAACAAAATGTCTCAAAAACTGCAAATAAAGCAATCATCTTTATGCTTGTAACAATGCGGCGGTGGCGGAGAAAGACATGGGATTTATTCATCAGTCCTCTCAAGGTGCAATCACTAAGTGCGACACTTCAATCCTGCACCTTCTATTACTTGTGCATTTTAATAGATACTTAAGGTGAAAGGAGTGGTAGAAATTAAAATGTATTACCTAAGAAGCAAAACAATACAAATCATGTACTTAGACACCGGGTTCATTTTCCTCAAATGTTTTTGATTTTATAGGTAATATGGCATGCAAGGGCCAAAGGGGCAATTTCTCTATAAAAAAAGTATTGGTAGGGCATTCAGCTAAGAGAAGGTCTTGCCTCGCCGGGGACAACACAGCCAAGGGCCAAGGGGGCAATTTCCCTAAAAAAAACATATAGGTACGGCATACAGCTGAGAGAAGGTCTTGCCCCGCCGGGGACAACACAGTACTTGTTTAAGTCAAGGGCCATGTTCAGCTATTCTCAACCCTGGAGGACTTCAAACTCTTCTAGACTCCAGTCCTGGACTGACGATTAGTCTGGAGAAAACTTGGACTGATCCTGCTGACCAGACATTTCTTGGCTACTTTAACATCAGTCAGTGCCTCATAAAATTAGAGGGTGGCCCTGGTGAGGAGCCATGAATTGTTGATGAGGAGCCATTTTTAACAGAAGGCTTATGCTAATCCTTCGTGCTTCATTGGCTACAGCAATCTCCGATTAAGCAACATAATTTACTCCTTTTGTGACTTTTTTGTCTTATGTCCTCCTTCACAACCCAGGCATCCAAATAAACAATTAAACAACTTTGGAAATAGTCGTGATCTAATTGCAAATCTTATTCACAGAAACGTTGAATACGTCCATGTGACATCACATGGACACATGTTTTCCAATGGGGCCGCTCACACGGCCGTTGTTTCAACAGACCGTGTGAAGGGTTTGTTGAAAAATAGAACCTGTCCTATTATCTTCCATTTTCACATCCCTTCTTAGGCTCAAGTCTATGGGGAAATGTGAAAATGGAACCTGCACAGGGGCACCTCAGACATGAAAAAAGTCAAGTTTTTCACGTCCGAGTTTCCCCACGCTCGTGTGAATCTGGCCTCACTGTTTTGTGTATATAGCTCCAATGCAGATCTATGTACTGTATCTCTATAGTTACAGACTACACTGTGCCCAGTTGTCTGATACTACTGTCATGTATTCCATCTATCCCCTACTTTTTCCTCACATACTGTACATTTTCAGCTGAATAAAATTTTTACAGACATATTGTAGAAACAAAAATGAGTCATAAATATTCTAAGTAATATACACTACAGCGTATGGACAAAAGTTTTGGGAAACCTACAGGAGCTTTTATGACATGCCATTATGGTCCGCCCTTTGCAGCTAAAACATCTTCCACTCTTCTGGGGGCTTTCTACGAGTTTGGAGTTTGTCTGTGGGAATTTTTGCCCATTCATCCAGAAAAACACTTCTGAGGTCAGACACTGATGTTGGACAAGAGGGCCTAGCTCGCAATTTCTGTTCTAGTACATCTCAAAGGTGTTGGATGGGGTTGAGGTCAGGGCTCTGTGCGGGCCAGTCAAGTTCTTCCACACCAAACTCACTCACCCTACCAACCAACGAACCATGTCTTTATGGACCCTGCTTTGTGGACTGGTGCGCAGTCATGCTGGAACAGAAAAGGGCCGAACCCAAAACCATTCCCACAAAGTTGGAAGCTATAATTGTCCAAAATGTCTTGGTCTGCTGAAGCATTAAGATTTCCCTTCACTAGAACTAAGGGGCCTAGGCAAACCCCTGAAAAACACCCCATAGTATTATCCCTCCTCCATCATGGTGATAGTGTGTCGTACGGGCAAATGTCACAGTGTTTACAAGATCTATTAGGTAGGTGCTCTTCCCATATGAGCTTACAATCTTTAAGCAATAGGGTATAGATACAAGAGGTCAGGAAAGGAGTAAGCAGATCTAGACATGTCTGGTGGAGGCAGTGTTGGAATGCCAACAAGTTTTCAGTGAACATCTAAAAGGACGGAGAATTGTGGATGGTGAAGTAGTTCCAGAAGATAAGGGAAGCAAGAAAGAAGCCTTGGAAGGTAGAGTGGTAGAGAGGTGTTGTTGTCATTGGAGGTTGCGTGTGGGGCGGTATCTGTGAATTACAGAAGCAATGTGAAAGATTTTGAATTGGATTCCTTGTGTCATTGGCAGTCAATGGAGGGAATCACTGGAGTTGGTGGTTTTACAAGGGATGAGAGGAGAGGTTGATGAGTCGTGCAGCAGAGTTTAGGATGGATTAGAGGTGTTAGGCTATTTGTCGGGTGTTGCAGTATCAAAAGCGGTAACAGGGCTCCCTCAAATATTTCATGCTATTTATGGTAGTGCTGTCCACCTATGTAGCAGAGGATCTATTGGGCCCACCTGTCACCAGGTGCCAATGCAACCTATGTATCTCCCAGTTACGCCCCATTACCTTAGTAAGTAGGTATTCAAATGTTATGTTATACAAATAAGAATAACGTGTAACAATGTCTACAGCCATAGCAATTGTCAAGAGGGAGTTGATCAAACTTCAAAGTATTTTCTCTACATAAGGTGGAAGTGAATGGGAGTTATGGAAACAGCATAGCACACCGAGCTTGGCTGTTTCCAGCTTCCTGTCCTGTTGTGCACTATATTCCCGTCCCGTTGTGCACCAGATTTCCATCCTGTTGTGCACAAGATTCCCTTCCAGGTGGGACAGATGTCAAGGAAACACAGTTCGGGACATAGGTGCGGAAATGATACCTGCAACTATCAGACATAATGGCAAATCCTGTGGCAATGCCATAAATGTCTGTGGTGAAACAACCCCTTTAAAGTACATTATATTGCAAAGATACAACAGAACCTAGTCAATAATTTACTCTTCCCATCCTGTTCAGAAGTAAATTTCTAAATGGGTGTTTGTGCACTTGTTTGATAGTAAAGCAAAAAACAGCAAAAAAAAAAGTTTGAGAAAAATCATTGGATACATTAAAAACACGAGATTGCTACGTTGCTAAATTATAAATATAAAAAGAGGTAATGATGCTTATAAGGAGGCTCGAGGCCTGTCAGCACAAATCAGCGCAGAAGATGTCATGGGAAATACTGGTACTGCTGGCTTCTTTTGTATACTGTTGTATGAGGCCTTATTCACATTACTAAAACAGGACATGTCCTCTCTCCTGACACATCTGTTGTAATAAATATTTGTATTTTCCATGAAATTATTTCGGAACATCTTTTCTTAGAACTTTCAACTGAATTGTGTTATTCCTCTGTTACTCCTCCTGAAAATGTATGAATGAATTGATAACTGGGTGTCAGTATTCCACATGCTGACACTGTTCGATCTGCGCTGACCCTATTGACAAGGGGATTGGTAGTGCAGCAATTTTTTTTTCTTTGCAAAAGCGACAACAGGAAGTTCAGCTATAATGGTTGTCACCTTTTAATTAGCATCTCAGCAAGACGCATTTGTGTCCTGACAAGCCACATCTGTACAGCATTTCAAACCATTGTTAAAGAAATAGTTATTTTTATTTCTAAATTGCAATAAGATAAGGAGGACATCTTTCATGAAGAAATCCTAAGGCCTCATGCCCGCTTCAGTTATTTTCTTTAGGGTCCTATCCGTTTTTTTAACGGATAACACACTGACGCATTCATTTCTATGGGGCCATGCACACTTCCGTTGTTTTAAGGGTTCTGTGCATCCGTTCCGTCAAAAGTAGAACTTGTCCTACTACTGTCCGTTGTTCAGAGTCCGTCTCGCCCATTGAAGCCTATGGTTCCGTCAAAACAACGGACGGCACGCAAAAGGCATACATGTGCTGTCCGTTTTTCACGAATCCATTGGCAAGCATCAGCAGGGTGTGTCAAAGTTCCCTGCATTCAAGACACAAGATGAATTTTAACGGACCGTTTAAAGCGAAAGACGAACGGATGCGCAACATTCGTTTAAAACGGAAAAACGGAACGGATGCAGTGACAACGGAAACCACACAGATGTCACAACCGACACACGGATCCGTTTTAAATGGACGTGAAAGCGGTGAAGGATGTGTGCATAGGGACTTAAGGGTAAGACCCCCACTGGGCAGCAATGAGGTGACTGCGATACTGCTGAAAAAAACGCTCCAGGCATACTGTCCGACGCAGTTTTCAAATTGCTTGTTAATGGGTGCGCGGTGTTATGGGTAAAACTGTTGGTAACCTGCAAAATCGTGCAGACATTAATGAATAGACCCTTTGGCCCCACGATTTTGCAAGTAATCAGCAGTTTTATCTGCAACACTGTGGGGCTATTACTAAGCAATTTGAAAACCGGGCCGATCGGCAAGCCACAAAAGTCTTGAGGGTATGGCATTATAAATATGCGCTGAAGGTTGACAACATCCCACATCACACAGGAGTAGCATTTCTCCAGCATTGTCACCTGCTTCCTGCAATGCCTACTGCAACAATAGTAAATGTTAGGAGATGCATAGCAAATAAAACAAGTGGACATATGAACAGAAGTCCTAAAAAAAAAAAATCTAAAAAGTTTTACTAGTGTCCCCTTTGCAGTCTGTACTGTTTTTGCCTGGTTAAGTCAACCAAACAGGCATAATCTCCAAATGACTTTATTTTATCTATGGTTTACCTGGGCAGCGGTTTTAATCATTATGGTATCATCTATTTTCGGTGAATTTTTGTGTTTTTTTTTTTTACGTCTTTAGTTTTTTTGGCTGTTTTTTATTTTTTACGACTTTATAAAAGAAGAAGCACAAAGAAAGGTGGATAAAAGCTTTTGTAATCAAAGAATGAACGAGTTGATCCTCATCCAACCTGAGAAATGAATGTTTCCGCGACTGTTTTGGGACCATTTCAGCTACAGAACATAAACTCTATCTATTGCCATTCATCTTCCCTTCTATTTAACATTTGAGATATTCGAATCCATTGAAAGGTAGAGTCGCATATCTGAAGATGAGGGCCACCGAGGAACTTCTGTACCAGTAGTAATCCATTTTCCAAAGTCACACTAGAAAATATCAAAGCTATTCTAAATCATATTCTCTATAATAGGATTATCCAACATGCTTCTTACTGAGGTGAAGCATGCCGCCATCGTTCTGTTTAGAATAAGTAGCCGTTTCCTTATACTCTTTTATGGTAAATTGAATTCTGAATAATGTACTGAGAATATAGCTTAGTTCCTACTTTGAATACAATATTTTTGGAACTCTAGTTCAGATCCACGCTTCAAAGTAGACAGAGATTGTTTGTAAATGTGCAAAAAGGATTTTGTTATCTATCATCCTTCAAATATATAGCGACCAAACAGCTGACCTACAGCACCTCATGGACACTATATTCCTTTACATCATAGTTTCCGATTATCCATGGCTATTCCCATAGCAAAGATAAAAAATTAGGCCCCTTTTAGCTGCAACTGGACACCATGACACTCATAGCCACCTTCAAGAGGTCTCAGTCCCATTGCAAACAACCGAGTGCCACTCAGGCCGCTTTTCACGGCATTCGAGTGGCACCCAATAGCTTTCACGGACCCATTTACTTCATTGGGTGAATCTCTGATCCGTGGCAAGATAGAACATGTGCTATCTTTCCACAGATCACGGACGGGACTCGGGCGGCACACGTGGTCTTGTGCAAGAGGGCTTAGTGCGCCCCATCCCTTCGCGTACATTTTCACTTCCTTGCTTGGTAACATTCTTGCAACTGTGGAGACCACATCTCTGTGGATGTTCTCATCACCCATTAAAATGGGAATGAGACCAACCTGGAATAAAACTCTTGTCTTCAAAGGCCCAAAAGAAGCCACATGGGCTTTCTTAATAGTATGTACACCCTCATCTAACCTTGCTGTCTCTATTGTTATACCCCAAAAGGACATATCCCTAAAACTATGGTCGTTTGTCTGTGGACCATAACAGGGTTTATGATGAAAGAGGTAGATCTGCCCTGGAACCAATCTACTTAATGGTGGGAACCATGTTTATCCTAATGAAAATTACAATTTCTCTTCCACAATTGAGTTAACAGACACGAGCAAAGGTTTTGGACTCTGCCCTGGGTGGTACCCTATCAAGTTCTCTGCCCCTTCTCCTGACCCTCATCTCTGGAAGCATTATGCGTTCACCATGGGTCCTTTTTTTGTCATTCCTCTCCGAATGGTATCCTATCAAGCTTTCCGTCATCATTAGCCAACCACCCTCTTCTGCTGCCCCTCAACTCTGCAATCATTATGCCTCCACCATGGGTACTTTTTTGGATTTTTCTCCTAGTGGTACCCTATCAAGTGCTCTGCCAGCGCTGTCCAACCACCCTCTTCTGTTGCCCCTCAACTCTGTAATCATTATGCCTCCACCATGGGTCCTTTTTTGGATTGCTCTCCTAGTGGTACCCTATCAAGTTCTCTGCCAGCCCTGCCAACCACCCTCTTCTGCTGCCCCTCATCTCTGTAAGCATTATGCCTCCACCATGGGTCCTTTTTATGGATTCCTCTCATAGTGGTACCCTTTCAAGTTCTCTGTCATCGCTAGCCAACCACCCTTTTCCATGCCTGTCATCTCTGTAAGCATTATGCCTCCACCATTGGTACTTTTTCGGTTTCCTCTCCTAGCGGTACCCTATCAAGCTCTCTGCCACTGCTGCCGAATCGCCTTCTTCTGCTGCCCCTCATCTCCGGAACATTATGCCTCCACCAGGGGTCCTATATATAGATTTCTGTCCTGGTGGTGCCCTATTAAGTTCTCTGCAACTTCTGCCCATCCGTCCTCTTCCGCTGTTCCTCATCTCTGGAAGCGTTCTGCTTTCTCCTTTTCTTTTTCGATTCTTCTCCTGTTGTGTCCTCCCCTTTTCTCCCTCCCGTCTACACTCGCTTTCTTGTTTTTGAAGGGGTGTTGCTTAAGGAGGTGCAGAGGTAGAAGTCACACCCAGGCTCAAGACCTCTTTGCCCCATTTGAGAAGACCAGTGCTATAAATGATGTGTGATAGTTTGGGCTCTGTTACATATTTTACATTAGGACACAATATCTTTAAGTTACTCCTCTACTTTTTTGGGTAGTTCTTCTGAGCCCTATAACCCCCCAATTACCAATCCTCTTTACTTGCCACCATATGCTAGGTATATCATCCTACTTATCCTCCCAACCGAGAGTGGACCTGCCTGCTGCCCATGTTATCCTCCTGGACTCCGTCCCTCTGGACTTTGCTGCCTCATTCTCCGATTATTTTCCTGTCTCCCGCTCCCCTCTTTCTTATTGGTTATGTTGTACTGTATCATATTGAAAAATGTTCTAAATATAGAATTGGAGAAGAATGTGGCCAGCAACAAACATTTATTCAAGCCGTAACTTCCAGAGTCTAAAATAAAAATGTAAATCATTAGTTACAAATTTTCTGACGGTTCCATTTACCGCTGTTATATATTTTCATAAGAAGCAGCTAAAGGCTACGGCTTTGTGGCTGATATTATTAACCTCTGCCTTTCTCAGCCCCCAGCTAAATGATGACAGACAATAACAGGCGGTACAAGCCAGAACCAATCTAATATTATAAAATGGTGCCCTGCACTAGCAATAATTCTGACCTCTCTCCCTCTAAATGAGATAGCAGGGGATTATGAACGATTGCACCCGGGAAATTTTCATTAGCATTTTGGTACCCGACTCTTCTTATAACCTGAGCTCAGACGTTACATAATTTGCCTTTCAATAATTCAGCAGGCAGTTAGCGCAGGCAGAAATCATCTTTTCTTTCCCTATGTTTATGTTTATGCCATTACTAGGGCATAGAGACTTTTGAAAAAATGAGTGGACCCCATAACCTCGACAGGCACACATGTCATTTACTGTTGCAGCTATTTCTTAGATTTATGTTCTAGATTTCTACAATATCCTATTTTCCTGAGAATTATACCGTACAGCTTTTAAGAAATGAAATAAAAAAAGAGAGCGGACACTGCGATGTAAGTGATGCCAGGGACAGCCGCTGGCTGATCTTACCTTTGCTCAGGCTCTATCTGTTCTCAGCCTTCATTATAAATCCTGTCCGGTTTGCATACATCACTATTCTTCCCATCAAACCGACAGACACAACAGAACTTCAATGAACCCCATTGTAAGTTAAAGGGGTTTTCCGAGTTAAAGCAACCCTCCGGTCTCAAGAGAAAGTTTTAAATGTGATGGTGTATTACCTGTTGCTTTCCAGTTGCCCCCCTATGCCATGAATCCGCCCTTTTTAGGGTCCTCTCTGTGTTGTCTCAAAAGGGCAACAGCGCTTCTCAGACTGAGTCTAAGACACACCTCTGCTCACAGATTGTCCAGAACTGGTCACGTGAGCATTTCTGGCCAATCAGAGAACAGTGGGAGTGTCTCAGACATATAGTTTAAGAAGCGCTGCAGCTATTTTGGGACAACACAGAGGGGACCCTAAAACAGCGCATCCACGGCAGAGGGCACAACTTGAGAGCATCAGATGTTATTATTTCATATACACCATCATAGTTAAAATGTTGTCCTGGGACCGGAGGGTCTCTTTAAAGCTTTTAGCTGATAATGCTCTTATGTTCCAAATATCACATTTCTAAAGAACTTACTGTCTCCGAAGTGCCCCTGTTTCCCGATTCCTCCACAGGTCATGTGACTGGGGACGTCATGATCTTTGCCAAAACTCCTGATGTGCCGTATACCTATCACGTGGTCAAGTGGCTGAAAGTCTCTGCACAGTATACGGAACGTCACTAGTGATATGATGTGTATGAGCAATTCTGCTGCAAAGAGTCGAACGCGCATGCACGGTCTTCGCTCTTCTCTACTGCTTCCACGCTCTCACCGTAGACCCTGCACTGCTGTCTATTCTGAACGGATTCAGGTCTCAGTGCACAATACAGCTGCTCTGTATACAGGATACAAAGCAGCTGTATTTCAAAAAGTAAAAATTATTTTTATTAAAACGTATTTTGAAAGTTGCACCAATCACATTGACGTTTTTATTAAAAATAAAAAAATAAAAAATTATTTCAAAGGTGTACATGGCCTTTAAATTGGTAAAAAAAAAAAATGAGCCCAAGATGTTTTTGTTTTTCCATCGAAGGAGCTGTGTGAAGGCTTAATTTTCGCAGGGCAAGCAAGCCGTAGTTATTCTTGATACCATTTTGGGGGAGCTTTTTGATAACTTTTTATTCACATTTTTTTGGGGTGCAAGGTGACCAAAGAAACAGGAATTCTGGCATTTGTGTTTTTTGTTTTTTTACGACGTTCACCATGTTTGATGAATAATATTATATTGTAATAGTTCGGATCCTTACGGATACAGGAATACCAATCATGTATATTTTTAATGAGAAAAGGAGAGGTTTGAACTCTTTTTTTTTTCTGTTCCTAAAAACTTTATTAATCTTATTTTTTTTATTTCTTTAAGCCCACTAGGAGACTAGAACATGTGATCGTTAGATCACTTGCACAGTACTCTTACTTGTGCATAGCAGCTTATTGCACTTTTTGCTGTCTCTGGCAGGGCCTAATAGGAGGACCAGGATTCCAGATCTTGGGGCCTTTATACGGCGCAGAGGGGGGACTGGTCAATATAATACAGCTGCCACTCGGCAGCGCAGCGATCTGGATTAGCCTGTGAGCCCGCTCCATACTCCCCCCACTCTCGACTATAACGTTCATTCACGGGAAGGGGTTAGAAATGTCCCTATGAATAACTTAGGCCTCATTCACACGACAGGGTCCGAGTGTCGGCCGGGAAAATCGGCCGTTTTTGGCCGATTTTCCCGGCCGGTTTGCATCCGATTTGCATCCGTTCCGATTCCGTTCCGAGTTGCCGTTTTTACCGGACGATTTGGACCCGATTTGCATCCGTTTTTTTCCCTGTCCGTTTTAAAATCGGATGAATTTCATTTAAATTTGTTGCCACACACAGCCCTTTGTAGATAATGCCACAGCCCCCCTGGTAGGTAATGCCACCCAGCCCCCTGCAGGTAATGCCACCCAGCCCCCTGTAGGTGATGCCACACAGCCCCCTGTTGGTGATGCCACCCTGCCCCCTGTAGGCGATGCCACCCAGCCCCCTGTAGGAATACCACCCTGTCCCCTGTAGGTAATGCCACCCAGCTCCCTGTAGGTAATGCCACCCAGCCCCCTGTAGGTAATGCCACCCAGCCCCCTGTAGGTAATGCCACCCAGCCCCCTGTAGGTAATGCCATCCAGCCCCCTGTGGATAATGCCACCCAGCCCCCTGTAGGTAATGCCACCCAGTCCCCTGTAGGTGATGCCACCAAGCCCCCTGTAGGCGATGCCACCAAGCCCCCTGTAGGCGATGCCACCAAGCCCCCTGTAGGCGATGCCACACAGCCACCTGTAGGCGATGCCACACAGCCCCCTGTAGGCGATGCCACACAGCCCCCTGTAGGCGATGCCACACAGCCCCCTGTAGGCGATGCCACACAGCCCCCTGTAGGCGATGCCACACAGCCCCCTGTAGGCGATGCCACACAGCCCCCTGTAGGCGATGCCACCCACCAGCCCCCTGTAGGCGATGCCACCCACCAGCCCCCTGTAGGCGATGCCACCCACCAGCCCCCTGTAGGCGATGCCACCCACCAGCCCCCTGTAGGCGATGCCACCCACCAGCCCCCTGTAGGTGATGCCACCCACCCTGCCCCCTGTAGGTGATGCCACCCTGCCCCCTGTAGGTGATTCCACCCTGCCCCCTGTAGGTGATTCCACCCTGCCCCCTGTAGGTGATGCCACCCAGCCCCCTGTAGGTGATGCCACCCAGCCCCCTGTAGGTGATGCCACCAAGTCCCCTGTAGGTGATCCCACACAGCCCCCTGTAGGTTGCACCCATCCCCCCCCCCCTTCCAGGAGAAGTCACTGACTTCAATGTCCATATATGGACAGTGTAGTCACTGACTTCTCCTGAAGAGGAATTCCCTGCCACAGGTCGGGAATTCCGCTTCAGAAGTGAGTGACGTCACTGTGTCCATATATGGACAGTGTAGTCACTCACTTCTCCTGTAGCGGAATCCCCGGCCATAGAGTCGGGGATTCCGCTGCAGAAGTACGTGACTTTGCTGTGTCCATATATGGACAGTGTAGTCATGCACTTCTCCTGTAGCGGCATCCCCGGCCATAGAGTCGGGGATTCCGCTGCAGAAGTGCGTGACTTCGCTGTGTCCATATATGGACAGTGTAGTCACGCACTTCTCCTGTAGCGGCATCCCCGGCCATAGAGTCGGGGATTCCGCTGCAGAAGTGCGTGACTTCGCTGTGTCCATATATGGACAGTGTAGTCATGCACTTCTCCTGTAGCGGCAATCCCCGGCCATAGAGTTGGGGATTCCGCTGCAGAAGTGCGTGACTTCGCTGTGTCCATATATGGACAGTGTAGTCACACACTTCTCCTGTAGCGGCATCCCCGGCCATAGAGTCGGGGATTCCGCTGCAGAAGTGCGTGACTTCGCTGTGTCCATATACGGACAGTGTAGTCACGCACTTCTCCTGTAGCGGCATCCCCGGCCATAGAGTCGGGGATTCCGCTGCAGAAGTGAGTGACTTCGCTGTGTCCATATCTGGACAGTGTAGTCACGCACTTCTCCTGTAGCGGAATCCCCAATCCCCGGCCGGGGATTGGGGATTCCGACTCCTACAGCGAGCAATAAAAGACCCTCCTCCTCCTCACATGCACTCTGCACTGTGAGGAGGAGGAGAGAGAGTGCGCGAGCGACGGTAGACCCGGCCATCACTCGGGACACATTCCCGGCCGAAAATAGAGCATGTCCTATTTTTTGACGGCCGGTTTTCCCGGCCGTCAAAAAATCGGTCGTGTGAATAGCCCCATTAGGGGTCTATTATTCCTAATGCAGCCGGGTACCGGCCGATTTATGAACGGCCGGCACCCGGCCGGGAAACCCTGTCGTGTGAATCCCGCCTTAGTACATGTATAGATGTGCAGTGAAGGTCTGAAGTCATTCTAATTTTTGTCTTTTTGCAATCAGGGATTTCAGCAGCTGGAATAAACTTATTGGAACTTTTTGAGCCCTAGAAAACAAAACTATTTCCATAAAAAAAAAATTATACTGTGTGTTTGTATAAATCTTCACGTACTTAGATAGAAACAGCGTAAATAGAACAATCAATTATTTTCCTTGTGTGTTCTGAAAACCGCAGGAACGTCTGAACATTCTGGTCCCTCTGGGAACTTCATCAGGTGTTCACCTAAGCTGCGCTAGCTATATCCAAATCATCTGATTATGTGCGGTACTTTTTATGTCCAGGGTTTGTTAGAGACAGCTCTGTTCACATAGGGTTAGAGCACTACGTTAGGCACATACATAGCCCCCCTCCCCATTTAACGTATTCATAGGCTTCTATTCACACGGTTTATGTAGACAAAACTTTTTATTTTGCTCTATGGATTAGTGTAGTAGATTAAGCAATTTTATACAGAGGGCTATAGTAGAAAAGATGTATACCGTGTGGTATTTGTTCTTTGCTATTAAAGTCTATGGATGATGTACCGTATTTTTCGGACTATAAGACGCACCTGACTATAAGACGCAGCCAGGTTTTAGACAACAGAAAAAACTTTGTTAAAAAAAAATTGTTCTGTTCCACCACATTTTGAGAGCCGTAACCTTTATATTTTTTAATCGACTGAGCGGTGCGAGGGCCTTTTTTTTTTTTTTGCAGGACCAGCTGTAGTTTTTATTGGCACCATTTTTTGGTACATACGATTTTTTGATCACTTTTTATAAAAAAAATTTTTTAGCGGTAAAGTGACCAAAAACACTGATTCTGGTGTTTTACTTTTATTTTTTACGCCATTCACCGTACTAATTCAGACTTTTACAGACGCAGCAATACCAATTTTTTTTAATTCTTTTTTACATTGTGCTTGGGGAAAAAATGGAGTTTTATATATTTTTTTACACTCCTGAAAATGTATCTAACTTTTTTTTCATACATTTTATTAGTTCCCCAGGGGACTTGAACCAGAAATGTAACGCCGTATATTGTCATTTTTACAGGCCTGTGCTAAGCCCTACCGGAGGCATAGCTTGGCAGAGCCAGACAGAATGCAGACCTGGGGCCTTCATAGGGCCCCGAGGCTGCCATGACAACCATTGGCACCCTGCCATCGCGTAGCGGGGGGGGGAGTTTGGCTGTTAGAGGGGGCCCCTCCTAATGGTTTAAAAGCCACGGTCCTTATTTACCGCGGCATGGGGTTTTCTTATGAGGAACATTTATAACATAAATGTCACATAGATGCGGGTCCCACCTCTGGGAATTGAATCCAATGCTGAAGCAAGGAACCGTCATCTCCCTGCTTCAGCATTCTCTGTGTGAAGCGGCCGTAAGCCGCTCGGCACACACAGGCGCGATGCTGTGACGTTATTGCTCCTGTCTGCACCGATTGGTCCGGGGTTGGGGGTTAGATTCGGCGGGATTAGAGGTGTGGCTTAACAGGGAAAATAATTGTTGTCCCTCTTTGCGGCTTTTGAAAGTCGGGAGATATGTCTAAAGAAAGAGAAACAAGTTTGGATTTTTTAAGTGTGACGATAATAAAACTGAAAAAATTGCTTGGTCATTAAGGGCAAAAAGTAGGCTGGTCACTAAAGTGTAAATCCTTCCCTGGGTGGTATGGTAGTGATTTCATGATTCTGCCGGAGTTTCTCTTTAATGTAAAAATTTGAGATTTACCTAGAGACTATTTCAAGCTAATCTTGTCCAGTCATTTCCCTTCAGTACAATCCTAAAATACTTAGCTTCTGGGCTTAAAGTGACCTTTTTTCATTCCGTGCAGCAATCTGGATGACATTATTTCAATAGGTATGAAGAAAAGTCTTCGCTACGGGTGTCCTATTTTTACATTCGATTTGGATTTTCGAAAGAAGAAAATATTCTCTTCTGACGGCCGCGGCACTCAGCTAATATACCTCAGCCCTTATTATTTTCCCGCTCTGATTGTAATTTTTTTTTCTCTTATACTGGGTGAAACTGGCAGCTTCACAAAATTACCTTTGCTTTCCTTTTTACATTAGCCAAAGCACCTTTCTGTCCATTACTGAGAATGATTTATTAAAAAGGGCCGCTTTCCTTTGCAATACCCTGTGTTAGCCGAATCATCAAGAAACCGACAGTAACGCCCCAAAATGCCTGTGGAATCCAATTATATTTGACATTTAATAAAATTATGATTAGAATTCCTATCTTAATGGAAAAAAAATAGGGTAATTTATTCCTAGGTGCCTTTGTTTTGTTTTGTGATTTTTTTTTAAGCTAATAAAAGCAGGACTGAAAAAAAGCAATAAAGTCAGCGCTATCCCCTGAGCCGCGGCGCCCACAAAACCTACCAGCCAATTATAAGCCACCACACAAAACGCTGGCTGTGGAGATTTTATTTAAACAGCGCAGAAAAAAATGCACAATCAAATGAAGTTGAAATGTCTCTGTGGCGTCTTCACCGAAACGTCTTCTTCACAGCTGCTCGGGATGGCTGTCAGGCATCTTGTCATCATCATCTTTAATATTTTCTTATTTTGAGTGGTAGGAAAATAATTTAATGTGCCGCGACATACACAGATAGCAGATCTGTCACAGCCACATCTGATAGTTCCCTCCTTCACAAACCTCTTATTTTTTTGTGACTAATGCCTCATGCACACAGTTGTATCACAGCTCCTTACAACTTCCGGGTAGTAAGGAGAAGTAATACGGCACCCATAGAAGTCTAAGGCGCCCCCCCTGTACCCAGAGGTTTTTTTTCTGATGGATTTATATGGAACTTGACAGAAAAATAAACATCATTCCATGATTTATCAGATGCTATAATATGTAGGTATTCTCCCCTATAAGCATTGCAGAGATGTGCCATATGGTGGCATATAGAGTGCTACAGAGCCATAGGGATTCCACCGTACAGGCTCCATATACTAGGCTCTGCTGTGTATATGAGCCCCTAGGGTGAGTTCATACGTGGAGGAATTGTAGTACATTTTTGGTACCAATTCCGCACTGCAAATTTTTAGCAATTTACTTAAAGATACATTTCTAATATTAAAAGGAGTCAATCAAGTCCTATGATATTGTGCTCATACCGCTGAGAGTGAAAAGTGTTATGAACTTAGATGTGATCAATATTAGCTGGATCATGTGTGTCAGAAACATGCAGGACCCACTCTCAGCCGAGCTAAACTGATGGACTCGGCTGAGTCAGAATAATGCAGCTTCTATATATAGAGGACACATAGTAAGTGTTTCATAAAAAGTAAAAAAAAAAGAAATGAATAAAAGTCAATTTAATAGTTGTTTAAAAACTTTTAAAGACTCCAATATATTATAAAACAAATTCAATACAATAACGAGACATGCCAGCAAAATTCCAGACAAGCTGCATTTACATCACAACCACCGGATGGCAGTGGCGGATTAAGTAGACCATAGGCCGTGGGCTGTTCCCAAAATTGGGCTCCTCCTCTTCACCACTGCCGCCAAGCCATGCCGTGTGCTAGCATTGCTGTGCTAGCATTGAAAAATAGGTGTTACATTTGCCCTTGTCATAGGGCTGTGTCCCTACATTCTGATAGTCTCCAACCATCGCTGACAGTATCACACTGTTTAGGGACACATCCTCCTGGCAAGCGGAATCGCAACACCCATTTGTCTATTAGTCCTTGACTACACAAAGACATTTTGTGGAATACAAGGTTTCTTGTAATAGACAGGTCAGGAGAGCTGACTAAGGGCGGGTTCACACATGGCGGAATTTCACTTAAATTCCGCTGCGGACACTCCGCAGCGTTAATCCGCAGCGGAGCCGTTTCTCCATTGACTTTCACTTTAATTTAGCAGTGTTCGTTTACACGATGCGTACAATTCCGCTGCGGAGCATAGGCTGCGGAGCGGAATTTGGTGTCCGCAGCATGCTCTGTCTGTTGCGGAGCAGTGGCGGACTCATGGCGGAATTTCTCCATTGACTCAAAGTTCCGCAATGAAGTCCGCAGCTGTCATGCACATGTCATGTGTGCTGCGGATGCGTCTTGCTTTTTTAACTTGACATTTCTTCATTCTGGCTGGACCTATGTATTTCTAGGTCTACAGCCAGACTGAGGAAGTCAATGGGGCTCCCGTAATGACGGGAGCGTTGCTAGGAGACGTCAGTAAATAGTCACTGTCCAGGGTGCTGAAAGAGTTAAGCGATCGGCAGTAACTGTTTCTGCACCCGGGACAGTGACTACCGATCTCAATATACATGTATCTGTAAAAAAATATATAAGTTCGTACTTACCGAGAACTCCCTGGGTCTGTCTCCAGTCCGGCCTCCCAGGATGACGATTCAGTGTAAGTGACGGCTGCAGCCAATCACAGGCCAAGCACAGGCTGCAGCGGTCACATGGACTGGCGCGTCATCCAGGGAGGTCGGGCTGGATGCCGAAAGAGGGACGCGTCACCAAGACAACGGCCGGTAAGTATGAAAGTCGTTTACTTTCACTAGGGAAAGTGCTGTCCCTTCTCTCTATCCTGCACTGATAGGGAGAAGGGAAGCACTTTTCCCGCAGTCCGCAGCAGCTAGTCCGCATCAATGTACTGCACATTTTGTGCAGATCCGCAGCAGAATCTGCAACGCAGATTCTGTGCGGCATGGATGCGGACAGTTGCGGAGGAATTCCGCCATGTGTGGTCATGCCCTTATTCTCTATAAATCTAGTGACTCACATGTGACGTCTTCTCAGATACTAGTCATACTTTTTCTCTTTTCTCCTCCATCATGCAGACCTCATGACGACTTCTCCCAGCCACGACCCATTTCTGCAGAATTTGCCAATTTGATATCTTCAGCTCCTCACTTTTCCAACATTTACACACCTATAAACGAGGAAAAAAATTTCATGGTGCCACACACTATGCTCCTAAATATAATGGCACCATACATTGCGCTCCTAAATATAATACTACCATACACTGTGCTCCTGAATGTAATACTACTATACAGTTCTCCACTGAATATAATAGTACCATACACAGTGCCTCTGAATAAAATTGTTTAAAATACTGTAAAGTAAAGCACCACACACACACACACACACAGCACCCCCTGTCGAAAGTGCCACTCATAATTCCCCCTATAGATAGTGACACTCCCCCCTGTAGATAGCGCCGCACACATTGCTTGTAGATAGCGCCACAAACCCCCTGTAGATAGCGCCACACACCTTCACTATAGATAGCGCCACCCCCCCCTGTTGATAGCACCACACACTCCCCTGTATATAGTGCCACACCCCCCTGTAGATAATGCCACACGCACCCTGTAGATAGTGTCACACGCACCCCTGTAGATAGTGCCACCACCCCGCTGTAGATAGTGCCACACACTCCCAACTGTAGATAGCGCCACACTCACCTGCCCCGATTCCCTTTCTCCTGCGATGCAGACCTAGTCTCTTCTGATGAAGCTTCATCTAGCGGAGTGGCGCAATGATGTCATTGTGCTGCCTGCATTACCAAAAAGCGCTGAATGGTGAGGAAGGGAACTAATTACTCCTTTGCTTTGCCAACACTGTCAATTGTATCCATGTTAAAAGTCCGATCCAATGGCCTTCTGGCCCCTGTTACAGGGGGCTTTCTACCCCATACACAAAGCAGTTTTGTTTTGTTTTCTGATGTCATCCTAGGCTTATATACAGGGCCCATGAGACAATATCACACATTGTGTGATCACATCTGCTGGGCCCTGAATCTAAGCCAACCACAAGGTAAGCTTAGATACATGGCCGATGTGAGATCCTGTCTGATGGGCTTAGATACAGGGCCCCAGCAGACAGTAATCTTATACTGTTTAGGATTACTGTCTGCTGGGGCCCTGTATCTAAGCATCTTACCATGACCACATGGTAAGCTTAGATACATGTCCCATGTGTTATCCTGTCTGATGGGCCCCGTATTTAAGCCTATGTTGTGATAGGCTTGGATACAAGGTCCAATAGACAGTATCACACATGCACATGGGCCACGTATTTAAGCCTACCACATGGGTTACTAATGTTTGTTTTTTTGTGTTTATGTTTTTTTACAGGTTCTTCCATTGGACTACGTCGGATTTGAGCACTACTTCGATGATGGCTTTTTTTATAATCAACAAAATGGTTAACGAGGGTTGTGTGGGGGGTTTTATTTCAATAAAATATTTTTTCTGTGTATTTGTATTTTTTTTAAACTTTATTACTACCGCCATAGTAATGGAGGCTGGCTGATTGACAGCAGTCATTACTAAGGTGGAGCTTAATGTTAGCAGGTGCAGAGGCTAACACTATCCCCCATTATTACCCCGGTACCCACCGCCACCATGGGTGCCGGTTACCTGGTTATGAAAAATGGGGGGAACGTAATTATTATTTTTTTAAATAAAAAAAACGTGCGGTCCCCCCCATTTTTCATAACCAGACAGATACAACACACCAGCAGCAGCCTAGCATTACCAGGGTGGGTGATTGAAGGAACAGGGGGAGTAGGAAAAGTAGTGTGTTTCATAGATATAAAAAATAAAAAATACTTTATTATTAAATTGTTATTAAAAACAATGTTGGATGTAATTTACGTTGCGCCAAAGTCCCCTAGATTGGCACAATATGACAAACTATGTCTAAATTAAATTGCTCCAATTCTATAGTAGTATATTGATTTATATAGACGGCTGACCTCTCAGTGTTGGTCAATTGCAAGCAAAAAATTATTATTAAGGTTCCTCCAACGGGCTGTAAATAAAGCCCAGCGATGGGGAAACCCCTACATCAATCTTGCTGCAATGGGTTCAATGTACATGCATGTAACTGCATAGATTGCATGCACAAATATCCTGTGTGAGCAGACACGACACAGCAGAGTCGAAACTGCTGCGTGCCAGCAACTACACAGGAGTAGGAAAGGAACAAGCCACAACAAGTGACAGCACTGTTGAATTGCCTAGATAGTGACCTGTGAATGATGTATCAGCAAATACTCTGCCCTGTCAGGCAGTCAATGACTTGCGAATCACAGCTTGTGTGTTATCATGTATGTGTATCTCGGCATAGCAGAGTTGAAACTGCTATGCTGTGACAGCTCTGCAAGGGGGAGTAACAGATCGGCCGTGCTCCCGGACGGGCGGCCACACAGGCAGTGTGCCTGAACAACGAGCTCCAGTGCCTTGCAGGGGTGAGTACTCTGCCTGTCAGGCAGTTAGTATACTGAAGCACAGTTTCTTTATTATTTATTATGTAAGTTGAGCTGCCAGGTCATTCACACACACGTGGTGAGGGCTGGGGGAAGGAGAGCCGCTATCAGCTGTCTGTGTACGGACTTTACTCAGACACAGCTCGGCTCCGTTCCCCTGTGCAGAGCAAACTAAATCAGCTGCTCAGCGTGCAGCCTCGGCAGGCCATTGTCCCTAACTAAAGCAGATATTCTGCAGGGTAGATGGTGAATAGAACTGCTAGTAGGCAGTACGGAGCAATATTAAGCATCCAACACTGACAGTGGTATTTAAAAGAGCAGGGTGGGAAGGACCACTGGTTTTGGGCTTTCCCAGCCTAATAATACCAGCCTGCAGCCACCCCAGTACCCGACCATCACTACAGATGATTGGGTACTGTGATCGTACTCAGCTCTTCCTAATACCCCTGGTGGCAGTGGATACCGGGGTAACAAAGGGGGTTAGTGCTAGCCTCTTCACTGCCTAACATTAAGACCCACCTTAGTAATGGAGGTTGTCAATCAGCCAGCGGCCATTACTAAGGTGGTAGTAATAAAGTTTAAAAAAAATACAAGGACATAGAATTTTTTTTTATTGAAATAAAAAACCCACACACAATCCTCGTTAACCATTTTTTTGAGAATAAAAAAAAGGCCGTCATTGAAGAAGTCCTCGATTCCGATGTAGTCCAACATCCAAACCTATACAAAAAAACACAAAAATAATTAGTAACACATAAAAAAGCAAAGCAATTATTATTCTTATCTTTCCTGGTCCAGCGCTGGAGCCGCAATATCAGCGAGCTATGGTATGGTAGGGTATGGCATGGCGTTGCAAAATGGAGTGATAGCCTTCCTTATTCAAAATCCCTTTTAGGCCTCATTTACACGAGCGTGTGCGTTTTGCGCGCGCAAAAAACGCTGCGTTTTGCGCGCGCAAAAGGCACTTGGCAGCTCCGTGTGTCATCCGTGTATGATGCGCGGCTGCGTGATTTTCGCGCAGCCGCCATCATAGAGATGAGGCTAGTCGACGCCCGTCACTGTCCAAGGTGCTGAAAGAGCTAACTGATCGGCAGTAACTCTTTCAGCACCCTCGACAGTGAATGCCGAACACAATATACACCAACCTGTGAATAAAAAAAGACTTTCATACTTACCAAGAACTTCCTGCTTCCCCCAGTCCGGGCTCCCGGCCGTTGCCTTGGTGACGCGTCCCACTCTTGTCATCCGGCCCCACCTCCCAGGATGACACGGCAGTCCATGAGACCGCTGCAGCCTGTGATTGGCTGCAGCCTGTGCTTGGCCTGTGATTGGCTGCAGCTGTCACTTGGACTTAACTGTCATCCCGGGAGGTCGGACCGGAGTTATCGGTAAGTCAGAACTTTTTTTTTTTTTTACAGGTTCATGGATTTTCGGAGCGGAAGTCACTGTCCATGGTGCTGAACCAGTTTAACGCTTTCAGCACCGTGGACAGTGACTGTCTCCTGACGTCGCGTACCCGAACATTTTTTACCGGTTTCGGTCAAAACGAGTTTGGCCGAACCCGGTGAAGTTCGGTGCGCTCATCTCGAATTTGACACTCCGTTTGGATGTTTGTAACCAGAAAAGCACGTGGTGCTTTTCTGTTTACATTCAGGAGTTTGACAGCTCTTGCGTGATTTTCGCGCATGCAACGCAGGACCGTCAGTGTGGCATGCGTTGTTTTCACGCACCCATTGAAGTCAATGGGTGCGTGTTGCGTGAAAAACGCAAGAATATAGAACATGTCGTGAGTTTTACGCAACGCACTCACGCAGCGCAAAATTCACGCATCGTCTAAACAGCCCCATAGACTATTATAGGTGCGTACGACACGCGTGAAAAGCACGCGCGTCACACGCGCGTATAATACGCTCGTGTAAATGAGGCCTTACCTTGTACAAATCTCCCACTTTACCAGCACCAAAGCAACCCCAGACCATCACATTACCTCCACCATGCTTGACAGATGGCGTCAGGCACTCTTCCAGCATCTTTTCAGTTGTTCTGCGTCTCACAAATGTTCTTCTGTGTGATCCAAACACCTCAAACTTCGATTCGTCTGTCCATAACACTTTTTTCCAATCTTCCTCTGTCCAATGTCTGTGTGCTTTTGCCCATATTAATCTTTTCCTTTTATTAGTCAGTCTCAGATATGGCTTTTTCTTTGCCACTCTGCCCTGAAGCCCAGCATCCCGGAGTCACATCTTCACTGTAGACGTTGACACTGCCGTTTTGCGGGTACTATTTAATGAAGCTGCCAGTTGAGGACCTGTGAGGCGTCTATTTCTCAAACTAGAGACTCTAATGTACTTGTCTTGTTGCTCAGTTGTGCAGCGGGGCCTCCCACTTCTCTTTCTACTCTGGTTAGAGCCTGTTTGTGCTGTCCTCTGAAGGGAGTAGTAGGCACCGTTGTAGGAAATCTTCAGTTTCTTAGCAATTTCTCGCATGGAATAGCCTTCATTTCTAAGAACAAGAATAGACTGTCGAGTTTCACATGAAAGCTCTCTTTTTCTAGCCATTTGGAAAGTTTAATCGAACCCACAAATGTAATGCTCCAGATTCTCAACTAGCTCAAAGGAAGGTCAGTTTTATAGCTCCTCTAAACAGCAAAACTGTTTACAGCGGTGCTAACATAATTGCACAAGGGTTTTCAAGTGTTTTCTAATCATCCATTAGCCTTCTAACACAGTTAGCAAACACAATGTACCATTAGAACACTGGAGTGATGGTTGCTGGAAATGGGCCTCTATACACCTATGTAGATATTGCATTAAAAAACAGACGTTTGCAGCTAGAATAGTCATTTAGCACATTAACAATGTATAGAGTGTATTTCTGATTAATTTAGTGTTATATTCATTGAAAAAAACTGTGCTTTTCTTTCAAAAATAAGGAAATTTCTAAGTGACCCTAAACTTTTGAACGGTAGTGTACATACAAGCACACATATTTTTTTTGTGTGTGGGGGGGTATGTTTTGGGGCTATTTGTCCTGACATTTTAAGATCTTAGTGACGCCCCCGGCTGCTAGTGCTGCATTGTTGGGTCACTTAGGAGGCCCAGCGATGCAGCTAAAAGCTGCGGGCCATCGGCCATGAGAAGTTTGGGGGGCCCAAGAAGAACTTTTGCATTGGGGCCCATGAGCCTTCAGCTACGCCCCTGCATCTAGTGACAGAGTATCGTGAAATCATGTTTTTCTTAACCCCTTAGTGACCAGCCCATTTTAGGCCTTAATGACCAAGCTATTTTATTCGTTTTTCTATAGTCGCATTCAAAGAGCTATAACGTTTTTATTTTTTCGTCTACATAGCTGTATGGGGACTTGTTTTTTGCGGGATTAGTTGTGCTTTTTAATAGCAACATTTTAGGGTACATATAATTTTTAGATTAACTTTTATTAACCTTTTTGCGGGGGATTATAAAAAAAAACTGAAATTCCGCCATTGTTCTATGCGTTTTTAAATTGACGCCGTTCACTATGCGACGTAAATAACATGTTTCCTTTATTCTATGGGTCGGTACGATTACGGCGATACCACATATGTGGAGGTTTTTTTATGTTTTACGACTTTTGCACAATAAAAACACTTTTGAACTAAAATTATTTGTTTTTGCATCGTCGCTTTGCAAGAGCCGTAACTTTTTTATTTTTCCATCAATGTAGTGATTTTTTGGGCTTGTTTTCTGCGGGACAAGACGTAGTTTTGATTGGTACTGTTTTGGGGTGCATGGGACTTATTGATTCATTTTTATTATGACTTTTTTGGGGGGCAATGGAAAAAAATAGCAATTTCGCCATTGTTTTTTGCGTTTTTTTTTTTTACGGTGTTCACCTTGCGGATTAAATGACATATTAACTTTATTAATGGAGTCAAAATGTTTTTTTTTTTTTTTTTTACTGTACTTTTTATTAATAATCTTTATTTCACTTTGATGACTTATTTTATTAGTCCCACTAGGGGACTTTACTGTGCGATCATCTGATCGCTGCTATAATGCTTTGGTATACTTCGTATACCAGAGCATTATTGCCTGTCAGTGTAAATCTGACAGGCAATCTGTTAGGACGTGCCTCCGGCGCGTCCTAACAGGCATATGTCCAGGGCAGACCCGGGGGCTTTTATCAAGCCCCCGGCTGCCATGACAGCTCATCGGAGACCCGCGATTGCATTCGCGGGCCGCCGATGGGTGACAGAGGGAGAGCGCACTCCCTCTGTAAACAAAGTTAAATGTCGCGGTCGCTATTGACGGCGGCATTTAACGGGTTAAACGGCCGCGATCAAAGTAAACTTCGATCGCGGGCGTTGGAGCAGGAGCTCAGCTGTCATCAGACAGCAGAGCCCTGGCTCCTGGCTGCACGGGAGACCCGTGCAGGACTTAGGCTAGGCGAACGTAAAAAGGCGTCAGCCTAGCCTAAGGCCCCTTAGTGACCCACGTAAAAAGGCGTATTGGTGGTCACTAAGGGGTTAAAGCTGGTCATCTCGCGCCACACATCCCTGGAAATGTGAGAGAAGAGGAAAGGTAAGAAAGGACACATCTATATATGATTTGAAGCTGGATATCTTTGAAAAAAATATATTCTGACAAGGCTCTGCTCACTCACAGCGATTGTCATCTTTCCCTTGATTAATGTGTGTACAGAGGGAACTGTCAATCACTGTGTGGGCGGAGTTAGCAGGACTCTCACTCTCTCTCCTAGGAGTCCTGTCAGGAGCTACTCTGCTTTTTAGTCCAAAATTTTGCTTTTAAGCACATAAACCATATATCACAGAACTGAGCTTCTCTCCCTGTATCATATGCTGCTTTCAGATAGGGCGGCATAAATCTCCGGACAGGTTCCCTTTAAAATAGAATTAATACAGCCCCATAGTGCCCCCCATAACCGTGCCGGTCACACTACTTAATAAAACCTAAGGGAAAAAAAAGAGTACACAGCGCCACATGGTGCAAGATAAACCTGATGGAAAAGGTAGAAAAATGTAAAGGAAGGTGATAGCGCTCACTTTTACAGGTTGTACAATTCAGGTACAACACTGATGTAAGCATGTAAGAATTTGAACAAACAGCTGCTGCTCTCCAATCCAGATGCCGGTAACATTGAAGCGTGGTACCGCAATGTAATAGTAGAATTGTAAGAAAAATGTATGGATATACAGGGGAGCGCTACTAGTAAGTAAACGGTTAGCAATGGTAAATTCCTTGATTTATTAAATATAGGCAACGCGTTTCAACACAGGACATGTGTCTTCGTCCTTGGCCTGACGAAGACACATGTCCTGTGTTGAAACGCGTTGCCTATATTTAATAAATCAAGGAATTTACCATTGCTAACCGTTTACTTACTAGTAGCGCTCCCCTGTATATTCATACATTTTTCTTACAATTCTACTAACACTACTTACTAGTCCCTGCTCTCGCGCTGCATGCCATGTCTTTCTGAACAATCATGACACAGACAAGCATGGTGTCCCAATGGTTTGGTCCGCACAGAACGACATTGTAGGCTGCAAGTATTCCCTGGTCCGCAGGTTGTAGAGCATGGCGGGGCCACAGTGGTAACACTCCCACCGATCGAACATTGATGCCGATTACTAGCGACATGCCATCAATGTCTGTAGTGATATAATCCATTTAAATTTACATGATCCGCCACATTAATGTGATGTAAAATCTATTCAATCAAACATCAATAGGGCTTGATAGGTGCCAAATTATCAAATATTCTCTATAATCAGACGTTCCATAAGTAAGTCGAAAGACAACCTGAAATAAAATATTAACACAATCTCTGCTACTATCATTTCTAATCAGAAGAGTCTCCTGGTTGATTCTCTCTTCTCATTTTCTTATTGTGAAATTCCACATTAGATTGCATTTCTTGATTATCAGATGCCGGATCTTAGGAATTTACCCATAAATAGACAAGTAATGTAAAATATATTTTATAATTAATACCAAGACGGGGAACCTGCTCCTTTGAGAGTGTATCACACATGATAGGCTTAGATACTCTAGTCCACTAGTTAGAGGCATTGAGATGAATGTCGGCTTCTATGGTATTATCTACTCATTCCTCATTGAAATGGATGACGGGAGCCGCACAACTAGATATCTTGTTGTCAGGAATTGACGAATATGACGAAGGAGATTAAAAGAAAATAGATCAAATAGACTGGTTAAGTCGTACACATGAGGTTAGATGCGAATGTGTGCACAAGGGGTTAAAACATGAAAAGCATTAGGAGATTGGTAAAGAGAGGGCATGTTCCCGGCGAAATACATTGATATGTACAAAGTGTTGTAATTACATATGTGACCCCGGCCGGCAGTCCCGTTCCTTGTGCTAATGGCATATTTCTCGTAACACATGACAATCCATCATAACATATCATGTCACAATGACAAATAGCACAGGTCGGGCCACGTACGACACAGGAGTATTTGTATGCATGTCCCTTGTAACATATGCGTTTTTCTATTGATGTCGACATATTTCAATATCCCATATGAGTTATGTCCACGGGTGCTATAGGCCTGAGTTGTACTGATTTACTTTGGCTCGTCTCATCCTATACATCATATACTGTGTATTTCTAGTGGCGTTGTATGATAATTAAGTGCTTCTGAGTATTTGTGTATTGTTTTTCCTTATCTGCATTGAATTTCTGAAGGCGGAAAAAGCAAATCAGCAGAACTGAGAATAGTTTACAAATATACAATACATAAGGTCCTCTAATCTGACACCCAATTGTCTGGAATTCCGGATAATTAAAAAATAGCCCCTATTCCGGACTAGTAGGAAATGATGTAATAGTCTGTCACTGGAGGCTAGGAACTCCACCCTACTCCAACAGCTCTATAAGTTAGTCCACCCACACCATACTCTCGCTGTATCCTATTTATAAATATGTAACCACTTTAAAAGGGATATACACAGTGGAGTCACATTATTATAACCAGCAGCTAATATCCAGAGTAACCGGCGTGTGCAGCACGGATAGCAGCTAGACGGGCTGGGAGTGATCAATAAGGTGCTGGTAGGTTGTCTCCGGTATCTGGAGCCATGGTGACTGCAGCAAATCCCACATTTGCTGGGGGGTGCGTGGGGGAGTATTGTAAAGTGAACAAGATGATGGAGGTCCCATAGATGCTCAATTGGGTTCAAGTTTTACGAATTAGGGGGCCAGGGAAGTACTTGGAAGTCTTGGTCGTGCTCTTCCAACCACTGTCGGACATTTCTGGCCGTGTGACATGTCGCATTGTCTTGCTGGAAGATTCCAACTGTCCCAGGGAAGACAAACAGCATGTATGGGTGGACGTGATCTGCAACAATGGATTCATACCCAAATTGGTTCAGAGCCTTCCACATGGATGAGTGGCCCAGGGAATGCCATGAAAAAATTCCACAGACTATAACGCTGCCGCCACCGGCGTGTGCTCTTCCAGCAATGCTTGCCGAGTGTTTTTTCTCTGATGTTTCTCGCCGGACACGCCAACGTCCATCCATTCAATAAAGCAGAAAATGTGACTCATCGTAGAAGGCAGGCCTTTGCCAATCATCGGTGGTCCAATTCCGATACTACCGTGCAGCCTTTTATTTCCTATGCGCCGCTGTTATCATAGGAGCAGTTTCAACGTCGGTTATTCCCAATGGCGCCATTTGTCCACTCACGATTCACTTTCACCACAGCAGCACGCAAACAATTCACAAGCTGCGCTGTTTGAGAAATACCGCCACCCTGGCCCGAAAGCCAATAATCATCCCTTTTTGCAACTCTGATAAATCGCCCCTTTTACCCATGGCAACAACGATTGATATGTGCTCAGACAGCCCATCGCACCCCTTATATACCCACCAAGCCAGCCCACCACACATCACTTCTTTCATGGGCTACACGCTGCCAACATCGAAAGTAGGAGGTGGTCATAATAATGTGACTCGACTGTGTATATGTATTATGTTAATCATTCTGTTTATATTTTTTATATATTATTTTTTATAAGGAAATCTGAAAAAAAATTATATTTAATATTTTCCACCATTGGCCAGCAGAGGGAGCCAGTAGCGAAACTGGCTTTACCCCAGCATTCTGTAAATCGGATGCTGTAAATTTGGCCTCGTCCTGCTTCCTACTGCTAACATCACCTCTCCCCTTCCTGTTAATGCCATCTAAACTACATAATTCACATTTTGTTCTGCTTATATTTAATTTTACACTTTCATTATATATTCATGAGATCACTAATGGTTTACTACTACAACAGTTAGGAGGAAGCTCCAAATCTTCTGCTCACTTTAAAGTTAAAGAAGCACTCCGGCAAATTTGTTTTACACCCCCCCCTCCTTTTAAAAATGTGATGAACTAAAATGCAATGAGGTGTATTGGCTTACTGGGTGCTTTATTTTATGGGCCGCCGTTGGGTCACGTGATCTCCATTTTTACTTCTGTAGGCACCGAAGGTCAGTCTCCCAACTCAAGTGGATGAGAGCTTAAATGTGAGTCTCATAGACTTGCATTAAGGGACTGACTTCCGGTGCCTATAGCAGATGCTGTACAAATTGGGTGATCAGAATGACCCAACGGTGGCCGATATGCCTTAATACATGTTATTTAATCACATTTTCAAATGTCGGTGGGATTTTTTTTGCTGGATTGCTTCTTTAAATTATAAAATTCTGTCTGCCTACAGCCACCACTAGAGGGAGTTAACTGAAGACAAATTTACAAAGCTCGCAGGATAAACTGTATGCAGTGAGCTCCTCAGCTCCCACTAGTGGCTGCAGGCAGACAGAATTTTATTATGTAACTCTCTGGGAGGAATTTATCAAACACTCTACTCCAGTTTCATGTCATATAAAAATTGCAATTTGTGCAAAAATGTCAGCTCTGCTCAAGGATATAGATGATGCTGTCTGATGTAATTTCCTAATATGGAAACCAGGTAGGAAAGGGTGTTCCTTCTCCCTTGATGTCAACCCAATTTGTTGCAAAAGTCACAATGCTGGGGGGTCCAGCAACAGGAACTGGTCCCAAGAGCAAAGTTAATCCTTACCCCAACTCTCAACCAATTATCTATATCGGTGGGGGTCTCAGCTGTTAGACCCATATGACATTTAATATGTCGTAGGATTCTTTATAGACTTATGAAGGATTTATAAGGGCTTTTGACATTTTTGTTTTTGGAAAAAAAAGCACGTAATTTTTATATGAACAAGAACCTTAATTTTCCTCTTTTTTTTTTCCTCATTTTTTCCAAGCAGGTGCGTAACATCTGTTTATGAAGTTAAATGATCCTTCAACCCTATGTTTACTGTAGTCAGTCTTCTACTCAATATCTCGAAACCCAGTTCCATAAAATTATTTACTTGGGGTCTGGTATTGATTTCTACAATGTCTGCATGTCAGAGCACGCTGAGCAGCTGCAGATGTGCGCAAGACTCCAGTGAACCAACTGTTCTCCATGAGCACCAGGTAAATGGTCTTCTGGGACAGCTTTATGTAGTGTATTCCACTTCGGTCGGAATCTGTATTTTTGAGTGAAATTATCTTTAAATGTCATAGACAAAGCTTGTTTTAAAGAGGATCTAACCTGAAAACTGAGCTCTTACAATTAAAGGGGAACTCCATCAGTTCACCCTTGAATTGGCCGTCCAATTTTGATCTTTTGGGATCCAAATTTGGGAGCCCCATGATGAGAAAGAAGTGTCAAATGAATAGGGCTGACCTGCAGTGCCATAGCCCCTTCTTTAGGCGGACACCAGGGGTCAGGTCCTCTCCCAGTACACATTTGTGGACTCACCTATGAATTTCAAGGGACTGTTCACTACTTTGTTTTATCATGGCAACTAATAAATTGTGAATTTTTTTTTTTTTTTTGCATCTGTTGGGTCCCAGTTGTGGGACAATCCCTTAAAGTAGTAAATTAATCAAATAAATATTTTTGTTCCCACTCCGAATGTCATCCCATTGCGCCTCAGGTCACTAAATAAAAAACACCTGTATAAAGTGTACACTCAAAAATACAAGATTGCAGTTCCACTTAAGACCACGAGGTCTAGGAACAAGCCATTTTTGGCCTTCACACATCATGTTAATTTTTTTTAACCCCTTCATGACCCATGACATACTATTCTGTTACCATCAGGAGCGGGTGCCGGCTGTAACTAAGAGCCGAAATCTTGCTGTAAAGATAGCGACTGCGGCATATATGCAGTAAGACACGATTGCTGGTTAGGCGTCAAAGCCCCCATGTCTACCTTGTGTGTTTGCCTATTAGGCCCTTCCTAAGGCAGGACCTAATAGATTGGCTGTCAGTAAATCACTGACAGACATTAATAGACTGCATCACAATTGTATTGCAGTGTATTATATGAGCAATCATAGTGGAACAAAAAAAATAAAAAATAATCAAATTATATTTATTAAAAAGAAATGAAACAAAACAATAAAAAAATTACCGTTAAAAATTGCCATATAGTGCAAAAAATTGCAAAGTAAAAAAAATGCATATTTGGTATCGCTGCATTCGTAACAACAAATATAATAAAGTTAAAATGTTATTTATATCGCACGGTGAATGCCGTAAAAAAAATCCCAAAAAACAATGGCAGAGTTTTCATTTTTTTCACATTAATACATTATTAAAAATTAATAAAACATAATCAATGAGTTATGTGTAGCCCAAACTGGTACCATTGAAAAACATAACTCACCCCGCAATAGAAAAAAAACCCCCATGAATCTACGTAAAAATAAAAGTTCTTGGAATCTTCAAATTTGTATCTCTGAAAAAGCTTCTATTGTGCAAAAGTATTAAAGTATGAAAAAAACAAAACTATACATACAGTATCTGTACCTAAAGTAAGTAGATTAAGTACATGTGATTATAGTAATGAGAAGACTATTAAATATGTAGGGGTTGTTTTATATGGGTCCTATTTAAAAAAAAGTCTAAATATTTTTTATTTTTCAGTTTACTTTTTGTTTTAAAAATTATTATTTTCTTCTTCATTTTTACTTGTCCCACAAAGGGACTTTACCTTAACACTTTCATTTTATTTATTTTTTTAACTTACCATATAGTGGCATAATTATAGTATATTGAGCCTATTAGGCCAGGATCACACAGTTTTGATGCAGTTTTTGTGGCAGTTTTTAAAACGTAATTAAAACTGATCCTGGCCTTAGATGAAATAGATGAAATAGCCCTGAGGGGGTCAGTCCCATAGTCTCCATAGTGTTACCAGTCCCAGCATATCAGCGGTATAAGAGAACATCCCACGCAGAATTTATTGTGGCACTGAAGTGGTTAGCATCCGGGATTGGAGTTTTTTCAGATATCGGCAGTTGCAGCGGCAGTGTGGTTGTATATTACAGCCTCCATCTTGCCAGTAATTGCATGGGCAAAGTAGCAGTGCCCGCGCAATCACCTTGACATCATAGTACGTTACACTGCATTAACTTCCTCAGTCTCTTAAATCTTAATCAATGGGTAGGAAGTGGGTTAAAAAGGGCATTTGTCCCTAAAAATTAAAAAAATCACGTAAAAATAAACCCTCTCCTGAACTCCTTTAATATGACCACCTTTAGAGCTCCCATATAGATTACCATCCAGAATAGTAAATCAGCCTGTTTATACAGTGATACATCCCCGTTCTTGTATTACTCTATACAGTAACTAGTCAGATTTGCCATACAGGTACTTGACCCCCTGGAAGAGCTGAAATAGCAGCCATATTAGAGCTACCTATATATTCCAGAGACGGTATAATAATAAAAAAGTGTTGATTTTTTTTATAGAGGTAAATGCCCTTTATAGGGATTTTCTTTCCAGCAAATTTATTATGACAATATATAACAATTAACCGTAGTTATCTGCTGTAAAAAAAATGGCATATCTAAGGAGGAAAAATGAGCAGTAAGGAGGCCATTACTGCGGGGCATCTAATAAAAGGAGTTATTTCGAGGATCAAGTGTTTAATTACATAGATAATCTAGCACCATTTACAGAAATGCCACCTGCTCAATAAAAAATAAGCAGAAATACAAGTGAGATTAAATTGGCCATTAATTATGATGTTTTCATCCCCTCCTAACGTCACCTGTGTCTCCCCAGACAGGGCACTGAAGTGGTTAACTCATCTTCCATCCTTTATTTTTTTTTCCTATAAATCCAATTCGACACGGTGTAGCAGGGCACTGTTATTGAAAGATTGAAGCACCAGGTGTGATTAAATAAGATCACACATTTCATTCTCTCCTTAATTTCACATCACTCTTCAGCAGATGTATCCCCGCGCCGGTCGGTGAGCGCATCACATTTACAGCGTGTACAGGGGAATAATACTGAAATGGGCTCTAAGTGTCCCTCATTGCCCGGCTGAATCGATTCTTGTTGGATACATAAATAGTTTAGAATGTGACGGCAGAATATACAGAATCTTTTTCTGCATAATTTACAAGCCCGCAGTACTGCTGTTTATATACTATATTTTAGTCTGAAGGGAGGTTCTGGAGAATTTTTTGTTCTTTTTGTGCAGTTCGAGTCACAATTGAGAATAACATCAGTGGTATAGTAATCATTCAGAAGTAAAATGGCTAAATATTGGAGGAATAATAGGTCTCCCCATGTGCCTTTTTTTTTATTCTGAATGTGACTCCCATCATGCCTCAGGATAAAGCACAGATTTCATATTCTCTCTATCCTGGGAGGAGCTTCCTCCTATGCTCTTTGTCGCCCCCTACTGAGCATCTACCTATGTATGATCTGTGAAGAGGTATTTGGAATGAGGTGGAAAACAGCTGGGTCTAAAAAAAAATATTTTTCAAGCCTCATCTCTCCAGCCAATGGGCGAAGATCAAGCAGAGAGGTAGGGAATGGGCCTTAATATAGTAGTGCCGATAGTATTTAGGCCAGGGCTGCATGGTGACGCCTATTTATTGCATCTATATAATGTTCCCACAACAGTTGGACAGTGTTTTTGTTTTTTTTCACTTGTTTCCTGTGTGAACATGGTCCATTGTGAGCCAACACAATTCACTAACATGAAGGGGCTGCTACTCCAATGTGACCCATGTAATATTCTTGTAATTGCTATACGGCATGGTTGAGCCATAGGCCTACATTGAAAAATGAGAGCACCCATAGCAAAAAAACAAAATGAGACTTTCCCTCCTGATGAGGCAATACCCCCCTCTGCCGGGGATTGTTGTGTAGGGTTTTATCCAACACCCATAGTGCTGTGGACTGGCCTAATATAGATAGTCCAAATCATCCTGGGCCCCATAGCAGTGGCATAGCCTACTATATGGAAAACAGGAAATATGAGCAATGATCACGGAAGGATAGAAAATAGAAAAAATGTTCTCATGCCGGCGGAAAATTATCAGATTTGTATAGAAGAATATTGGCATAGTCTGTGGTTGATTTACATCCTCAAGAGCCAAACAGGTCACATTGATGTATGGACTGTACTAGCGAATAACAGAAATCCTCACATGACTAACAATACTCAACTTTATATATTATTGTGGTAATGCAGGGTTCTTGTAGGTCTCAAGCATCATCATCTCGCAGTTCCTTAAAATGTTGGCTTCATTAAGATTAAATATAACTGCTGTGAAACAGCTGACATGTCCACTATAAGGCCTCATGCACACGAATGTGCTTTGGCGGCCGCATTCATCCACGAAAATCCACGGGAGAATTGCGGCCCCATTCATTCCTATGGGGCCATGCACAGACACAGACTGGGTGGCCACACATAGACACATATATCATTGACATCTCGTGACAGTGTATCGCAAAATCATGTTTGTTTGTTTTTAAAGCTGTTCATCTCATGCCACACATCTCAGGGAATGTTGAGATATAAGGAAAGGTAAGGAAGGACACATTTATTGCTGTTTATGGAAAGTAATTTTGCATTTTGCAATGTGATCACATAGGCCATCATTAGCTGCGATGTTGCAGACGACGCGTCAATATACTTGACGCAAGACACGTCGCCATGTAGCCTTACTCTAAATAGTCTAGGGCAGGGGTTCCCATACTTTGGCAGGTGGAGCCTTACAATAAAGCAGTATGGCAACCCAGATTATGTCAATTCTGGTAGGACCATATCATATTATGCCCAAGGCCAGTCTGAATGGACTGGGGCTCTCATGCCTTCGCAGGTGGAGCATCAAAAGTGTAGTATCGTAACCAAGATGACGATAATTCTGGTTGGACCACAACATATCATGCCCAGTGCCAGGGTGTAAGCTGCCTCCATTATGAGTTTATCTACTTGATGGTGAAGGGCAAAATAAAGCACCATCTACAGTAAAGAGAATATGAGCTCTTGCTTCATCTTGAGGTATGATGGAAGTAACATTTAGAATTATAAAATGTATTTAATAAAAGTACTGTATCTATGATGTCACTGAAATTTCCCTTTAAATATTTCTCAATTTAATCCTGGTGCTTTGCGGGTTATACAGTCAACATGATGACAATTCCTTATCACTATGTGGGATGAACAAGACAATTATTTATTACAGTGTTCAGGCCTTAAAAGATCAGAGGCAGATGGAACATCCCATAAGTCAAGTGCCTCAGAGTATTTTCTGAGTTATGAACACCGGGAATGTTTCTTCACAGAAAATAACTAGAAAAACATGTCATAGTGCGTTCCAAGATCTGCATTCTGCACTGAAAATCTGTAGAATATGACAGTACAGTACATGTGGATGGGGTCTTTAAAACTCCATCCACATCCATATTGGGCGCACCTCAGACTCCCTTTATCGTTTGAATTATCTCCCCTTATTTAAGAAAATTCTGCATGACTTGAAAAGGTGGCATGGTTTACCACTCTCTCTGTTGGGAAGGAACTACCTTCTTAAGATTATGTGCTTTTCTAAAGTACTGTACCCTTTACAAACCATACCCCTTCTTTTGAAACATATAGATGTATCAAGGTTACATTCGGCTTTTGGTCATTTTTTATGGAAAGGGAAGAGGCCTCAAATTCGTCTGGACAAGCTTATGGCTACTAAGGAGCAGGGGTGGTATTAATTTGCCTAATGTACGGGGATACAATTTGGCTTGTTTAGCACGACCTGTAATAGATTGGGTTGCACGTACTAGTTATCATTCTGATCATGCTCTTGAATCGCATTTTTGTGCACCATGGGACCTCTACATGCTTCTACACTCGTCCCTCTCAGCCATGCCTAGGTCCATAAAGCAATCTGTGATATGTAGGGATACTTTCATGGCTTGGAGGGCTATGAGACGGAGCTATGGTTTATCCTTTCGAATTTCCAAGTATCCGTGGCGGAAAAAGTCTCCAGCGTGGGAGCTCAGCCTAATGGAAATCCAAAGTTCTGATCAGAGGAATAGAAGTAGAGGGCCTCGCCCGCTGCCCCTTAAAAAAACAACGTGAAAACTGTTTATCATTGTGCCTGTACTTTGGGCATCTGTATATCTGTATAAACAGAACCTTTACATGTATATTAACATATATATATATATATAAGAGACACTCCTCAGCACCATTTTAACGTATTTTATTTTAGCAGATTAGATGGTTTACTGAGACAAAATGTCGCCATCATTGTGATTTATACGTTTTTCTTTACGGTCTAGTTATAGTGCTCATTTATTACCATTCATTATGAAATCAAGGACCGTATTAATAATTTAGGAGGGAGCATTTTATGTCATATCTTGAGTATTTGGCAGCAACGTTATATGCAAGAATGCCTCAATGTAACTTACAAAATCGCTGCAGGGGTCATTGCTCCATGCTGCAAACTAGGGCTGGTGGTCCAGCGAGCAGGCACTGATGGATGGTTCTCTGTAATGTGTATCATGTTGTAGCTCAACTCCAGAACGCAACGAGTATATGACAGGCATAAAATCATTTCTAAGCTGTGTGACGGAAGACGTACTGAATATACATTGTATAATAGAGCAGTGACTCCGCTACTATCTCCTCTGTGTAACAGTATAAAATATTAAAAGTTAGAAATACAAAGCCCAAAAACTATCTTGTGGCATCCAGACATCTCCATAGTCAGCAAAACATTCAACTATCAACCATCAATAAAGCTCTGATCACATCAAGTCTAAGCCTTCCATCAGATGTATGAGTCGGGAGTAATGCCCGATGTATACCTCTAATGGAAGGCTCTGAATTATGCCACTCTATAGGCATAAAGTGGCATATGCCGCCCATAGACTCCCATGCTATAAAACGATTTATCACATGGTACAGATCTATCAGTCTGCAAATTGACCGTCAAATGAAGGGCTCAAACGCAATGTGAATAGGAACTTACTCGTTGCTGCAACTCGGAGGCATCCGCCTATTCCGTCTGCTGCTTAGATTTCTACCTCCGGACCACCAACATTATGGACCACTCAGTGAATTAGGATCCAAAAAGTTTTCATAGATGCCAGACTAAAGGAATTTTACCTCTTTATATACATACAGAAAGACGGGAATGAAAAGGGCCTTCCAACCCCCTGGCCTTGTGAATTTAACATTTTTAATATGCCCACCCTTTGCTGATTTCCAAGATTTAAAAATATATCAATTTGGCCTCAAGGTTAAAAAATAAGAAACTTTGTCTCTTTATATATGTACAGAAAGATATAGGTTGGACCAGGCTTGGATTTTGGATTAATATGGTCTAACAGGAAAACAAAGCTAAGGAAGTGGAAGTTGGTAACTGAGCGGGACGTACCGATCCCTAGATATGTAATAACTATATTAACAGGGAGAATGTGCGGTTTGCGCCAATGGATTGTCACACTGGGGTAGGAGCGAATTGGCCTGTTAGGGACAGAACTATCTGCCGGAACCAGTCCAGGTTATCAAGGTATAATAATGTATTGTTCGTATAGAGACTGACTATTTTAACCAATTATCCTACCTGGAGCCCCAACAGAATTGCTAGGGGCTCTATGGCTAAGGCGTACAGTAGATGGGGAAGGGAACACCCTGTTAGCACTGACATTACGTCCAAAGTGATAGCTGGCCCCATTGGTGACATCACTTTAGGGGGACCAGTGATTGACTGTTGCGGTCACCTGACATTTCTTGACAACAGGAGGCAGGGAACAAGTGGGACTAAGTGTGGGGACTAGATTGGATTCAATAAGGTAAAGCTCTGTTCACACTAGCATCATTTCTTACGTTTATTAAAGATCTATGAACGTGTATTTTAACAAATCCTCATGGTCCCCAGTGATTTATCATGGCGTTCATCATGATTTTGGTATTTTTGACACCAAGAATATGGATGCAGACTGCGCTTTTCTCAGTGCCAAAAATACTTTGGTTCCTGCCAGAAATCACAGAAGAGATGCAAGAAGTATATTGCAAAATTATAATTTTTTTTCATTTTGAGACCAACTTATTTATTTCTTAAATACCTGAATTCCCCTTTAATTCAGCGCCCAACTGTTATTGAATCAGCAGCTGGAATACATGGGGCCCATATACCGTTCTTGCACAGATAGTCCTCTGTAGTCAGAGTCTGCCCTTGGTTTGAACCATAAATTTGACATTTTTACAAATCTACAATGTGTTTCAGCAATCCAGTCCAGTGCTATTGTGTTGGCGTTGTTTCCACGCTGCACTTGTGGTTTCTGCGAGTTCAGATCTGGTTGTGCTGAATTTCTTCTGATGACGAATGACCGTCAGTTTGATGTTTATCTCATTGGCAGCGCTCTGCTTAGAGAAAACATCTGGAAACTCTTGTCTGCTGTGAAATTTTTGCTTGGTGATGCAAGTCCACCTTGTGTTTTTTGCAATATTAATAACCAAGATTTTTATCTAAAAGAGTGTTATTACATGGTTGTAAAGAGATACGTCTTTCACAGTCAATCTTTCAGGCTGGGTTCACACGACCTATTTTCAGACGTAAACGAGGCGTATTATGCCTCGTTTTACGTCTGAAAATAGGGCTACAATACGTCGGCAAACATCTGCCCATTCATTTGAATGGGTTTGCCGACGTACTGTGCAGACGACCTGTTATTTACGCGTCGTCGTTTGACAGCTGTCAAACGACGACGCGTAAAAATACAGCCTCGTCAAAAGAAGTGCAGGACACTTCTTTGGACGTTTTTGGAGCTGTTTTCTCATAGACTCCAATGAAAACAGCTCCAAAAACGGACGTAGAAAACGGCGCGAAAAACGCAGCGAAAAATGCGAGTTGGTCAAAAAACGTCTGAAAAGCAGGGTCTGTTTTCCCTTGAAAACAGCTCTGGATTTTCAGACGTTTTTGGTCACTACGTGTGCACATACCCTCAAAGACCTGTTTGGCAAAAAGAAAAACACTGTTGTAACCAATTTTGCAACGCAGGGAGGAAAAAATTCTTCCTGGCCTCACAAAGTACATTGTTTAATTTAAAGAGGACCTACCATCTCCCCTGACATGTATGTTTTAGTAAATAGCTGTGAAGTTCCTCTGTTACTCCTCTGGGAATTATATGTATAAATTCACAACTGGGTGTTGCCACAATTTTGCAGTGAATCGCGGCAAAAACAATTTTTTTTAGTGCTCACAGTTACAGCTAAAGTAGTTAATGGCCAATGTTGAATGTTCTACCACATTTCCCTTGTCAATGAGATGTGTCCCTACACGCTCTGACACTGTCCAATCAGTGCTGACAATGCCAGGCGGCGTAGCAGCACATTCCATTCACAAGGGAAATGTGGTAGAACATTCAACATTGGCCATTAACTACTTTAGCTGTAACTGTGGGCACTAAAAAAAAATTGTTTTTGCCGCGATTCACTGCAAAATTGTGCCATTATGCCGCATTTTTACTAAACTTAAACAAAATGGCATGGTTTTGCCGCAAATTGCGGCAAAAACTGAATTTTGACCGCGTCAGGAGAACTCAGCCTAATGAACCCTTTTCTGTATTTTTGATGGAACCGTCTTTCCTTCAAATGTGAATCTCTATTTTTATTTTTTTGAAAAATAAATGCTTTTTTTCATTTCTACTACTAATTTCCTTCCTGTTTCTTCAAGAAAACGACATAAATTAAGCACAACTACAGACTGATTAAAAAAAAATGTTTCCCATGCTCCTGATTTCTCTTAGACCTTGTTCACACAGTGCAGAGCTCATGCACATTTTGCATGTATTTTTTAAGCCAAAACCAGAAATGGGACCTAAGCAGAAGAAATATTTAAAGGATGGCCTTATAGGACTGCTCTCCTGGATTCAATTCTGTTTTTGGCTTAAAAAATGCAGCCAGAATCTGCAGCAAATTGACCTGTGTGAACAAGACCTTAGGGTATGTTCACACGCAGGCAGATTTGTTGCAGAAATTTCTGTGACCGTCCTATTTATCTGAATGGAGCTTGCAGAAATCCATGCACACGCTGCAGAAAAAAAATAATTCAGATGTATGGAACAGATTTTCAGTTGCCGTAATTTTTGCAGCAAATCTGTGGCGTGTATATGTAAATGTATAAACTTTTCCTATGACTTTATATTAATTTTTAGCCCACACTCATGTAGTTATCCAGTCCAATGTGCAGTGATAGACGGGTCGCATGACATTTTTTGTAATCAGCCACCGACTTTCATATCCATGGTCCTGCTTACGATCTGTAGTTTTTATGAGAACATGTTGTAACACAGATACGTTTAAAACTGCCACAAAGCGTACTACAGGTAGAGAGGAAAATGCTAGTACATCTTACATTGGCTTAAAATCTTATCAAAGATACTACAAAAAGCAACACAATTAAGATGAAAAATAAAAAAATTTAGTTATATCCGAACATGGAACAAATGTACATACTAATCCTTCCTTTAAAACCAATGTTCCCATCTAAGCACCATAGTTTGTACGTGTAATTTGTTTTATGCAGTTCACATACTGTTGAAGTCTAATCCTCCTGGAGGTGCAGGTTCAGACACTCGCTGAGGTTCCCCGACGACTGGAGTCTCCGTATTAAAAAATAAATAAAAAAAATCATCCATTGAAGAGCCATGTTGTGAAAAGTAAAGTGGTTTACTGCAGTGAAAACAGTTTATCTGTGTTTAAGGGATTAAAGGCACTTCTCGGAGAATGACACCTCAAAGGAACAGATTTGTCTCAGTCCTCAAGCTCTGCATCCTCGAATGCCAAAAAATATGCCATTGGTATTCTGCGAATAGTAGCAGACAATGGTTCAATCTGTTAGGGGGAAAAAACTAAGGCACAGTAAAAACAGACGTCTTTCCCATAGGGTGTACGTACCGGAAAGGCAACCCTACAGCTCCTATGGGACGTTGTGAGATGGTGGACCCAGCTATGGCTAGCCCCATTCCATTTTCCATGTCCATGTATGTGTTATGGAATTGCTAGAAAAGCGATTCCCCAAAGGCTGATGGAGACTGCTGGGAGAGAGCGTGCATATAAATCCGCAACCTCAAATCCGCCACAACTTTGATAAACAGAGTCTAAGGCTACTCTATGCTATTCGCCAGAGCCCACCGCAAGGCAGGATGGTTTTTGCTGCATAGAACCCAGGTTGTTTGAACAGAGTTCAATTCTGGATAAGAGGTGCAATGTAGGCAAACCTAAACATGAAACCAGACAGCCAGAGGTTAAACAGAAAGTCCAAATCAATAAGTAAGTGGATACCAGGTAAAACATAGGTCAGAGCCAGCTGAAAGCAGATAAAGCCGAGGTCTGTATTCCAAGAATTTCAAAAGTCAGCGGTATGAGGTTAAGTCAGAAGCTTGATCAAGACACCAGAAGGTAAGAAAAATCACAAGCAAAGACTGAGTGGGAAGGACAGGTATAAATACTAAACCAAATCTGAAAGATACAGAAAAGAGATAGGCTCAAGGAAAAAACAGAACCGCCCAGAAGCCAGAACAGTAGTCATGGAGATCATTAAAGGAATAGACATTTCCTAACAGTATAACCCTAAACAGGACTCTGGTACTCTAAATACTCCATGGTGCTACTAGACAAGCATTGGCATACCTACCATTGAGGTATAAACAGACAAAACCACTTCTGTGCGGCCTGACTCCAAACCCGTCCTTTTTTTCCAAATCATTGCTTCCATTTCCATAAATTGTACTTTAGAGAGGGTTATTTTGTTACCCCGTCCCCGCTACCACATCAGATTTGTGACGCTGCTTGGTATGTGCAGTACAAAATGCGAAACTCAGATGGGGGTATGGTGGCGACATGTACAAGTTGCTGTTAAAGGATTCGCTTGGGGGCAAACAAACTATCCCTAGGCTTTACTGTTCCAGGATTGGGTTGTAAGGTGATGTGGAGGAACACTCTATGGAGCGCTCCAGTTTATATTTTGTTGCTTTGCGGTAGTTTGCCATAGTTGCTTGCCCTAGTTTAAATCCATTATAATTTAAGTCGTTAACTAATAGAAAAGCACCAGTCCTACAGCTTGCCTTGTCTAAGGCCTTATTCTCGAGTAAATGAGATACAGGACGATGTTCTACATACTCATAACAGCACTACTGTCGAAATAATCTAAAGCGACTGGGCTCTCAACCAGAAGACATAATGTTGATGGATGGTAAAAAGCACATGTGCAACCAGTAATGATCATTGTTATGGGCACCTACATTAAAGAGGTCACTTTCCTGCTACCATCTATTATGTACAGAGCAATAAAAGGAAGCATCAAATTCTGGATTAGAGACGTGATTAACATCTGTTATATCTCAGATATTTCAGTGATGTCAGGATATTTCTATAGGATATTCATGATTTCAGGACTTGTTAAACAGTTTTTATGTCATCATGTGCAAATTCAAATCGCAAAATTGGAAAAATTTTGTAAAATGTGAGCAATGTAGGTTTTTACATGATCTGATGTTTATAGAGGTGTATCCACTGCCAAAAACATATAAAAAAACTTTGTGCTGTTGCCAAGCAACAGAAATGGCAGCCTGCCCGTGAGCATGTCGCTTGATCCGGTGCTTCACTGATGCAAAGGATAAAGTCACAGCCAGAAAACTGTTCCTAAAGGGAGCCCAAAAGGCCTTCTTCCAGGGATAGCATACCAGCAGTACAAATGGCACTTGATAGTCGGGGGTCCTGGTACAGATTATGCATCGGGACCCAGGAACTTCAAGTTACACCTCTCCATGCTCCCATGGAGACCAGTGCAGTCACCTAGTACTCTACAGAAGCCCTGATGGTACGTACTGCAGACATTCACCAAGCGCTACCACCCTATGATTTTTTTCATGACTGAAAAGTACTGAAGTTGAATATTGAGCGCTAGTTTGTTTTTTAAACCCACACAATTTAGTAAAGGGCACAGGAGAGCCCACAATAGAGACTTTGTGCCCATCATATCTAGACTTGTACTGTGAAGTGCAATTCCACCAAAAATGTATAGATGCAATCAGTATCATTAGAAGAGTCAGGGGCCGAACTAAAAAGAAATTCCAATTCGGGACCCTGTAAAAAAAATCCTGAAAAATATATACCGAGGCACCATAAGGTGTAATAATACATTATGGGCAAAATTACACTGTATATTCAGCACCTTTCTTCCTTCTAAATATTGAGGCTCCTTCTGTTCATCTGGTAGTAGCCCAGGCATTCACTTCATTCCTCGGTTGGAGATCTCTATTCTGCCCTTTTTTTTTTTCCTGGGAGAGATTGAAAGTTTTGGTTACCAAAAACTAGTGCCCAGAGAATTTGTCAGTTTTAACTCCCTGTAAGGGTATGTGCACACGATGAGAGGCTTTTACGGCTGAAATGACAGACTGTTTTCAGGAGAAAACAGCTTCCTCGTTTCAGCCGTAAAAGCTCCTCCTCGTATTATGCGAGGCGTCTGTGACGCTCGTAAATCTTGAGCTGCTCTTCATTGAGTTCAATGAAGAACGGCTCAAATTACGTTGCAAAGAAGTGCCCTGCATTTCTTTGTCGAGGCAGTCAATTTACGCGTCGTCGTTTGACAGATGTCAAACGACGACGCGTAAATTACAGGTCGTCTGCACAGTACGTCGGCAAACCCATTCAAATGAATGGGCAGATGTTTGCCGACGTATTGGAGCCCTATTTTCAGGCGTAAATCGAGGCATAATACGCCTCGTTTACGCCTGAAAATAGGTAGTGTGAACCCAGCCTTACAGTTGAATAAAAGTCACATCAAACTAAAGTCGTCTGGTTTTTAAAACCTATTTTTAAATGCTCTATTAAAGGGGTTTTCCCATTGTCATATTTTATCACCTATCCACATGATAGGTGATGTGTCTGATTTGTAGGGACCGGACGACTGGGACCCCGCCGATCTCGAGAACGAAGGTTCCTGAATGCCCTATGTGAAAGGAGTGTTACTGCGCATGCTCGGCCACCACTCAACTTTACATAGGACTGCAGGAGAATCCGAAAGTGAATGGAGCAGTGACAGAGCATGCATAGTACCGTTCCATTCACATCGGGCACTCGGGGATCCCCGCTCTCAGGATCGTTGGAATTCCAGTGGCCCGCCACCCACCAATCAGAAATATATTACCTTTGGATAGGTAAAAAATGATGATAATGGGAAAAAAACCCTTATCATTCCATAATAATCTCCAACAATTAACAGCTACTAAGAAAGTGTTTCCCTTACTCGAGGACCCAGCCTATCTATGCATTACACGGACAGCTCATTGATTTCAATGGGAACCATGTAATACTTTGTTTCCCCTCTGGTGGCGCTACAGGGAGATTTAACACTTTTTGCCAGGTTCCACCATGAATTACATCTGAACAGTGGGGTATTACAGTCGTAAGACCCGGGAATTCTGAACAGGACTTTAGTAGAACTACAGGAGGTCCCAGTTTTGCAGGAGTAATATGGACACTAAAATGTGCACGCAATACGGACATGTGAACATGTGTAGCGTGTGCTTTGGCATCTTAAATATTTTAGATCACAAACACATGGTTAATAAGTCACAACATAAGAGACTCATGTACCGATATATCTGGTATTATATTGATTACCCTACATTATTCTACCACTGACGGCATCCACCTCCCCTCGTCCTGTTAATAAAACCCTTCAGCGTTTAATCCTGACATGTTTCTAGTTTGTTGAGTTCTTAAACTTTCACGTTTCAGCTGTCAGCTTTGTAAAATGCATGAAGTGATGTGAGGTTGGCTCAGTATGAGAAGTGGCCTGGATGGGAGCCATCGTACAGGTGTCTCCGTGAAGAGGGAGGGCAGGAGTGTCATATGGAAAAAATTACATGTGACTACTTGTCTTTTCTGTTCAGGGACTATGAATCTGTATTCAAAGGCTTTCTAACACTAGATGTAACATGCTGCTGGTCAGGATATAGTGTTCCCAAAGGGAAGAAATAATCAGTAAGTATAAGACGTCATCCTCTCTTGTCAAATTATTAAAAAGCCTTTTCGAATGTTTCTTTGGGAATGACTACGACTACATTTACAGCTCCCACAGCTTATCCAGACTGAATAGCAAATATCATAGAGTCATATATCGCTCTATAGGCATATTCTAGTATAATTAGGCAGATTTGCTATTTAGGGGATTGGGCAACCTTTGTGGCATATCAGGCAAGCAAGATGAGGGGTGGGTGGGTTCATGAAATTGAAATTGGTGCCAGAGGGACAGATTTACATCTTCAAGCTTATTGTGGACGTGTCCGTCTGCCGAGTTCATAATCCTGGTGGCAGCTTGCTGGTTCAGGCAGTATATTTACTGCTGCACTGTAGTCAGTGGCGGATCTTTATTAGGGCGGTTTGGGCGGCCGCCCGGGGCCAAAGGCTCCCAGGGGGCCCATGGCCGCCCAAACCGCATGAGCCCCCTCATTCCCGGAGGCGTCGATAGCAGCGGAGGGGGCCCCGGTGCTAGCGACAGCCACATTCACTTGTATCTGATTGGGGTTGTCTTCTGCTGGACCTTTAATGCCCATTATTGCGTCAGAGCCTCAGCCCACTGGAGAATCCTCTGGTATTCTGAAGAGCAAGTCCATTGCTCAAGTGCAGTGTACATTATTGTAATTACGTTTATTCTACTATATTGTGTTGAAATGTGGTGTATTTTTGTACTGTCCGTGGCTGCGGGCTGTCAGCTCCAGCCTCCCGCTGACAGCCGCAGCCACGAGTCGGCAAGCGCTGGCCCCAGCCTCCTCCTCAGGAGACGCCAGCGCTTGCATCCACTCACCTCCGCCGGAGACCGCAGGGTGCGCGTGCACGCTCGTCCCCGCTCTTAAAGGGGCAGCGCGCGCACCGGACATCTTGAACGACCTTTGACCCGTGAGTACCCTGGGCTATAAGAGGGGTCTAGCCCCCTAGTTCGATGCCTGAGCGTTGTTAGTTTTCCCAGTCTGTCTTGCAAATGGTCCCTTAGTGTTTCCCGTTCCTGTTGTTACCCGTACCTTGTTCCCCGTTCCTGTTTCCCGTGCTTTGCCCTAGTATCAAGTCGTGCCACGTCCTGTGTCATCTGCCACGTCCAGAGGAATCTGCCACGTCCTGTGTCATCTGCCACGTCCGGAGGAATCCGCCACTTTCTGTGTCATCTGCCACGTCCGGAGGAATCCGCCACGTCCTGTGTCATCTGCCACGTCCGGAGGAATCCACCACGTCCTGTGTTATCTGCCACATCCGGAGGAATCCGCCACGTCTGGCGCAACTTGCGGCTCCTGTGTTATCCGCCACGTTTGGCGCCATCTGCTGCACCCATCTCATCTGTGCCAGAGCTGCGACCACCATCTGGACTATTCAGGTACCCTTGTGCGGGACATTGTATTTCTGGGGTGTCCTGTTGTTTGGCCAGCTGCCTCCCCGCTGCGGCGGTACGGCCTAGTGGGTCCACTAACCCGCTTCGTGACAGTACGCTCAGGCCATGGACCCCGCTGGTCAACCTGAGACGTTGACTACACAAGCCATGCTGGCTGAGATGGAGGATCTCCAGTCACGACAAGACCAGCTCCTACTGTCAGTGAACGCCATAGCCCATCGGCTGCTTGCTCCAACCACAGTCATCACCGCACCCGTTCCTGCGGTTCCGCCTGCTACACTTCCTGTCTGTACCGGTACCAACCCCCTGTGTTTCTTGCCGCTACCTCCACGCTATGACGGAGATCCGAGGTCCTGCAGGGGATTTTTGAATCAGTGCCCGATCCATTTCAGACTACATGCCAGGTCCTTCTGCTCGGATGACGTCAGGATCGCCTTTATCATCTGTCTCCTTACCGGCAAAGCCCTGGCATGGGCCAATCCTCTGTGGGAACATCAGGGACCAGAGACCCGGGACATGCAGTGCTTCTTACGGACCTTCCGCTCGATCTTTGAGGAACCTGGGAGAGTTTCTTCGGCTGCTGCATCCTTGCTGACCCTACACCAGGGAGACCTCTCAGTGGGCGAGTATGCCATTCAGTTCCGTATCCTGGCTGCTGAATTGACCTGGAACAACGAGGCTTTGGTGGCTACATTCTGGCAGGGACTGTCTTCAGGGATCAAGGACGAGCTGGCTGCTCGCGATCTGCCATCTACCCTGGACGATCTTATCCTACTCGCCTCCCGTGTCGACATGAGGATCCGGGAACGTTCCCAAGAGGTTCTCCGGGGGAGAGAACTTCCCAGGCTGGATTCTGCTGTCCCGCAATCCTCCTCAGTCGTCCCACCAGAGTACCCGATGCAGAGTAATTATGTTAAATTGTCTACACAGGAGAAACAACGCAGACGCACTTCTGGACTTTGTTTGTTTTGCGGCCATGGAGGCCATATTGTGCGTCTGTGCCCCCAGAGGCCGGAGAGACCCCATTGCCTAGGATTGGTTGGAGAGACAACACTAGGTGGAACAGAATCTAACAGAGGATTCGCTTCCAAACTGACTATTCCTGTGACCCTGGTATCCGGCGACAGGACGCATCAAGTGTCTGCCTATCTTGACTCTGGCTCTGCTGCAAATTTCATCCAGAAAGAGCTTGTGGATCATCTTCAGCTGCCCACAGTTCCCCTAGAGACATCTTTGGCTGTGGCCTCAGTTAATGGACTGCCTCTGCCTGATCCCATTATCTCTAAAACCAAGCCGTTGAAGCTCCAGGTTGGAGTACTTCACTCTGAATTTATTTTGTTCCTTGTTTTGCCCAAGGCCATCAATCCTGTTCTGCTGGGCCTGCCTTGGCTTCGACTTCATGCCCCAGTCCTGGACTGGAATTCTGGAGAGGTTCTCCAATGGGGCTCCAAGTGCCATGGTCGTTGTCTGTTGCAGATCCATCCTGTCAAGCCTTCTCTGCCTCAGTCGCTGTCGGGACTGCCTCCCCATTTTGCTCAGTATGCAGATGTTTTCAGCAAAAAGGAGGCTGAGACGCTGCCTCCACATCGCACCTATGACTGCCCCATTGAACTGGTTCCTAATGCCTCTCTTCCCCGTGGACGGGTATATCCTCTCTCCTTGCCTGAGTCTCTATCCATGTCGGCCTAAATAAAGGAGAATCTGGAGAGGGGTTTTATACGAAAATCTTCCTCCCCGGCCGGGGCTGGATTCTTCTTCGTTAAAAAGAAGGATGGATCCCTTCGTCCCTGCATTGACTACAGGGGCCTCAACCTGATCACAGTCAAGAACAAATACCCGTTGCCACTCATCTCTGAGCTATTTGATCGCATACGAGGGGCCAAATTTTTTTCTAAGCTAGACCTGCGTGGGGCTTACAATCTAGTCCAGATTCGCCGGGGTGACGAATGGAAGACGGCATTTAACACCCGGGACGGGCACTACGAATACCTGGTGATGCCCTTCGGACTGTGTAACGCTCCAGCAGTGTTTCAGGAGTTCGTTAACGACATCTTCCGAGATCTACTCTATGTCTGTGTTGTTGTTTATCTCGATGATATTTTGATTTTCTCGCCAGATCAGCCCACTCATCGGAGGCATGTTCGTCAGGTTCTACTACGATTGAGGGAGAATCATTTATACGCCAAGCTGGAGAAGTGCGTCTTTGAGAAGAGTTCTCTGCCCTTCCTGGGCTACATCATCTCGGATCAAGGCCTCAAGATGGATCCTGAGAAAGTGAAGGCTGTCCTGGAATGGCCACGTCCCCAAGGCTTAAGGGCCATACAGCGGTTCCTGGGATTCGCCAATTTCTACCGGCAGTTTATTCCTAACTTCTCTTCTCTGACGTCTCCCATCTCGACCCTTACCAAGAAGGGTGTGAACGCCAAAGTGTGGACTCCAGAGGCAGAGTCTGCATTTAATAGCCTGAAGAGTGCCTTCACTTCAGCCTCGATCCTCCATCATCCTGACGTATCTCGGCAGTTCTCACTGGAAGTGGACGCTTCCTTTGTCGGTGCAGGTGCACTTCTGTTCCAGAGGAGCTCCAAAGGAAAGGCTGTAGTATGTGGCTACTACTCTAGACTGTTTTTTTCTGCTGAGCGTAATTACTCCATTGGAGATCGGGAGCTGCTGGCCATCAAATTGGCTCTGGAGGAGTGGAGACATCTTCTGGAGGGTGCTGCTCACCCCATCCTGATCTTCACCGACCACAAGAACCTCACTTACCTTCAGTCCGCTCAAAGACTTAATCCTCGTCAAGCCAGGTGGTCGCTGTTCTTCACCCGTTTTCTGTTTGCGCTCCACTACCGTCCCGCGGACAAGAATGTGAGGGCAGATGCCCTGTCCAGATCGTTTGAGATGGAAGACACGGTGGAGTCCCTCCAGACCATCATAGACCCGTCCTGCATCGTCACTGCTAATCCTCTGCAGGTTAGAGACATCCCCCCTGGGAGGACTTTTGTTCGGTTGGCGGACAGGAGAAGAATTCTCCACTGGGGACATAGTTCTAAACTTGCTGGGCACGCCGGTGTCCGTAAAACCCGAGACCTGATTGCTCGTCACTTTTGGTGGTCCACGCTACATAAGGATGTTCTGGACTTTGTCTCTTCTTGCACAGTGTGTGCCTCTAACAAAGTGACTCACAGCAAGCCTGCCGGCCTGCTTCAACCTCTGCCTGTACCCAATGCCCCCTGGCAGCACATTGCGATGGACTTCGTCACAGACCTTCCCCCCTCAGCAGGATATAACACTGTCTGGGTGGTGGTGGACCGGTTCTCTAAGATGGCTCATTTTATCCCGCTGACCGGCCTACCTTCTGCTCCTCGTCTGGCAAGTCTCTTCATCCAGCACATCTTCCGCTTGCATGGCTTGCCTCTTCACATTGTGTCCGACCGGGGGGTTCAGTTTACCTCTAAGTTCTGGAGAGCCCTCTGTAAACTCCTGGATGTGAGATTGGACTTTTCCTCTGCCTATCACCCCCAGTCCAATGGGCAAGTTGAGAGGATCAACCAGATCATGGAAAATTATCTCCGCCATTTCATCTCTTCACAGCACGATAACTGGGTACAGCTTCTACCATGGGCCGAATTTTCTTACAACAACCACACAAGTGAGTCCACCACTTCCTCTCCGTTTCACATCGTCTACAGTCAACATCGCAGAGTCCCTCTTCCTTTGTCGACTTCATCTCAGGTTCCCGCTGCTGACTCTGCATATGGGGACTTCCTGCAAATCTGGCAACAGACCCGGTCCTCTATTTTGCTGGCAATTGATCGCATGAAGCGAAAGGCAGATACTAAGAGAAGAGAGCCGCCTCAGTATCTTCTGGGGACTAAAGTCTGGCTGTCCTCTCGGAACATTCGCTTGAAGATGCCCTCATACAAGTTCGCTCCCAGGTTCCTTGGACCATTCGAGGTCCTGCAGCAGATCAACCCTGTCGAATACAAGCTTCGGCTGCCTCCTACCCTCAGGATTCCAAACTCCTTCCACGTCTCCCTCCTGAAGCCTGTGATCCTAAACCGCTATTCCAAGACTCCCAGCCCTGCGGTTGCTCCCAGCGGCTCCTCGGACATCTTTGAGGTAAAGGAGATCTTGGACACCAAGAGAGTGAGAGGAAAGACCTTGTATTTGGTGGATTGGAGGGGGTTTGGTCCCGAAGAGAGGTCCTGGGAGCCAGAGGAGAACCTCAATGCCCCTACTCTTCTAAAGAAGTTTCTCTCTCGCTCCGGTCCCAAGAAGAGGGGGCGTAAGAGGGGGGATACTGTAATGTCCGTGGCTGCGTGCTGTCAGCTCCAGCCTCCCGCTGACAGCTGCAGCCTACGAGTCGGCAAGCGCTGGCCCCAGTCTCCTCCTCAGACGCCAGCGCTTGCATCCACTCACCTCCGCCGGAGCCCGCAGGGTGCGCGCGCACGCTCGTCCCTGCTCTTAAAGGGGCAGCGCGCGCACCGGACATCTTGAACGACCTTTGACCCGTGAGTACCCTGGGCTATAAGAGGGGTCTAGCCCCCTAGTTCGATGCCTGAGCGTTGTTAGTTTTCCCAGTCTGTCTTGCAAATGGTCCCTTAGTGTTTCCCGTTCCTGTTGTTACCCGTACCTTGTTCCCCGTTCCTGTTTCCCGTGCTTTGCCCTAGTATCAAGTCGTGCCACGTCCTGTGTCATCTGCCACGTCCAGAGGAATCTGCCACATTCTGTGTCATCTGTCACGTCCGGAGGAATCCGCCACGTCCTGTGTCATCTGCCACGTCCGGAGGAATCCACCACGTCCTGTGTTATCTGCCACATCCGGAGGAATCCGCCACGTCTGGCGCAACTTGCGGTTCCTGTGTCATCCGCCACGTTTGGCGCCATCTGCTGCACCCATCTCATCTGTGCCAGAGCTGCGGCCACCATCTGGACTATTCAGGTACCCTTGTGCGGGACATTGTATTTCTGGGGTGTCCTGTTGTTTGGCCAGCTGCCTCCCCGCTGCGGCGGTACGGCCTAGTGGGTCCACTAACCCGCTTCGTGACAATTTTAATCTACAATACTGTAATATAGTTTAGTGTACTCTATTTAATTCAAATGAAGAATACTTGTGATATATTTTTGTATAGTGTAATTTTTTTTAACGTCGTATACTCATCATAGTCTAGCGTATTGTACTGTCAATTGTAGTATAATGTATTAAAGTGGAGAGTATTGTAGTATAGTATAGTGTATTGGTAACTATTATAATTTATTGTAGTGCAGTATACTCTATCAGATTCTATTGAAGTGTAGGATACTTTAAATGTGGCCATACACCTTAGATAGTTGTCGGCTGAAGGCTTGTATGGCCTACAGCGATTCCTCCCAAAGACTCCATACACAGAGCATGTATAACTTCACAATAGAGAGAGGGGAATAAGCCGCTGCCAGGGTCCTCCCATATCTCCTAATGGAACAAAGGATCGGGCATGTTGAACCCACACAGGTCCAATCTTTATTTCCCTTGACATCTGCCGTCCGCTGAGTCATAACATCTCCATAGACATTAGATGGTCGGCCGTTCCTGACAAAGTCAATGTTTATCTAATGTGTATGGGCACCTTAAAGGAGTTTTTCCATCTTCAGCATTTATGGCATATCCACAGGATATGCCAAAACTGTCCAATAGATGCAGGTCCCACCTCTGAGACCCACACCCAGTGGCGGATCATCATTGGGACAATTTGAGCAGCTGCCTGGGGCCCAAGGCTCCCAGGGGTCCCAGGGCCGCCCGAACCACACATGACCGCATGGGCCCCCTCATGCCCGGTGGCGTTGCTAGCCCCTGGGGGTCCCAGTGCTAGCGAAAGTCACATTCTGCAGGGTGCAAATACAAATGAATGTTATAGGCTGCAGCCTATAAGGCGCTGGGAAGAATCTCTGCACAGACCGGCGTGATGACGTCACTGCATCACGCTGGTCTGCGCATGCGTCCCGCCCAAAGAATGTGTAGCGCTCCGTCCGTCGCAGGAATGAGGCAAGGTAAGTAAAATTTATATATTTTTTATTTGTTTTTTTTGGGGGAGGGGGAGCACTGTGTGGCACTATATACAAGAAGGGGGTGAAAGCGCTGTGTAGCACACTATATACAAGAATGGGGGGAGCACTATATAAAAGAATGGGGGGAGTGCTGTGTAGCACACTATATACAGGGGGGTAGCGCTGTGTAACACTATATACAAGAAGGGGGGAAAGCAATGTGTAGCACACTATATATAAGGGGGTAGCGCTGTCTGACACTATATACAAGGGGGGGCGCTGTGTGACACAATCTATAGGGGGCTATGTGTGGTGCTATCTATAGGGCGTGTGTGGCACCATCTATAGGGGGCTGTGTGTGGCGCTATCTTCAAGGGGCTGTGTGTGGTGCTATCTACAGGGGGTGTGGCACTATCTACAAGGGTTTGTGTGTGGCGCTATCTACAGTGGGCTGTGTGTGGCATTATCTACAGGGGGTTGTGTGTGGCGCTGCCAACATGGGGCTGTGTGTGGCACTATCTACAGGGTGCTGTGTGGCACTATCTACAGGGGCCTGTGTGCGGCACTATCTACAGGAGCTGTGTGTGGCGCTATCTACAGGGGGCTGTGTGGCGCTATCTACAGGGGGCTGTGTGGCACTATCTACAGGGGGCTGTGTGGCACTATCTACAGGGGGCTGTGTGGCACTATCTACAGGGGGCTGTGGCACTATCTACAGGGGGCTGTGTGGCACTATTTATTGGGGGTGTGTGATGCTATCTACAGGGGGCTGTGTGTGGCGCTATCTACAAAGGCTGTGTGTGATGCTATTTACAGAGGGATCTGTTGTGCTATCTACAGGGGGCTGTGTGGCGCTATCTACAGGGGACTGTGTGTGGCGCTATCTACAGGTGGCTGTGTGTGGCGCTATCTACAGGGGGTGTATGTGGCGCTAACTATAGGGGGCTGTTTGTGGCGCTATCTACAGGGGGCTGTGTGTGGCACTATCTACAGGGGGCTGTGTGTGGCACTATCTACAGGGGGGTGTGGCGCTATCTACAGGGGGCTTGTGTGGCGCTATCTACTGGGGGCTGTGTGTGGCGCTATCTACAGGGGGCTGTGTGTGGCGCTATCTACAGGGGGCTCTGTGTGGCACTATCTACAGGGGGCTGTGTGGTCAATACAAAGAACAAGCACATAATCTGTTATCTCCAAGGACTTTAAAAAGGACCAGGGCACATCCATTCCATGTGGAAGAAAGATGTTTCAGACATCAATAAAGGAAAGGATTCTTTACAGTTAGAGCAGTCAAAGTATGGAATGCCTTACCCCAAGAGGTAGTGATGGCAGATACTATGTCAGCATTTAAAACAAAGACTAGATGATTATTTACTGACAAATGGCATTGAGGGTTATAACTAATCTAGCAATGAAAGACAGGTAATTGAGTGAGAAATGTTGAATTTGATGGACCTGTGCCTTTTTTCAACCCATGTAACTACGTAATGCATGGGTGTGCTATAAATTCCTTTTGTAGCGGGTTTTCGATGTGGGTCCTGAATGGGAAACTTTCTCCATTAACTCAGAATTCCCTACAGTATATTTGAAAATGGGCTTTCTAAACAAGACGACCTCTTTAAAGAACATTTCAGAGCTCCCATATGCAACAACACAGGAGCAAGTGGAGTACCCCTACATGACAAGGCTACCTTGAGGGTCAATCTTTGCGTGAGCTTCAACGGTAGCCCTATTGTTTGTCATATGGATTTCGCGATATAACTAATTAAACGGTTGACTAGAATTTTACGACTTTATAGAAGAGGATGACTTGAGGATGTGTAGTTAGTGTGACTTAATGCTGCTTTATAGAGGAGTTATTCTTTAAAATGTACAGCTGCCGCAGATTTGTCAAAGACTATAGTGACGTGTTCTCCATACCTGGTGAAGAGACATGATTGACGGGCCACCGGCAGCCGGCACATCTCATCAGCCTCCTGTGGTGCTTAGATATTTCTCCTTTCAATAATAAGATTAATACACTGACATAAGTGAATTCCAGCAGTGGGGAAAAGGGCGTATAAATGAACATGCACTGTCAGCTGGTGACACATGATAAAAGGGTGTGCGGAGTTCTGCTCCAAGTTTATTTTGAGGAAATCTGGGTGATATGGGAAAACTAAACAAAGTCTTCTGAGATTAGACATGGAAAATGTCAATTTGGCTTTAACTCTGAGCACAAAAATATTTTTACGGTCCGATTCTTAATCTTTGCAAACAGTTGATAAGTGGGAAAGAAAAACACGAGCAGCGGATGGACGGGGTGTATGATGAAAACCGGTGGAAATAACTGTGCAGATGGTATACACTGTATACAGCGAATGCAGGAGCCTGGAAACATGACCACTGTCTTAGATAATAAATGGAAATATTATATTGAAAACCAAATAATGCTAAATTTCTACAGACTTAATACTTATCACGGCTGAGGGTTTGCTACAATTGCATCCAGTCTGCATCCTAGACCTACACAGATGCTTTATTTCAGGACAGAGGAGAGATTTGCGTTGCTGCTATATTTATCTCACAGAGAATTGTGTAGACTGGATATAATTGTAGCAAACCCTCAGCTGTGAGAAGTCTTAAAGGGGTTTTCCAGGACATTAATATTGATGGCCTATCCTTAAGGTAGTCCATCAATACTTCATAAGTAAAGTCCAACCCAGCGAGTGCCATATTCCCTTAATTGTTTGCTCAGGCACAGCAACATACATACCGTTATGGCCGTGTCTGATATTACAGCTCCGTCCATTTCACTTAAACGGGACTGAGCTTGCATTAAGTTGTAGTACCAGGCACAGCCACAACAGTGTGGAATGCTAGAGCGCTGCTGCCTCTTCATTCAGATGATCGGTGAGCGGCTGGGAGTTGGCGTATCCTAACAATAAGCCATCAATATTAATGTCAGAAAAAAACATTCACGCTTGCATGGATTTTGAGCCTCTTTATGTAAATAAGAATGTTCATATTTACTTACAGCAAACAGAGATATTGAAAATGGTGAGGAATTGATTAAGCTAGAAAAAATCAATTTGACCTCTTACAGTGCTGATATGGTGGCAGCTATAGGAGCATTTTATTATATGAGGGGCATGATACTGTCTGGTGGTATTATACTGTGTGGGTACAGCTATGAGGGGCATTATACTGTGGGGGCAGCTACGGGGGGAATTATACTGTGGGGACAGCTACAGGGGAAATTATACTGTGGGGACAGCTATGGGGGGCATTATACTGTGGGGCAGCTATGGGGGGCATTATACTGTGGGGGCAGCTATAGGGGCATTATATTTGGGGGGCAGCTATGGGGGGCATTATACATTGTCGGGGCAGCTATGCGGGGCATTATACTGTGGGGGCAGCTATGGGGGCATTATACTGTGGGGACAGCTTTGGATGGCATTATACTGTGGGGGCAGCTATTAGGGGCATTATATTGTGGGGGCAGCTATAGGGGCATTATACGGTGTAGGGGCAGCTATGGGAGCATTATACTGTGGGGGCAGCTATGTTGGCATTATACTGTGGGGACAGCTATGGGTGGCATTATACTGTGGGGGCAGCTATGGGAGGCATTATACTGTATGGTGGCAGCTATGGAGAGCATTATACTGCGTGGGGGCATTATATTGTGTGGGGCAACTATGGGGTATTATGCTGTGTGGGGGGGTTTGTTTGGGCATTGTAGTGCATGGGGGCATCTGTGTGGGCATTATACTGTATGGGGCATCTGTGTGGGCATTATACTATATGGGGCATCTGTGTGGGCATTATACTGTATGGGGCATCTGTGTGGGCATTGTACAGTATGGGGCATCTGTGTGGGCATTTTACTGCATGGGGCATTATACTGTATGGTGGCAGCTATAGGGCGTTATACTGTGTGGAGGGCACTATGGGAGCATGTTACAGTGTGGGCTGAATCGGGTGTGTATGGGCGGGGATTGAGTGGGATTAGAGGCGTGGTTTAAAAGAAAAAAATTGCTGCTGCGCGCCCCATCGATTGTCCCGCTTTGTGATACCCGAAAGAATATCACAGTCTACAGGGAGGGCTGTATAGCACTGTATGGGGAGGCTGTATAACAATGTCTACAGGGGGGTCTGTATAGCACTGTCTACAGGGGGTGTATAGCACTCTCTACGGGGGGGGGGGGGGGCCTGTATAGCCCTGTCTACATGGGTCTCCGTATGGCAATGTCTACAGGGGGGCTGTATAGCACTGTCTACAGGGGGTGTATAGCACTGTCTACAGGGGGGCTGTATAGCACTGTCTACAGGGGGGGCTGTATAGCACTGTCTACAGGGGGTGTATAGTACTGTCTACAGGGGGGGCTGTATAGCACTGTCTACAGGGGGGCTGTATAGCACAGTCTACAGAGGGTGTATAGCACTGTCTACAGGTGGGGCTGTATAGCACTATCTACAGGGGGCTTTATAGCACTGTCTACATGGGGCTCTGTATAGCACTGTCTACAGGGGGCTGTATAGCGCTGTCTACAAGAGGGGGCTGTATGGCACTACTTACAGGTGGGTACTACCTACAGTATAAGGGCGGGCTGTGTGTGGCACCCAGGGGAGGGGGCCCAGTCAAAAGTTTGCTATGGAGCCCAGTGTTTCCTAGTTACGCCCCTGGGCACTATGCATTATGGTAGATAGTGTTCTACTGTCATCTGCTAAAACCAGATTACTCCATCAGACTGTCAGATTCCAGTGGTGACGTGCTTCACACCACTCCAGCCGATGTTTGACATTGTGCGTGGTGATCTTAGGCTGTGTACAGCTGCTCGAACATGGAAACCCATTTCATGAAGCTCCCGACACACAGTTCTTGTGCTGGTGGCACTTTAACACTCATCGACCGTCTTGTCACTTCCACTGCACAGTAGTAGTACTTACAAGTGACTTTTTGCACCTTTTTGCACTGGTTGTGTCTGAAACGGCAGAACACAAAAATTAGAAGGTGTGTTTAGAACGTTTTGCCGTATAGTGTACACTTGGGTTAACAAATTGCATCTCAGAGCACTTATCACTTGCATTTTTTTGTTATTTTTTGCATGCCCTGCATTTAAAGTTTTGAGTGACTAAGCAGCTGTCGGTCCGCTCTGGCCATGGGCCCCCAGGCCTTTCCCCAATGCCCGAATGGGCAGTCTGATCATGCTATGACCTGTATATGCAGTGATAACAGTATAGTCCTCTGGTGGGCCGAAGGTACCCCATTCCAATACTGCGAGTACAGACTTGGGACACGTTGGATTCCCTGGTAGCTCTGTGAGATTATTGTTGAATTGCTCCTGATTACAAAAGAAGAAATTCGCAAAAATACATGAAGGAATTGCTGTTCAAAATCTGATCGTCACTTTAATTATTAATAGCAGCCAAATGCCTTGATCTCTACAGCAAAAAAAAACAAAACGATCTGGAGTTTGGCGCAAGCTTGGAGCGAGAGAAAAGTTGTCACCCATCCAACGAGCAAGCAAAGAACCTTAACCAGCTGCAGGTTACTACCATTTCCTGCCAACATAACACCGCACATGACAAACGCTCTCCCATCCCCATTAACATGCACTTTAAATTGTGACTTCATCTTGTGTCTGACCTTTTCGAGCACCTGTTCAATAACACCGAGCACAGAGAAGTCTGAGTTAATTGATGTCCGTGCCGAAATTCAGGTGTCCGTACACCGTGCAATGATTTGTAACAAGAAGCATAGATTGGTGTTCAGAGAATAAAATAAGTCACGTTCTGTGGCAGTAAAAGTAGACAGACGCGTTTCTGGCGTGGGGGAGGGGAAAGGGACTTTGCATGAAAAGTTTCTTCAGCAGCTTGGAGAATACTTAGTGCGTGTTCCAGCTCGCACCTGTATATACGTTCCCTATGCTTTGTCGTTACATCTACTATGTAATTACCTATTAATGTACATGATCTGTTTACATCTGGTTTAAGCGTATCCCCCATACAGTCACTAAATGTTATTTTAATATCTTTGTCAGGTGCCTCAGATACATTGTGAAAGACATTGAACAAATACAGTTACATGAATCATACGTTTCATTCTTTTGACTTTTTTTGCTCAAAGGCTGGAAGGTGGATTTAAAGGGAATGTCTTCTGAATTGCAGATATGGACAGTAAGGGTTTAATGTCATCATCCCTGGTGGTCTAGGGCAGAAAGGGGCTAATGTCAGCATCCCTAGTGGTCTAGGGAAGAAAGGGGCTAATGTCTATATCCCTGGTGGTCTAGGGAAGAAAGGGGCTAATGTCTATATCCCTGGTGGTCTAGGGCAGAAAGGGGCTAATGTCAGCATCCCTAGTGGTCTAGGGCAGAAACGGGCTAATGTCCGCATCCCTGTAATCTAGCTAAGGGTTCAAAAGCCACTACTGGGTGAATGTTATAGCCTTAAAGGGAGTCTGTCACCAGAAATGTGCCTATTAAACCAGCAGCACAGTAATATAGTGTAGGCTCATCTGAATCTAATGTTTGTTTGTTTTTTTTCATTTTTCAGCTGAGTGCCTCCTTTGCATCGAAAATCACTTTATTCAATATATGCAAATGATCTTTTAGGAGTGACGAGGGCGTCAACCGCTGCTCCAAACCGCTCTGACTTCTATCCGCTGTCTCTCCCTCCCTTCTTTGATTGACAGGGGCCAGGACGTGTTCACGCCTGACCACGTATTCTCCTGAACGTGCTGGCGCCTCTGCTTCTGCGAATTGGCACTTGCGCAGTACATCCCTGAGGTTTCACCGCTCTAATTGACTGTACGGTGCATGCGCCGATTATGTCACACTACATCCGGAAGAGATGGACCTCGGAAAGGCAGAGCAGAAGAGCGAGTAGCCACCAGCTGTATCTATCGTCTATGAAACATATAGAATCCAACAAAATGGACTAGTCCAATCAACAAATATCTCAAGATCACCTAAGAAGTAGATAGATAGATAGATAGATAGATAGATAGATAGATCCATCAAAATTTTCCATCGGAACGGAGCCCTGACTCACACAAACGGAAACCAAAAGTTTCCGTTTTCATCACCATTGACTTAATTTCCGTTTGTCTCCGTTGTGCAGGAGTTCTGTAGTTTTGACGGAATCAATACCCTAGTCGACTACTGACAGATCAGATACATAGTTTGAAAAAAAAAAGTTCAAAGCAACAGAATGCGCTTGTGCAAAATGGTAAATGGACGGGCGTAACTTGCTGATCATGCCATACAAGTCTAGTTTTAGCCGATGACAACCAACAAAATTCAATTTTTACAGATAACTTTTTTGCCAGACAGTAGTATTCAAAATCAGCTATTCCGACCGACTTTCATCTTATGTGAATGGTCAGCTTTAGGCTGGGTTCACACGAGCACATTAACGTCCGTAATGTACGGACGTATTTCGGCCGGAAGTCGCGGACCGAACTCAGTGCAGGGAGCCGGGCTCCTAGCATCATAGTTATGTACGATGCTAGGAGTCCCTGCCTCGCCGTGTAACTACTGTCCCGTACTGAAAACATGATTACAGTACGGGACAGTTGTCCTGCAGAGAGGCAGGGACTCCTAGCGTCGTACATAACTATGATGCTAGGAGCCCGGCTCCCTGCACTGAGTTCGGTCCGGGACTTCCGGCCGAAATACG